>NC_081324.1:42104459-42412673 GCF_026419965.1 Kogia breviceps | reverse complement strand
GTATATTTCTCCTGTAAGCTGAGAGGGTTACTGGGGTATGTCGTGGTTTTATTCTTGTATAAGTGAGGCCTGAGAATGCCAGTGTTTTATTTCTGATTGTGTTGATTTTTTCTGTGATCACAAGTAGTTTTATAATAGCTTTGTTCCTAGGTTTGTCCTTAATAAATTAAGCTTAATGTTAACATTCCTGACAGCAAAACGATGACCAAATAAGTTATATTCTTCTGAAATGCTTTTGAAAAGTGAGAAACCCTTCTAGAATTCTAAGGGGGCATTTTCCACCTCTGAATTCTGTCCATGTGGATTCATTTTTATCTTTCTCAAAACATTTGCATTGTGATTCTGTTGGTGTGTGTAATTTCTGTACTGCAGTTTTGGTAAATCTTTGTTCCACAAAATCTGCTGTACTTTTCTTTAACCCTATGCCCTGGTCCCCCAAGTGGACCCAGATCATGATTTGGGAAGAAGAGTGTGTCATTAAAGTCTCTATTGGTGGACTCATAGAAGTCAGTAAATTATCTTTAAACAGAGAAACTTTAAAGGATCCTTGCAGAAAAATCATATTTCAGTAATAGCCCAAAGCCATTCATTTTGTTAATGGTCATAGGAGTCCCTTTGTATTCCGACTGGCCACTCCTACCCTTTAAACTGATGTGCTTTCTGATAGTCCCCAAGAGACAGGTTCTGCTCCAGTGCCATCTGACCTGCAGCCGAGGTGCTGAATTAATGTAGGAAACAGATTCTTGTCTTGGTAAAATGGCTGAAGTCGGCTTTCTAGACTTTTTTTTAGCCAACTTCCATTGAATTTGCTGTCCTTATTCCTATACCTTTTGAAAACTCAACTAAGCCCCCCACCATCGTTGTAGTAGTGCTGTGAACTTTGGCAGGTCCTTGTGGTTAGAAAGAGAACAAAGCAGAGATGCATGACATTTTCTGGATTTCTGGAAGGGACACACCCTTCTCCTTCAGTAGGATGAAGGGGAATGTTATTGGGTCACTCCTCTTGCTGTACTGCCTGCTTGCACGAGCACTTGCGTGTTCCCTCTCCCTCTCCACCACCTCTCTGTTAACGTGTATCAACGTATATATTGAGTTTCTGCTATGTGCCAAGTACTGTTCTTGACATTATAGTTACAGCAGTGAAAAAGAAGAACAGAAAGAGACCTCTCATGGATTTTATATTGGTAGAGAGACAGACAATAAGCAAAACAAACATGTAAAATTTACAGCTTATTCAGTGCCAACAAGAGATATGGGGCAAAATTAATTAAATAAGGAGATAAGAGTAAGAGAGGGGTATTTGAGAAAAGACCTGAGGCAGTGAGGGAGCAGGCATTTGATGGGAGAGAGTTCTAGGTAAAAGAAGGAGCAATTACAAAGATTTTGAGGCAGTAGAGCACCTGGAATGTTCCATAAACATCAAGAGGCCAGTGTAGTTGGAGTCCAGAGTGAGCAAGGGAGAAGATGGTAAGATACAGTGTCAGAGAAGTTATGGGGCCTGCTACGGAAGTTCTCTTCTTATTGCTCCATTTCTCTCAGTGAAATAGGAAACAAGTTCTTCAGCCCAGGGTGAAGATGGGGAAGTAACTTTGTAGATCTAAGGGGAAGATAGAAAATGTTTGTCTCAAGTCCAACAGCATTAAGGACACTCCGGAAGTGGCTAATCCTGAATTTAACATGAGACCAGCCAGCATAGTTGTACATTTTTCTCCAGTCATGTTCATGATCGCTGTACAAGTGTGGAGTAGGTACAGAGTTGGATTGGACCAGAGCTGGGAGTTTGCCAGGTGTGAATGATGAATCCAGAGTGGGACACAGTTGAGGGTACCTGACATAGAACATTGAAATCCATCTCCATTGAATTTCAGCTGGTTGCGGAGGTGAGGGAAGGCACGATTGTGTGTGCGATACTGTGAAGGAGGAGGTGGAGGTCTCCCTAGGGTGGACAGATTGTTTGATTTGGTGTTCTAGAGGAAATGAGTTGGAAGAATAGGTGATGTAAGAGTGGAATGTGTGAAATTGAGGTTAGGGTGATATGGGATGCATGTCTGAGATGAAAGAGGGAGGGTAGGTTGAAGGCTGTCATGAGTGGTTAGGCAGTGTGTGTACCCTCTTCAGAGTGACCTGACTGAAGTGACCATCAGTGACTGAAATTCAGCAGGACTTCCTTTGCCCAGCTTCGTGTCCTGGGATGGAGCAGGGTCTACCTGGAGGAAATGTTGCCTTCTCCTATTTGCACAAAGATGTTGTAAAGGCTGGTGGTGGCCCTGCCATGAAATATTAGAGAATCGTCTGTGTGGATATTGAAACAGACAATTATGATAGAACTAGCATTGAAAGGGTGTGACATTTAGGAACTAAAATCTTCTGAAAATGAAAGAGAGTAATCCAGGAGTTGGTAAATAATTAGTAAGGAGGAGCAGTCTGTTGATTCTGGAGGCATCTAAGGAGCAGGGAAGGAGAATAGAGTCCACTCGTCCCATTTCCAGGCCCAGGGGTACAAGATGCATGGAAAGGAAACAGGCTGCTACCTGAGAGTGTTCCAGGGGAAGTAGCGTCCATGGGAGAGAGCCAGGTTTTGTAGATCAAGATGCGAAGTGAGTGTTCAGAGAAAAAGATAGAGGTTAATCAGAGATTTTGCTAATGACTAATCCTGAATGTCAGAGGAAAGAGTGGGAGGGTTTTAGTGGCTGGGAAGGGGTCGGGGACAGGGTGAGAGCACTTAGCCAGTAATTAAACCAGAGCAGGGATAAGCAAACTCACCTAATTTGAAATGTGAATAGGTACTTCACCAAATAACACATACCCACACATCTCCAGCTAATGTGACCAAAACTAGATTTCCTGGCCTCTCCTTTGAAGTTGTATTAGGGAAATTGCTTTGAGGAATCACTGAAAGAATAGCAAATAGTTTATTTCCTTGAGTATTCCTTGACTTGCCCACTTTTACATCTTATTGCAAACCACAATTGCTTCTTATAGGACATAAATTGCTTCTTATATCCATGTGTATACCGTAGACTTCTGTGTATAGTCCATTAACCTAAGAATACATTTTCAAACCTAGATATTGAAAATATGTTGAGTGCTCACAATGCCTAGGCTCTGTGAGCTGTTTACAGGTAGATTGTTTAATCCTGACAACATTCCTGTGAGATATTCAATCTTCCTAGGCTCTGTTATTGTATTTTATTTAATTTTTCTATTTTTAATTTTTATTTTATTTTCTTTTTGACCAGTGAGGAAACGGACTTAGAGGTTAAATATTTCACCCAAGTGTCAAGCCCAGGTAGATGTGAGTGACACCAAAAGCCAGGCTCTGACCACTGACTCTGCCTGGGACTGTAGGCGACACTCTTAGCCAGGAGTCTTCGATGCAGTTTAGTTTTTCAACATTTGTGCAACTCTGTACTGATTATAAACTTGAGCTTATCTAAATGAAGGAGTGGGCTACCACATGATTTCTTACAAATCGATCATAAATACTATGAACCTGAACTGGTTTAGGTGATTTCCTTGCTTACTCTATTTCTAATACGTATTTGAACCAGCAGTTAGAATGGATATAATTTCCACACTTCGTACAGCTGTACAAATATACTTTGAAAATATAATTAGAGAGGGAAGGTGGGGATGTGTGGGGTTGCAGGGGCATGGGAGAAAGGGCAAGGCGAGAGGAGGAGGGGAAGGGAGGGGAGGGTCCCACCATCTGTTTTTGAAATCTTTATTCCCTTCTCCTTTTCCCGTTCCTCCTTTGGGATGAAAGGGTGAAAAGTATCAAGGTGAATAATAACTATGAATTGGTAGGATATGCTTGTGGCAGTCCAGAGAGTAAGCCTCTGCTAGCAGAGAGCTATTTCAAATTAACAAAGATTAGTTGACATTTGTTGCACCACTAAAGGGGAAACACAGTGAAGTATTTGAAAAGAAAGCACTTTACAAAAACTGATAACCAGAAAGAAATCTTGCAGCCTGATTCCAGTCAGTAACATTTGAGTCTTTAGGTAGAGTTAAGATAATAACAGTAATGTTTTTGTCCTCTTCTTTCAATCAGTTGGCCAGCAAAACAGATTCATTTTTAAATGAGAGGTGCTTTGCCAAGATAGTTTGTTTTAACGTTTTGTTGAAAATTTTTAGGGTGTGGGAAAAGTGATACATTATCAATTATAGAATTTACAAGACACAAAACTATAGTTGTGCATTATGTTTCTTTGACTCCTAAACAGTTTTTCAAGTTAATAAGAATTAGAGACTCAAGAAAGTAAACTCTTCACATTTTACAAGCTTAGCTCTAAAGATCGAAGAGTGATTTAGGTGAATCACTTGATATATCTTTGTTGACAAGCCATGACCATTTATGCCAATATAAGTATAGATCTATGTCACCCAAAGAAAATATGTAGAATTTTATGGGCTATTTTAGTCAGAGATTTATGGTTATGTTTGTGTCTGAGTTGTTTTCTGAACATAATACATTGGTATATCATGAGTTTGCTTACACATATTAAGTTGACTTACAGTGCATTGCTGGCTGCAGAAACCACACATATTTTATAAGAAATGACACACTCAGTAGATCGTTTTCACTTTCTTCCCCATCTATTTATAAATTGTTATTAATAGGAAAAAAAATGCGCTTCTCTTTTTGTGGCCCTGATATATTTCATGTTTAAAATCAAAAGCAACCATCCTATTCAGTCTTTTAAAATGAGGAAACTGGAGAATGTTCAATTTTCATCCATAGAGATCAAAAAAGGTTCTGCTTGTTATTAACCCTAATGGATTTCAGGGAGGAAGCAGCACTCTAGCTGGAGAATTAGTATTTTCAAAGTCTCTATTTAGGGAAAAAGATTATAGGGAACACATATCCTATGTTTTAGTCCTCAGATCCCAGGGTGAATAATGATTCCAACATTTGAAGAATTTTCTGTGGTCCTTTTCATTATTCCTTATGGCCAGTTTTATAAGCAGGTTTCTGATTGTATGATTCTTGGCAGGAGTCGTCTTAACTTAATGAAACATTATTCTGTTCACTCTTTGTTTGCATTGGCTCAGAGGCCACAGAGGGGTCTTTTTTCAAAAGTGAAAAGTGCTTTAAGATGGCCTGAAGTGTGTGCATAGGATCTCTTTTGAGACATCAATTACACACAGATGAGGAGCTTCCTGGAGGAAGTGAGAAGGGTACTAATAAAGGTTTTGGTGCCCTCAGGGAGTATTCACACTGACAGTTTATCAGTGGCAGTTTTATACGAGGGGAGAGAAAGGAAAATGAGGGGACCCTGGAGCTGTGAAGGGAGTGTTCAAGTAACTTTTGAAAATGTCGCCAAACTATTTGGTGTGTCTTTGCTCTCAGTGTTATATGTCTGGTCTTGCTGGAGGCTTTGCGGGAGCTTGTCTGCGACTGCTCCTGTGTGATTTTACATCCCATGACACATGAGCCTTCTTTGTGTTCACCATCCATTTCCACCTGACAGCCATTCCTGAGAATCTTGTAGGAGGGAAGGGAATTGTTTCAGTGCCTGTCAGGTCCCCTGATTTTCTTAGGTGAGGCTACTTTGTCTTGTAGCCAACGTCTGCGTTTTCGTTAACGGCTTTGTTGGCTCATACAGACACCTGTTCTACATTGGTGGGCCAGGGAAACTTAAGTATGTGAAAATGATGTTGTTTAAGTTACACATGGAAGAAAATAGAGGAAAAAGAATACTCTTCACAGGCAGAAATGATCATTGGCAGGATATAAAACTTCCTCTGCCCACTCTTTCTCATTCTTCTTTCTTTCATTCCAGCCCACAGCTTTCCCAGTTCAGAAGAAGCATGAGGGACTTCAGAAGTTCATGCAGGCCTAGATCCTCTCTCATGCCAGCATTTTACTTAAGCCAGTCAATTAAAGTAGATGTCATTCCAATAGTAAATGCCCAGAGGGATGGGAATCTCACAGACTCATTTATATTTGTCTCTGTGTTTTTGATAACCTTTATAGTCAAGAAATTTTTCCTTATGCTGAAATCTCTTGAGCTTTTAATTAAACCAATTTTCTCTTTTATTTCCCTCTGATGATGGAGAACAGCTGGGCATCATCTAGATATCACCCCCTTCATCTTAACTTCTCCAAATAACTTGTCCCAGGCCTTTCAAACATTACTTATAGATACTATTTTCCATTTCTTTTACCCATTAGGGACCTCTTGTTCTTACATATTTCTCCATGAACTATGAACTTTGTTCTTGTGTAAGTGGATTTTGGTCAATTTTAACAGCCCAGAGTCATGGAAGGAAAAAAAAAGTTTTCTTTTTAAGTGCAGATAAAGTGACCCATTTAAATGTACTTTCCCCTCTTTTCTTGTGCTAGGGGAGAAATATTTCATAATATAAAGACTGGAAATAGAGTATGGTCTCATGATAAAAGCAAACTCCCTCTCAAATAAAACCAAAATTAAAGGTACTGCCCCAATTACCTATCCTGACAAGGCAGATTTCTTTTTGACTGATATAGTTTGTGATTGGTATAGAGGAACAAAAGCATCCATGCTCTTAAAATGAAGTACTTTTTTCCATGATGCCAGATAATCCATTCTTTCGTTTTCTCTAAAGTGACAGTGTATAACCATTTCTCAAACAGTTAACCATGTGTTTATCTAACTCCCTTTCGTGTACACTGGAGTTATCTTTTATATGTTGAAGAATGAAGTAGTAGTGCCCATGAATGAAGCACTTATCCTTGACCTGTACCAACCTTTTAATGATATTCTTCCTGCATGCTTTTTTCTATTTCTCATTTTCTAGGTGGGTTCCTGTATTTCTGTGTAGATGTTTCAGGAACTTGCTGCAGCGTAGAAGATCCAGGTGTTGTGCGATATAAGAGAATAGCTTCTAATGTTTCCCCCCTCACAGCAGCTTACTGTGTTATTACTCTCCATAATTCTGAGAGGAATCTGTGTTGGTTCTCTGGTAGGAGCAATTAGGTGGTTAGAGGCTGGTACCTATCAGATATGCTTTTCCTATTAAATATTTTCATTTCTGGTTTGAGTTTCTCTTTTCTTGTCTGAGTTTAAAGGGATATTTTTATGGCTATCCAGAGGTACTAGTATAACTAAATTGCCCTGATGATAAATTCGGTGCTTGTTAAGAGGGATTCCTATACCTTCAGTTCCTCCTAGTTACCTGTGGAGATTCAGTGTCCTGTCCTGTGCAAACCAAAGTGTTTGTGAACCATTTGTGGACATTGCAATTAAATCATGATACATCCAGTTCCGGGATATCAGATGAGCATCATTTGTAGCATATGATATCAGCCACCCAAATCTTTAAGGTGTCCGGCATGATTACATCTTATGGAGCACGTTCTTACTGATACACATGGCTGGTATAATTATCATCTGATTCTTTATTCCTCCTGGTTTATTTTGCTCCCTTTTCTGTAGACCTCTTCTGAGTAAGAAGAGGACTTCATCGGCCGAGTGAAGCAGGCTGTAAAGTATAGTAATATTTTTAGTTATATTAGGTATATTTTATTCATAGAGAATGTTCAAGTATTATCTAATATCAGTACTTAAAATGTTTAGACACTGTCTCCCTTGAAAGTCTTCAGGGAAAATTGCTGTTTCCATTATTTTATTGCTATTGTTTCTCTATTTAATTGCTTGCCTCTCATATCCTTTGAATGTTTTCTTTTAATGCAGTAAGGAAAATTGTTTAAATCGAGTTACCTAAACCTATGTTGGAATAAGGACTGCTTTGAGAGAAGTGGTTCTCCTTAGTCTGGATCCAAAAAGGATTAAGGAATTGTCTTTTCTCTGAAAGAAATTGAGTCCTGGAAATATTTAGTTGGGGTCAAATGGGTTTGTCTGGTTGTCATTAAGTTACCTTTAACAGTTTTTGACATGTATTTTGTTGCTGTGTATGTCCAGCATATCTGATATGCACAATTTCAAATGTAAGTAGGATACATAAAACATATTACAATACAAACATAAGCTTTTTTGATTATTTGCTAATCTGGGGATACTTTTGAATTACCTGCTTATTGATTTTTCAAAACAAATTTTAGTTGTCACCACTAGGTCTTTGTAGACTTGGTTTTTCTCAGGCAGAATTAATAGTTCTATACCATTGTTTTTTGAAAAAAAAAGTATTTTTAAGAAACCTGTGGTGTCAAAGTCAGGTCTTAGGTCTTAGTCACTGTTTTTCCATGCATTTTATATAGTCCTTGGCATAAAGGTGCTCAATAAAAGTTTTACAATTGAATGAATGATTAATAAATAAACAATTAAGCCCCCTCTAAGACCCAGCCCTCTTTTAAAATGTGATTGAATTCTCACACTGTGCCACGATATTATCCCTAATATACTGTGTGCTCTTCGGTTTCAATTTTATTTATAAAATCTCTATTAAGCCTATAGTGTATGTCAGGATCATTTTGATAGAAAACTGTTTTTTGATTTGAGTGCATCTAGTTTGATTGTTCAGAAAATCGAAAGGAAGTGGTCAGAGGAAGAACTGATAGAAGTGAAGCTGGTCAAAGGATGCTCTTCTCCCTGCCTTCATTAGCCCTTTGAACCCCAGTTACCTTGAATAGCCAGTCACTTAGTGTGTAGTTTAATCGACATATAAAGATTAATATATTTGTTGCAGTGACTCTCTTATACCCAGATCCTGGGCTTTTCTGGTTCTGCCCCCCCCCCAGCTCCTGCCATTTCAAGTAAACATTGTGATTTCTAATTTTGACTTTTAAATGATACTTATTTCACCATGCAAAACCTCCAGACTGTGACTATTCCTCTTAAAATAAGGCAACGAGTAAGGATGGTAGACGGAAACGTATCCACGTTTAGTGGCAGGTCATACAACTTCCCAACTGACTTGCATAGGATGTTTTGTAGTTTGGTTTTCATACTTTCCCTAATGGACTGTAGGATAATTTTAAAAATTTAATGAAGTTTCTGTTTTCAAATTTTAAAAATTCATCTTTTATGTATACTTTTGCACAGTAAAAAACTATGCATTGCTGACCTCCCCGTTCATGAATTCTTGTTAAAAACGGTCATTGAAAGTTAACTTCAGAAACAGATACTTTAGATAAATTTAATGAAAATCAAATTGGACAGTTTAGTTTAATACACATTTATAGACCAATGGCTCTGTGCCTGTCTTGGCACAGAAGTCAGTCCCCGAGTTGCTGGGACTGTGGGTGGTAAGGCAGACACAAGCACCAGTATTGCAGGGGCTGTCATGGATTCATACACTAAGTTCCAAGGAAAGCGGGGGAGGAGTAAGGCAACATCGGAGACTGGGATAGGCTCAGTCAAAGCTAGGAAAGCTTTGGGGAAGCTGTTTGAGTTTGGTCTGTCGAGTTTGCTAGGCAGAAAGATGGAAGAGGGACGGTCAGAGCAAGTGGGACATACAGCAACTATCTGTGTTCAGGAAATGGCACAAGGTCTCAACTGACGGGATCAGAGAGTGGAGTTGGGAAGGCAACCAGATGTGAGACTAGAAATAAAGACAGAGTCAAGATTGCATTCGGCTTTCTCCCTTCTTTGTGTCTTGGGCTAAAGGTCAGAGCCCTCTTGTATACCTGTCAGTGGATTAGTACTTAGATTGGGGGGAATGTCGCCCATACCCTCTCTAGCGCTCAACTTAAAAAATATGAGCTCTAAGCCATATTTTCCAGTTCAATCACCTTGTCAGGTTGAATGGTGAATGAAAAAGAAGGGAGAGAGGGACAACTTGGGACTCTAAGTAAAGAGGCTGAAATCCAGTCTTGTTGGAACACAGTCAGCAGTTTCTCTAGCCTTCTAGGCTGTCTCATGATTACCTGTAATCCTCCGTCTCCCTATGGTCCCAGCCTTCTAAGCAGAATATTTTGGAGGAGGGGTTTGGGAATCTGAGGGTGAATGAGAGTAGAGGTAGATGAGCAACAGCTACTGAAAATCCCATTAACTGTTTGAATTAAAAACTAGCAGATTAGGGCTTCCCTGGTGGCGCAGTGGTTGAGAGTCCGCCTGCCGATGCAGGGGACACGGGCTCGTGCCCCGGTCCAGGAAGATCCCACATGCTGCGGAGCTGCTGGGCCCGTGAGCCATGGCCTCTGAGCCTGCGCGTCCAGAGCCTGTGCTCCGCAACGGGAGAGGCCACAGCAGTGAGAGGCCCGCTTACTGCAAAAAAAAAAAAAAAAAAAAAAAAAAAAAAAGAAAAAACCAAAACTAGCAGATTAGCTTTTAGCTATGCATTTGGCTTGCCTGGTTTGAGCAGGCAAGCAAAACGTAGACAGAAATAATATTTCTATACCTTTTAACACGTTTTCTCGTCTTCGGCTTGTCCAGCTATGAAAAGGGCAGGCAGTCTTGTGGGGTTTTCAGGTATAAAATCCTGGCATGCATTTTGTGATGGTGCCAGTGTACAGTTAGGAAAAAAAAGAAAAAAAACTTCTGTCCTGAATGCCAAGAAGATATCACTTTCTAAGCTGCAGGTCAGTGTTAGATATTTATTGGATAAAACATCTGTCCTAATTCTTCACTCTCCTGGCTCCTGTTGTAATTTCACATACAGAGGATTTCCCCTGGTCCTTTCTCGAACATTAATTTTTCTTTGGCTTGTATTTCAGAGGCCAAACTCAGCCCCTTAGATAAATATTCAGGCAACTGTTTAAAGTAATCCCTGTATTATTTATTTATCACATCTGTTAAGAAAGCTGCAAGGATAAAGTAAAAGTGAAAACTGTGTTTTGTCAGGATATGAATATGCAAGAATATGTTCAACTACCTCTCTAACTACGGCAGTTTTGAGAATCAGCCACCCTCATCAGATACATGGCAGAAGAATGAATAAAGTCACCTAGATGCTCATGTTTGGGGTCTATATTGTCAATGGGCGTGCACACAGACACACACAGACACACACAGACACACACATATGCAGGAACACTGTTTGGGGCCTATGGATGTATTACATTGTGTTGTCCTAATCATTTTTTTTTTTTTTTTCTGCGGTACGCGGGCCTCTCACTGTTGTGGCCTCTCCCGTTGTGGAGCACAGGCTCCGGATGCGCAGGCCCAGCGGCCATGGCTCACGGGCCAGCCGCTCCGCGGCATGTGGGATCTTCCCGGACCGGGGCGCGAACCCGTGTCCCCTGCATAGGCAGGCGGACTCTCAACCACTGCACCACCAGGGAAGCCCCCTAATCATTTTTATTCGTGAATTTTTTCCCTTTAAATAAGTTTTAGATCCAAAGGAACATTCATACATTTTATTTTCTATTACATTTACTTTCTTTGAAGTTCTATAATTATTTTATCAGAAATAAATAATTAGGGAATATGGTTTGACCCAGAGAAATAGGACCAACTTCAGAAAGAGGAATCGGGTATCGGGTAGGAAAATGACTCTGTAGTAAAGGAATTCTCATGATGCTTCACTTGGGTCTAGGCTGAAATGTGAATGTAAGATAGAGTAAAACAGAGTTGAGGTAAAGGAAATTGAATCACCTCAAGAGAAAACTTCACAGTATTCCTTGATGCTTGTTTCAGTTTTATTGTCCTGCCCTCCTACTGAAATTCTGGTAAAGTTGAACAGAATCTTTCTTTTGGAAACACTGTATGTAAATATATGTGAATCACTATTAACACAGTGCAGTAGTGAATTTAAACGACCATTCATCGTATACTGAAATAAGTATCACAATTCCCTGTGGTTTCGTAGGTAGGTCAGAAACAAATAGAGCAAGTCGTAACTTAGATATCTGTTATCCTCAGGAAGTGACAGCTGATTGTATACTGCTTATTGTAGCAGTCACAAAATATAAGACATAAAGCTTTGATTACATCTACACTGATTTGGTGTTTGTTGTTTTTTTGATCCTGCTGCATTGAAGTTTACCCTTGAAACACTTATGAATAAAATCATTTCCTAAGAAAATTAGTAAATTTGTTTCTATGTCCAGTAAGCAGAAGCATTCTCCTGTTTTCCACAAATTTCCTGAAACCCATGTACTGCATTTGGTTATCCTTTTTAACTACCATTAAGTTTGTATTTTTCTAGGTGCCAATACTAATTTAAGAATGTGAAAGTAGTGAAATGTATTTGCTAATGTGCACTTTACTTCTGGCTGGGCTTACATTCCATCCATTTAGGTCTGTTCATTTGGGATGATATATCCTGTCTGCCACCTTCCTCTCACCTCCCCCGTTTGTCACACTTCGTATCGACTCCAGAACATTGAAAAGGCCATCTATGTAATCAGTACAGAAATAAATTTATCTTTAGAATATAAACTGATGATTATTTCCAATATTTCTTGATAAGTAAGCTTTGACAAAGTGTTACAAATTAGTGATGATTCCAAGGAGAGAAGCCTAGAAGCCATAGTTTATGCAAGCAGTGTTATAAAATGTTTCTTTACTAGAACATTTAGACTGTTTTAAGCGAAAAATGTCATATTGTATTGAATAGAAAAAAGTTACCTGGTTTTAAACTCAAGGACTTCTCTCCCTATATCCCTGGGCAAATCCTTTTGCAGCTTCAACCTTAATGTTTCCTGGGCCAATCGCTCTCAGTTTTTTCTTGTCAGAGCTCAACATCTTGTTCCCTGTACCCTTACTAACTTCCCGTTTCAGGTCCTCCAACATGACGCAAGTAAATTAAACTTCCTTAGACATTAAATTTTTTGTATCAGTTCTTGGCCTTGAAGCCAAATATTCTAAGCAGAAGATTATGGACCTGGCCTTGGACCGCAGCTCTGCTGTTTCACTTGGCTGTGTGACCATGGGCAAGTTATTGACCCTTTCTGAGTTTTCTCTCTTCAATGTGAAGATGATACTTTTCCATCTCACAAGGGAGCTGTGAGGATGAAATGAGATCCCATATGTCCAGCACCTGGCATTAATAACTAACAATTATTTTATCTTCCAAAATGTGTTCATTTTGGCTTCCTGATTACTTTCTGTTATTAAAACAAAACGATTAACACTTTTTTCCAAGTTTGCTCTTTCATGGACCACATGTTCATTTCTAGGCAACATGAGCTTGAGTCCGTCTAAAGCAGTGCTCTCGACACTACCACGTGCATATGCCTCCATTTTTTTTAACTCTTATGATTTGTGCATTTTATTGTATTTATGTTTTGTATCAAAATATTTTAAATAAGCATTGAACTTTAGTTAGTAACATGGAGGCCAAAGTATTTGGTGGGAGGTGTATTGATCTTTTTTCTTTTTAGCATCTTTACTGGAGTATAATTGCTTTACAATGTTGTGTTAGTTTCTGCTGTATAACAAAGTGAATCAGATATATGCATACATATACCCCCATATCCCCTCCCTCTTGCATCTCCCTCCCCACCTCCCTATCCCAGCCCTCTAGGTGGTCACAAAGCACCCAGCTGATCTCCCTGTGCTATGCAGCTGCTTCCCACTAGCTATCTATTTTACATTTGGTAGTCTATATATGTCAGTGCTACTCTCTCACTTCGTCCCAACTTACCCTTCCCTATCCTTGTGTCCTCAAGTCTATTCTCTACGTCTGCATCTTTATTCCTGTCCTGCCCCTAGGTTCATCAGAACCATTTTTTTTTTAGATTCCAAATATATATATGTATTAGCATACGGTATTTGTTTTTCTCTTTCTGACTTACTTCACTCTGTATGACAGACTCTATGTCCATCCACCTCAATACAAATAGCTTAATTTCACTTCTTTTTATGGCTGAGTAATATTCCATCGTATATATGTGCACATCTTCTTTATCCATTCATCTATTGATGGACACTTAGGTTGCTTCCATGTCCTGGCTATTGTAAACAGTGCTGCAATGAACATTGTGGTACGTGACTCTTTTTGAATGATGGTTTTCTCAGGGTGTATGCCCAGTAGTGGGATTGTATATGCCTCCATTTTTGACTAGAATCATTTTTAACTCCTCCACCTTCCTTTAAAACTCAGATCAGAATCCTCCCAAGTTACTGTTCCTTGGAAAATTTTCTTGCATTAGTGTAAACCCTGGTGCCCTTAAGAAATCTTATTTTGAGATTTTACAGTATGTTCTCAAGCTATTTTCTTCCATCAAACTTCCCCTTGCCTCCTGTGTTTGACATATGCCTTCATTCTGCCACTAATCATAGTGCTTCCTCACTTTGATTTTCCAAATAAACTCCTTCTCCCAGCAAGTGCACAGAAAAGGCCTGCATCTACATTGCTGCCAAAGTGTGAAACCTGGTCTCCCAGGCGGAATGTCTGAGGAGGCCAGAAAGAAGCGTTGGAGCTCCAGCACAGGTGTCATAGAGCAGAAAGTGACGGTGGGCTTGACTTCCATAGACTAGGTGCTGTTTGCCTTGACCCATAGAAGAGGATACACACACCCCAGTAGACCATAGATTCTATAGAAGGAGGGCTGTTAAATAGAAGAATCATAGTACCTCTGAGGTTGGTAGATTGAAGACAATTTCATCAATGTAGATTCTTTCTTCAGAATGCCGTGCGTTGCCCAGCCTCCCTACTCAACTCCAGAAAGTACCTACTGACTCCCAACTCTTGAGACAGATACTGTGTTCTTTTTTATGTCTATACAATAGCCCAAAACAGAGAAATTATCATCAATTAGTGGGTAAGGAAACCGAGGCTTAGAGAAGTTCAGTGTAACCGTGGCCACACAATTATTAAATGATCCCTTCTTTTAAATCGAGATACTCTTCTTTTTACTGTGCTATTTTGCCTTATTTTAGGTATCCATTTTCAACTGGAGAAAAGCTCCAAGTGAGGTAATTACAGTGGCTATAAAAAAAGGAATTCAAATTAGTAATATTATTATCTCTCTGTTTCTAGTTTGTGCAAAGCAGGTAACTGATGAGGCATCTTCCATTCGAGATTCAAGCCTCCCTAACACAGCAGTGCAGAGCAAGTTAGTGTCTTCCTTTCAGCAACACACCAAAAAGGCTCTCAAGCAGGTAAGGTTACTGGCATTTCTTCTTTGTCCCTCAGTTCTACCTACTTAAGGTAATGGGAGTTATGCATAGAAAGTAAAATAAATAAGAACATAGTAATCAGAAAGCAACAGAGATGTCCTAGATTCAACTAATCCCTTAATATTCAATATGCTGATTTTAATCTATGCTAAAAACTAGGAGAGGCTTGGCTGAGACCTTTGATGTAAAATAGAAGAGGGAAAATGTGTTTGGAATCATATAGAATTAAGATTTTGTGTGTGTGTGTTTTATAGCAAATATATTGGGTTCATACATGCGTTGCATATTTTAAAAATAATGTCTCTGTTTATGGTCTTGTGTTTATCTGATAGTCGATGTCAATATAAATGTAATGTCTTTCTTATTATTGAAATGCATTGTTATAAATAAGAAAAATAGCAGTCGTGCCTTGCCTGTATGTAGGCTATCCATTAGTGCGCTTGGTGCTGAATAGAGGTCAACTTTGCAGTATCACCCCAACATTACGTAAGCAGTCTTGAGTTGTGTGTCCTTGTCCAGAGATGGTGCTGGGAAGTGTGGTTATACTGTTGGGCTCTGGGCTCAGACATAAACTATTACAACCCTTGCTACTGTGTGACTCTGGGTAAGCCACTTCTCTCCTCTGAATCTTAAACTCCTTCTCTAGAAGATGTAGAAAATAAAAGTACCCTTCACATGGGAATGATCCAAGAATTAAGTAAGGTGATACACTGAAAGCATGTGGTAGAGTGAATGGTCCATAATAATCACTCAATAAATGTTAGCTTCTGCTACCCACCCCAGAAACCCTGAATGTGCCCAGAAGAAAAGAAGGAGATGCTATGGTTAGAGGGGAACATTGCATGATTGTAATAGTAATAAGGCCAATAAATATAAAGCTTACATATTTAGTCCTGAATTCATGGTTTTCCCTTGTTTAACTGCTTTCCTCAGTTTTTATTTTCATCCTTCTGAGACAGCCACCTCCACTTCACCTCTTGCTGACCCTTACCAAGTCTAGGAATAGAGGTGTCATTCTAAGTGATATATTTATAGCAAGGAAGGAGAAACCATGTTTTAAAATAAAGTTTAAAATGTTTTTAAAGTCCCACCAGCCTGTAAAGCTACTTAATATTCACCTCCAATCCCCTAGACTTAGAATGTCTCCACCTACTCCTCTGTTACAAACAAGGAAACTTAAGAAAGAAACTTAATATTTTTGTAGTGAATTCTGTTACTTTTAAATTCTGTGTTAACTACTGAAATTGCAGTATTTCCTTTCATTGGTATTATATTTAGGGTAGTAACAGTGTTTCATCCTACAGAGGTCAAATACTCTTTCCTGAGCTTGCCATTTGTATCATTGCTCTTGAGAAATGTTACAGATGCCAGAGAACAAAATTGAATTCAGTGTTGAGATCCCTTTTTAACCAGTGAAATAAAGAATGTATGATGGTAGGGAAGCCTGGAAAAAGGCTGATTCAGGTGGCAAATAGGATGCAGGTACTAAAACACTAACCAGGATGGAACGAAAGATACAAAACTGGTTACTGGTAACTGGTGCATTTAAGAAACATAGATACAATCATAAATGAAATTCATACTTCTGAAAAGCAGTGATTTAGAAAATGTGTATACACTGTGAAATCTTCCTCCTTGTGAGTGTAAAGATTAACATTCACATCTCTGTATTGCCATGTCTCATTTTTTACTTTCTTCATTTTGGTTTCATATCCTTTGAACATTTTTTTTTTTTTTTTTTTTTTTTTTTTACAATTACTAAAACATTACACAGCTTTGAGTTAGTGGGTATTTTTGTTTGTTTATTTTGTTTTGTTGTAGAGCACATGTTCATGGGAAGTGCCACTTGCTTGATTAGGGTCTAAGCCTTGTTTTAAGAAACCTGCCCTATAAGCTTCTTAATGTCCTCAAAGAGCTATTTATTAATGTCTTAAAACTTCTTGTTGTATAACCAAGTAACAAATTAGTTACCCATACAGTATGGCACAATATATAACAGATATGCTAATGTTTGATTAATAATCTAATTCATACTGGAAATACATTTAGAAGAAAAGCTGTTCTTGCAGAATTTTGCCCAGATTCCCTGTAATTGCTGAGATTCTTAAGACAGCATTTCAAAAATTGACTGAACATGCAGCATTTTAAATTGTAGCAGCCTCAGCAGATCTGCAGCTTTCTTTTTGATAGTTGAATGGCTGTGACCATGTAGAATTCTTTGTAAGTGTATGTGCCATTATATATCCATATATATATATATTTTTTCCCATGGTTGTGAATACGTTTTGTGTGTACACATACAGGCACAAATCATAATCTCACCAATGTAGGGCCAGCCAAATAACCTAATAATAATTACATTAGCTGTCATTTATTTCTATGAATTCTAGACATTATTCTCTGCATTAACAGGCCCTATGACATTTAATCCTCATACAAGTCCTTTAAAATAATCCTTTAAAATATTTTTCAAATGAGGAAGCTACCGCCCAGAGGAACTTACACAAGATTGTCCAGTGAGTAAATCTTGGAGATGACATTTGAACCCAGAATCACAGTTTCAGGTTCTGCCTTCTTAACTAGTAGTTCCTTTTAGCATATGCTGTATAATAGGATAGATGGATTTTTGACATTATCCAAGGAAATCTACGTTCTTGAGTGTTTGTATAATGCAAGGGAAACATAGTCATTAAGAATATTATTTCCTGACACAGACTGCTTTTGTTCAGTATCGGCACATATTAAAGGGAGGTACTTGGATGTATTAGCTTTTACCATTTTACTAGAAGTATATTCTGAGTCAGTGGGGTTTTAGTAGTTCAACTATAGCTTGTCCAGCATAGATTATTAGAAAGAAGTAGGTGAAAAAAAAACAAAAACAAAACCCAGTAGCTTTATATGCATAAGTATAGTGAAGAAAAATAATTTAAAACAAACCTCATGCAGAATAAGCCAGACTTAATTTCCCAGCTCTGAAGCCTTCACCCCCACCCAGAGCATGATGCTGCAGAGAGTGGGTGCTTTAACTTTGCACTGCTGTTGACTGCAGTGTAATTACAGGCTGGACAATATGGAGGCGATAATGCCCCTTGGCTATTGCTGTAGAGTACTTTCATTGCTCCTAATATTTGGGTCCTTTTAACTTTCTAATCATCAAAACATTAGTTAATATATGTTGGGTGTAATTGCATGAATAACATGTTGTTATTTCAACAGTTATATTTCTGAATAGGATCTTCACGGTAAGCATATTCAGAAACCTCTGGAGAATAACAGATTGCTGATTATTACCTTGTTCCCTGTCTTCTTTCTGCCTTGGTATTTTAGCTTTAATGATCCTAAAAGGTGTGAAGTGATTAGATTTTGAATTTCTAGGAAGTATAATTAAGAAAGATTAAATTTGGGAAGTTTCTAAGCAGCAGAATCAAATACAAGGTTAAAAAAGGATGGGTTGAGGTCTGTTATGATGGGAGGTAACATGATGGAGAACAGAACCTTTCTGTGTTGTTCCTGTTGGTTTCTTTGACTTCCTGCATTATTTATTTAGGGTGGTAGAGTTTATTCATAAAGTTGGAGATCTTTTTCCTTCTTCATATCGCAAAACAGACATATTTCTGGTATTTTGCTTTCGCTTTATATGTTTGACCAATACTGTGAAATTCCAAAGGTTATGTTGCATGGTAGCAGTTTCTGGACGTGGGTGTTGACATTTAGCATTCTAGCAACAATGCACATTGTTGGTGCCTGACACAGCCAGCTGTTTCATATGTGTGTATTTCTCATTATTTTAGCATTCATGGCATGTGCTATTTTCCGATTTCTCAGTGAAGGGCTTACTGCATCCAGTGCATTCTTAAGTTACATTGTTGGTATTCTTTCTCTATGAAAACAAAGAATGTATTACTTGTTTATGCAAATTCCAAGTTAACATGAAGGCCTCTGGCTTTAGATTTTACTTTATTTTTCATTGGGTGGAAATGAGAATTCTTCCAGGTTTTTAGAGTTATCCCAAGCTTTCTGTTTACAAAATAAAATGTTTATCTAAAGGTTTTCTGTCTCTTTTTACAAGAGAATGTTGTGATACCTCTCTAGAGGAAAGCATGCTCACTCAGCATCTTTTGATTTTCACTTAAAGCCAGAATTGTAATTGTGTGATATGATCTTTACTTTCCTAGACTGGTTTAGCTCTGTTATGTTGGTTTCCTTAAATAAGTCAGTTTATTTCCAAGTGTAAGCCTGTAAATTTCTTTCATATTGAATGATACCTGAAAGTACTAAACTTGGCAAGTCCAATGTACTCTGTGTAGTTTGGGCATGAGGACATTATATGTCTGGGCAGCTTGAAAGACAAGCCTTGATCGTAGACTGCATTTACACTTGCCATCTGCTTGTTTATTTAGGTTTCGGTATTGCTTCTTTCTAGAATTGAAACTAGGATTTAAAGTTGTTCAATAAGATATTCCGTTAGCGTTCCATTGTATACCTAAGGGTTGAGTAGTTGGAGGTACTTCATTGATATCATCTTCCTAAAATGAATCTAGACTAATATAGTAAGACTTATTGTATAATATTAGTGTCAAAATAAAACCATGCTATAGATTGATCAACAGGGCCACCACTAGCTAATTAAAACCTTCGGTGTGGAATAGAGAAAGTCCTCCCATCCGCAAGTTGTCACAACAACAAATAAATCTCCCCTTTCAAGGTATCTTTATGCAGAGCAAATCTTCCATGACCATCAAAAGTGGCCTTCCTAATTGTATTTTCTTAAGCTATTACACAGATGAATATTTTCCAGGCTGGGATACCCAAACTTAGATAATTACAACATAAATTGCATTTAACCTCTGTTATATTTGTAGCATAAAATAGGAAGTTTTCTTGTTCTCTTGGAATTTTAGCTACAGCTCAGAGTTAAGGATAATGGGATACAGGAGTACCCTGTTGTGAAGCAGGGTGCTAGACACAGCCTCAGAGGATTTGCTGAAAGGAGGCCAGGTGGCCATTGACCATCCCCCCAAAGCCTATATGAAACATAGCTCTGTGATGTTCCTATTTAAAAAGCCTTACCAACATTGCTGTCTCTGTTTTACAGAGACATTTACCCAAGTAATTTACTCAGCATCACTCAGCTAGTTAGTTCTCTGATTCTACAGCCTCATACCTCACAGTCGCTAAGACAAGTCTGCATCAGCCCCTGCCCTGCTGCAAGTCAGCACAGTAGAAGAGGGATCTTTTAATACCTCTCTTGGGCCGTGGTCAGACTCATTTTTGGGGGGAGGTGAGGAACTTTGGGAATGGTGTTTAGCAGCTATCAAAAATTGATGCCCTCAGGCTGAATTTGGCTCAGAGACCTCTTTGTTTTGTGTGGCACATTGTTTAAAACAGGAAAACTCACCTAAAAATCCAGTTGTATTGCTTCTCTTGAGTTATTACTACCACCTCCAATGGGGTATATGCGTCCCACTCCTCAGCCTCCACCTTGTCATTATCTTACCCCAGCTAGTGTGGTCCCAAAATAATTGCACATTTTTCAAGAGATTGGGAGGAGGAGACCCGAAGCACGTGTGAGTGGCCCATGGGCACGTAGTTGCAGAAATATGGTTATCTAACCAAAACAAACAAACACTCAAACCATGAGCAGCTAGCCTCTTTATTTGCAGAATGCATGCCCTGGAGTGAGGAACTAGGAATCACTCTACTAGCTACCTGCCTTGTGGACATAACAAGTGCTAGAGTTCTCTGGTTTGGAGCCAGCCCAAACTATCCCAGACATCTCAGTTGAGTCAACATTGGTTTTTTCCCCTCCATCCACATTCTGATCTGCTTGGAGGGTATCCCCAGGGTCCACAGTCAAATAAATCCTGCTTTCTAGAAAGTGAATTGGAATCATCAAGATATCCTAAAATGGCTACAGATCTAGTAAATGCCATCAAGTTGCCCCTTCTCATAGCCGAACTCTGATACTCCTGAGTTTGTTTACTAGCCTGCGGGCTTTACTACTGTGACTGGCGTCATAGTAAAAGAAGGCGTCCCAAGTTTTGCTTATTTGACCCTAGAAATGTTATTGGGATAAAAAATAATGCTTGTTTTTCAGAAGTAAAGCAAAAAAAAAAAAAAAGTGTGTATTTTTAATACACTTAAAACAATCATTTAAATGATAGGCATAGTTTTTATCACTTACAGGCACATAGTGTTGCATTTCAGTATTTAAGAAAATGTTGTACCAAGAAATATTGTTCAAATTTCTGAGCAGGAAATACATATTCAGTAAAACATCATTGAGACCATAGAAATGAGGTCAATATTGACTAGCATTCCTTATCCCTACCTTGGCTCCAGCTTGGCTGTTTTCAAATTCAGAATAGCCATGGGTTTTTCTTCTTATTACGTTATGTATATCATGGTTTATTTCTGTCCAACTGCTAATTTTTCTATAATAGAGTCTTCTCTGCTCTAAAAATTGAGGACACAATTTTTGATACTTTAATAATTATTTACTACAAACACTGTATAAAGACATGTCACCTTTGACTTTATGATTCCAGCTTCTAAGCCTCTTGTTATATCATCTTTTTTCTTAATCAACATTTTCCAAAATACACCTCCCCACCGTGCCATAAAATGAATATTTTTAAAATGCCTGTTTTGATTGCCAAGGGAAAAGTTTGAAATCTATGATGTAAAGACTCCTAAAAACGAATCACTCTTTATATAGGTTTTAACTGTTTTGTGACGTCTTACATAGTGGGCAAAGATGGGCCTAATTGTAATTTCAGGCACTGCGTCGCCTCATTCTGTTTTATCATTGGATTGATAGGTTAATGTCTACACAGTGCTCGGAGTTCTCACACAAGGCTAGAGAGATTTATGCAATTATGTACACACCTTAATGAAAGAGTAAATGTCATAAATATTTTATAGCACACAAGCTCTCATTCAGAATACTATTGACAGCAAGCTAAAGGTGAGGAGGATGTCCTCTTATTCATTTTTGTATCTCCTCTCCGCCCACAGTGCCTAGTACTTTATAAAAGGTCAATAAATGTAAGAATTGAAGGGAAGATGTATCCTGTTATTATTAGCAACAGTATCATTTGTAAGCGATTTCCCAAGCCATTCACGTTCCCACGTGGTTTTAAACCTCATCTGAATATGTCTTTTCTCATTTAAGTGATATTTAATTTTTCACATCTGCAGTTATTTGATTGCTAAATCTTATGGTCAACGAGTTGGACATTCAGGTAAAAACCCTTTGCAGATAAAATGGTATTGTTTCTGTCAGCAAGGGGATATACAGTCAATGCAGTATTTCAGGAGACTGTGACAACTGTTGGTCAAAGGACATGAGTCAAGTAACTGAAATGTTATAAAATTGGTAGAAATTACACAGAAACAAGGAATTTAAAGGTTGGAGACGGTCTGTGGTCAGCCTTTTAACCTTTTGAGGAGTTTTAGTATTCCTGGAGCCCGTGAATTTAACGTCTCTTCAATTGTGTCTGCTTAAGACCCTTTTTATTACAGGTAATTTTCTGTGTAAAACGATCAGCCGGATAAGCTGTATTTCAAAACTTTCCAATGCCTTTTCAGTACGTTAGCATCACCGTGGTTGATTCATTTATGAAACACAAAGCACTCCCATTTGGAGCAGTTTATTCTCGTGTCGGTCTTCTTTTCCCTGGATTTGCCAGAATGCCGTCATGTTCGTGTTCTGAAGGTTAATGCCCAAAGTCAAGCAGACAGAAGCCAAGTGCTGCAAGGTTTCCAAGATTAGGACTGATTCCCTTCACAGAAATAAATGATTCCTGCCATGTTCAGTGATTTTTGGGCAGCGCTCCCCGCGGCTGAGTGAGTGCATCAATACTGTAGTCCTTACCTGCTGTACATACTGATGACACTCGGCGTTAACTTGATTGACTGAGCAGCCCACTGGAGAGGACGCACCTGCAAGAGAAGTGCAGACATATATTTTTATCCTGGTCTCGAAACATTTATTTTACATTTCTTTTCCTTGGGAGTCATGGTTTCAAATTCCATGGGCTCTCAAGCCACACTGCTCAGGTAGAACAAACCTTTACGTGCCTCTTTGTTTTCAGAATTCTACCGAAAATGGTCTCAGGTTTATACCCTTTGCCAAAGCCTGATTTTATGCTTTTGAGGGAGAATGACAGGAAGGTGACGCTTAAGAGTCCTGACAAATGAGTGACTCTGTGGAATTTAAGTCTCTTAAGAGGTTCTATCTAATGATGGGCAAATGATGAGAAATCATTTTTGGCTATATTTTTATGTTCTATTTTATTATCATGTTTTGTAGGCTTTGAGGCAGCAGCAGAAAAGAAGAAATGGAGTCTCAATGATGGTAAACAAGACTGTTCCTCGTGTTGTTTTGACACCATTAAAGGTGTCTGATGAGCAGTCAGATTCGCCTTCAGGTAAAGAGCTAAAATATTGTATGCTTGGCCAGTTTCTTCCCGGAGGAGGCTTTCTCACCAAGAGAGATGTCATGAATTGTCTCTGGAACTGAATAATATTTCCACTTGAGGTTTCATTGAATTTTTTTTATACCTTAGACTCTTTCAGTGATTCAAAAATAATAGGGTATTTCGCTCTGAAAAACAAAACAAAGCAAAAGCTTGCTCATCATCAAAGGACTTCATTTGCTAATGTCAATAGATGCAAGAAAATGTGTAGTACTGCTAGGTGGATTTTTTGTTGTTGCTTTGGCTTTTGTTTGAATGTTGAACTTTAATGGTGGACCCCATGCTGATGTGTAATGCCATCAAAAGCCGTTCTTCTTCCGTGAGTGTGAATTTGTTTTTCCGTCCTCTGCTGCAAAATCAGGAATCCTTTATTAGTTTTTGTGTTCTGGCAGCATTCTTCTCACCTCAGTGCAGCCCTGACCGTTTCTTCTAATTTACCTCTGTCACTTTATCAGCTATATACCATTCTATGTATTATAGAGTGATGTTTGTGTTTTCTCTTCCTGCTTCAATATAAAGTTATTAATAAAGGCATGATCTCTCCCTCTCTCGAAGCCTCCCTTCCTCCTTCATCTTTCTGTCTCGGACTTGCATTGTCTCCAAGTGGCATAGTATTGTTGAAGCTTATTCCTGTATTTTCACAAAAGATCTGAGTGCTTCTTTGAAAAGCTATCAGATCAGTGAACGTGTCTTTGACTCCACTATCAGGCCATCTGTTCATGCTTTTTGTTCTGTTTGATTGATTTATTGGGCTTTTCTCTTTATATACAGTAGAGGAATCAGATTGTGGCCAAAGGTAGTGTATTAACTCTTAGCAAAGGAGATAATATCTATGGTTTGTAAAACAATTTGAGATTTTTCTTTTCAAGGACAGCAAGAGGAAGATAATGACATAATAACTATTTCCTTTTTTAGGATCCGAATCTAAAAATGGTGAAGCAGACAGTTCAGATAAAGAAATGAAACATGGGCAAAAATCCCCCACTGGAAAACAAACGAGTCAGCACTTAAAACGTTTAAAAAAGTCTGGTTTAGGTGAGTGTTCAATATACTATAACATTTCACATTTTAGATATTTAAATCTTGTTGAAGAAAATTATGGGGACTTTTTTCTTTAATAGTTAAGGAAATTTTTAAATCTTCCCAATTTATCTAAACCAAAAAGGGTGCTAAAGAAGGCAACATATTACAATGGAATGATTTTAAGCATGTTGCTAAATTTGTGAATGATACTATTGGATGAAGCAGAGGCTAAAGATAAGAGGTTTAAAATGATCTACGTATTCAAGTAATTATCTGCCAAGTCATAATTCTGTCTAACATGCAGTGTTTTGCTCCTGCAACTGGGTTTCACTATATCGGAATACATTGTATTGGGGAGAAAATGCAACTTTTATAGTGTTCATTGAACTGAAGAGTACACTGTCATTAGGGTCTGCTGCAGTAAAACTGCTCTGCCTTGCTTTTCATCTTATGCTGTTTGAAATATTCGATAGTGCTTGTCTGAAAAACAGTGTACAATTGCCAAGAAGTGTGGCAGACACAGTTACTGGGTCTTGCAAGTCAGTACCAGGTTTTCTTTTGAAGATTTCCCTCCTGATAACTTTTCATCAGGAACTCAACAGCAGCATTCGGGGGAAAAAGGAATATGGGAACTAAAAAGAGGAAAATAAACGTATCCTAGGCTGAACATTAAAATTCTA
Source organism: Kogia breviceps (assembly GCF_026419965.1). NCBI lineage: Eukaryota > Metazoa > Chordata > Mammalia > Artiodactyla > Physeteridae > Kogia > Kogia breviceps. The sequence continues at coordinate 42,387,539 of NC_081324.1, read as the reverse complement.
GACCAAACCTGCCTTGTTGGATGTCTGGACCTAATGGCTTCATTTCTCTCTCTCAGTTATTTCACCTCTGAGTTAGGGTAATGATGATGATCTAGATCATTGTAACATTTTGTAAAATGGTGAGTAGAAAGTATAAATTTATTGACCTGAACTTTATTATTCGTTCTGCCACTTATTTTCTTGGCAACTGAGGGTAATTCTTATTTGCAGATTTATCTGTTTGTAAAATCAAGCAAGATTTTAACCCATTTATTTATTTATTGAGTAAAGATTTATTGAGTGCCTACTATATACCAGGATTTTGTTAAATTCTGGGAACATATTTTCAGTAAAGTCTCTGAATGGGGTTTAGATAGCCTTATGTAAGAGATCTTTGGGAAAGCAGAATTTATGTTTGTTTTAAATTCTTTAAACACAGCATAATTATCTTTTTCATTGTTTCCAAGGTTAAATCATTTTATACTTATTGTCTAGCCCAAAACGTATGTGTTAGTTTATAAACACCTGCATATATACCGACATGTTTTTTCCTAGTCTTTTTGAGTTTTCTAAGTTAAGTACTTTGAGTAGCTTCTGAAGCTGGAAACTGTAATGAGAGAGTGATATGTAAAGAAAGTACTAAAAAAAGAAGCCCCCTCCAAATATCATGTTATGTTACCCTAAGTAATTTAAAAGTCAGAGATCTTCAGTTAAAAACAGTCTGCTACCAACCTCAGGAAAGTCAATGCCATATTATGAGTTTAAGATAATTCAAGACATGGGGACCTCTTCATTTCTTTACTTAGCTGCCTTCAGGGCTGGGGTTCAACAAGGCTTGTACTCTTGTCAGGATCCTGTCAGGTGCTCAGGTCTTCAATCAGGATCTCTTGTTCTAATTGTTGTAACCTAGGAATCCTGCACGCCGCTTAACATCTTACATGTTAACAATCATACAGTAAAGGTTAACAATCATACAGTAAAGGTTTTTCAGCTAATTTGTTAGCAAATTTCAAAGGCGATAAAGGAGACCACCATGTTCTTTTTAACCTGCTTTTTTCTTTTAGACTACTAAGTAGTAGAAATAATGAAGCTACTTTAATGAAGGAATGGAAAACTACCCGTATTTAATGTAGTGGTCTTGGTGCTTTGACATATTATCTCATTTACTTCAATTATGTACAGTAGAATTATTTTTATTTTACAGCTGAGGAAATGGAGGCCCAGAGGGTTAAGAGAGTTGTCCATAATGACACAGCTATTACAAGCCAGGGCACAGCTAGCTCCAAAGTCCAAACCATTATCTTGGAATATGTTCTGAACGTCTGTAATCATCCAGCCTATGTTGTAGACCTGTGGGCACCACTGAGGAGTAACATAGCATCTATGACGTGATGAGCCTGCCACGGGTGTTAAAATGCAGGTACACTAGTGACACATAGAAGGAGAGCTAGCAACTAAAAGATTTCCTGGCTGATCCTGTAAAATCAGAGGAAGGTGGGATTTAAGGTCAAAAGTAACCTGAAGGTGATTACTAGGAAGGAACGCTGACTGACTGAGTAATCCAACGAGCAGCTGAGTACAAGGGCTTATTTTGTGCAAATGAAGTTGGTAGTACTTATTAAGCCTCCAATATATGCCCAGCACCATACAATGAAAAGTGAAAACATGCAAAAGGAAAGAACGGGCCTTAAAGGTAACCATCTCCAGATAGAATCCCATGTGTCTTCTAGAAAGTAATGTTTCTGATGTTCTGTGACCTTAGGAATCTTACAGAGTAAAGGATTCTCTGTTCTGTGCAGCAGTTTAGAATCATAACTAAAATGTAAGTTCCTTGAATTAGGGGTCATTTACTTACACCAGTTTTTAATTATGCTTCTTCCTACCCAATCACACAGTAGGAGTTTAAAAATTACTTACTAAACAAATCCAAGCTTCTAGTGGATATCTCTGAGGGGTTTTTAATAAATGTCCTCGCTGAGCTCAACTTCTGGGATTCATTCCAATATATTTTATTTGGTTTAATCTTTTTGTAGTGAAGAATTACAACTTTGCTGGTTTCATAAAATGTTACATACTTTTGAAATAAATTAATGCAGGAAAATAAAAATAAATTTGAATAGTAACTCTAAATACTATCATCAAAAATAACTTTCCCCAGTGTTTTATAAATATTATTTGACATCTCCTAATGTGTAGCCATAGTCAGGGGTCATCTTAGAAAAATTGAATTATATCATTTTAATTAAAAGTACTAAATTTAATTAAGTTTAGCCTGAATAATAAAAAAGAATGGAAGTAAAACCAAAAACAAAATTGCTAAACATTGCCACGAGATATATTCATATCTAAAAGTTCTCTCCAAAGATACTAAAAAATATTAAAAACTGAAATAGGAGTGATGAACTTTTTAACTACTCAAGCTTTGGACAATATATCATAAAGGATAGGGAGATAATTATAGTCCCTCTTAACTCCATGCTTTTGTTATATTATTTTTTAAACATCAAGATTGTTAACATTTAATAATCTTTTTTTTTTTTTTTTTTAACCATAATCCCCATAGTTCACTAACCCCCGGTACTATACGGTAGTGGATTCAGTGCTCCCTGGTAGACTATTTACACAATTTCTTCATTTGTAAAGGACACTTGGATTTATGTCGTAGATGATTAGATTTTGCCCTCTGATAATTTTTTTTCCTTAGACTTTACTCTTTGAAAGCCTATTTTTCTTCTCTGAGCTCTTTCAGAATCCATTCGTCTCTAATTTCTTTGAGACAACGAAGAACTCCCGTTTTGAACTCTTTCTGTATTTCTTTGGGCAGTTTCTCTTGCAACCAAAGGCCTTGGTCTGCCTCTTTCATGTGCTCCTTCCCTCTGTGTGAGTGTATGTGAGTGAATCTTGTGTGCACATTTTATGCACAAATCCTGTGTGGCTTCCCTTCTGGGAAATAGGAGGCTTTAAGCCAGCAAGGTCTCCAAAGTCTGCAGCCTTTACTCAGATTGGGTGCTCTTCGACTCCCCTTGGTCAAAATAATAATTTCCCTGATCCTGATCAGACACTTTCCCATGATTTTTATTATGACTACAAAGTGTCATCTTCTATAGCACAGACACTTATTGTGGCAATTTGGCAATTGTTTCTTCTCTGCTTCCCCAGACCTCAGCTACTTTATACTCTCTAGTGTCCAGGAATTAAGACACTAAAATAACTACCTCTTTTCTTCCTCTGCTTAGTGTAGGGAGAGGAGGTACCAGCTTTAATGAGATAAGACAATCAGATATAATGAGCTTGTTCTTAAGCCAAATAAGAGTAAGTATGTAAGGATAATTAAAATGGAATTAAGCATCCAATGTGGCAACAAATTTAGCAGTAAGTTGTCTGCTCTGTCTTTGTTCCAAAATTATAAACCATATTTTTGCTTAGATGGACATCTTTGAAATAGATCTTCTTTTGGCTTTGTCATGAAACATTTAGAGAGGCACATAGTCTTTTTTTATCCCCTGATACCCTTCAATATTTTGAACCATACCAAATAGTAACCAACAGCATAAGTTCTACTTCTCACGTTGTCCATAATACATGTTTCTAAAATTTTATGGTTTTCTCATTTCCCCAGTACTCCTTCCCAAAGTTACTCTTGGCGAATGACCTCAACTCCCTCGTATGGAGAGTATTTCGGCCATACATAAGCATTAAGCAAATTCCTTTCCTGTATTTTCAGCATTTCTGTCTCTAGGTTTTGCCTTTGCCCTCTCTGCTGAGAAAATAAGCTTCTTCCTAATTCTTCTCTTCTTGTAGTCTATTTTATTTCCCTGTGAAATACTTGAAACATATAGAAAAATACAGATGCTAATAAAACATACATCTATATACCTGTCACCTTGACTTCATTCCTAACAAATGTTAGGAGTTTGTTGGGCAAAAAACATAGATAAAATTTTTGTACTGTTTTGTGTTTATAAGTGAGATTGGCCAACAGATTTTCTCTCTCATATTGTCTTTGTTTGTCCTTATTTTGGAATAAAAGTTATATTAACTTCATAAAGTGAACTGAAGAGCTTTCTTTACGTATTCACTGGAATAAGTATAAAATGAGTGGTGGGAGAGTTCCTTGATGTATTGGTAAAATTCGTCTTTAGAGATATTTGTAATATGTGCTGTGCATGTATGTGGGGAAGGAGGGAGTGTCTATATATTTTACAAAAGTTTTCACAAATTTATTGAGGTTTGCTATTTTTAATATAATTTGAAAATTTGCAAACTTGAAATACTTTATGTCTTCAAAGATATTGGCTAAAGTCATAGTAGTATGATTTTTATGCATATTATACTTCTTAAAATCAAATTTTAATTATAATTGTATTTGCCTTGTATATCTATACTGTATCGCAAATTATGTGCCTACCTTTCATTCCTATTCATGTTTATTTATGCCGTCTCTCACTAGATTTATACCTATTTTATTAGTCTTAATAAAAATATCCTTTTTCTGTTCTTGATTGTCTTCATTGTTCTTTTCTATTTCATGAATGTCTACTCTTATTCTTTACAATCTTTCTCCTTTCTTCTTTCGCCAGTTTTTATTCTATAGTTCATTCATTAACTTCTTGATTTGCACACTTAACTCTTGAATTTTCAATATTTCTTCTACTCTTGAATATATACAATTTATTTTTAGAACAAATTCAGCTGCATTTTACAAATTTTGGCATTATCATTTAGAATGTAAATATTTTGTAATTTCCATTACAAAACATTTCTTTAACTTATGAGGTACTTAGAAGTGTACTTCCGAATGTCCAAATATATAATGAGTGTGGGAAGATTGGAGAGTTGCTATGTTTCTGTTATTGATATCTAATTTTACTTCTTTGTGGATAGAGAGATGAGGTTTTATATTATTCTTCAGTATTGTTGAGAGTCAGTGGTCAGTTTGGGGGTTTTTTTTGTTGTTTTTTTGTTTTCTTTACTGTTTCCTGAGTGCTGACCCAAAAATTGCTTTCTCTTAAGGGCTCAGTGCAGTGTCCTATGTTAAATTCATTGGTTTAAGATTGATTATTGAGTTTTTAAAGTCCTTGGTATTCATAAGACAAGTTTTTTGCTTGTTATCTCAATGTCTGGTAAAATATGTTCAGATGTTCCACTGGCATTATGTAGTACCAATTTATCTTTTTAATTCTCTCAATTTTAAATTTTGAATGCTATGCTGTTAAAATGGATGCAGGCTCTAGGTCATTGTATCTTTCCAGTGAATTATTCCTTTTATACTCAAGGAATTACTTTCTTATCCCCAATAAGGTTTTTTTTACCTTTGTTTATCTTTGATGTTAATATTGTAGTATTGCTTTTTTTGTTGTTTTGAATGTCTGCCTGGTATTTCTTAGTTTATCTCCTCATTTTCCTCTGTTCCATGTGATTTTTATTTTAAGTATATCTCTTGTAAAGCAGCATATAATCAGATTATGCTACTTTTAAAATCTAATATGAAATCCATTTGTATATTTTTTTACTGTGTTGGGGACTTAATCAAAAAATTTTTTTCTCCTTTTATGCCTTCATGTGATTGAGTTTTCCTTCCATGAATTTATTTGGAAGGTATAAGTCTTTTCCATTTCTCCCATTGACTATCTATAGAGTTTTTGGATAGAATGTCCTATAAATATCAATTAAGTCCATCTTGTTTAATGTATCATGTAAAGCTTGTGTTTCCTTATTTATTTTCATTTTGGATGATCTGTCCATTGGTGAAAGTGGGGTGTTAAAGTCCCCTACTATGATTATGTTACTCTCGATTTCCCCTTTTACAGCTGTTAGCATTTGCCTTATGTATCGAGGTGCTCCTGTGTTGGGTGCATAAATATTTACAATTGTTAAACCTTCTTCTTGGATTGATCCCTTGCATGCAAATGGAAATCAGCTCAGACAAAATAGACTTTAAAATAAAGACTCCTACAAGAAACAAAGAAGGACACTACCGATAGAGTTTTAACAAAGTAAAGAACTAACAGTATCTCTCCTGTTTCCAAACAGTGCCAGGGTTATATGGTGTTCTCATTTCAATCACATCTTCCCATCTCTCGTGCAATTGCTGTCTCCTGTTTTGTTTTGTTTTGTTTTTACATTTTGTTTTAATTCTCATTAGTTGTTAGTATTATTTTTCACTGTTAATGTTTATTTGGAGTTACTCATGTCTGTTAATCTTTTAGTTTGTCATTGCTTCTGCAACCCACTCATTCCTTCTTTGAGTTAATTTCTTTATTTGTTAAGAACATCCACTAGTACTTTTTCAGCAAGATTCTCTAAGGGGTAGTTTCCATTTTGGATACTGAAAATATTCTTATATCATTACTATCATTGCCATTTAAAGGGACTTTATTATTAACAAAATTCTAGATCGATGCTTCTTTTCTTTTGGCCCTTTGAAGATATTTCATTGTCATCTGTAATTTATTGATGATAAGGTTCCTGTGTCTTATTGTGATCCCTTTGGAGGTAATCTATTTTTGTTCAAAACTGTTTTAAGGTATTCTTTTTATTTTTGATGTTATGCTATTTCAACACATCGGATGGAGGAATGGGTATTTATCCTTTTTGAGATTTGGTATGTTGCTTTATATGAGGACTCTTGTCATTTTTTCAGTTCTAAAACTTTCAGACATTAGCTCTTCAAATATTGCCTCTCTGCCACTTGCTGTGTTTTTTCATTCTCAAACTCCTGTAAATGTGCATCCTGACTGCTTATTCCATTCCCTTTATTTTTTCTCTATCCTGCTTTTTTGACTCATCATTTTTAATGCTGCATTCTAGATATTTTCAACTCTATATTTATTCAATAGTTATTTCATTGTACCCATGGAATATTTAAAAACAATTTTAAACTAAATTTTCATTTCTAGAAGTTCTATCTGTTTCTGTTTCAAATCTGCCTATTTTTAAAATTACAGTGTCCTGTTTTTTCATAATGAGTTTATTTCCTTTTTTGTTTCTATTGTTTAAAACAAGGGACAGCAAGTTTTTCTGTTAGGGGCCAGAGAGTAAACGCTGTAGGCTTTGCGAGTCATGCGATTTCTGTCACAACTATTCAACTCAGCATTGTAGTGGGAAGGCACATCTAGACAGTAGCTAAACAATTGGGCATGCCTAAGTTCCAGTAAAACTTTATTTACCAGCAGCCACTGGACTGGATATAGTTCTTGGGCAATAAATTTGCTGACCCTTGATTTAAATCACACTCTATTAAAATCACATTCAAGTGATTCTCTTAACTCAAGCAATTGAGAGTGATAATTCTTCAGTTTGATGCATCAGCTGACCATCCCTTGTGGTGGATTGTTCCCTTGTGTGTCATAATTTCAAATTGTGGGCTCTATATACAGCCGTCTGTTGGATGTCATTGTACCTGAGTTGTAGAATTATCCTACAAAGCATACTGGCATTTCAGGCCTCACAGCTAATATTTTTATAAAGGATTGCTGTCTTAAGGTATTACCCTTAAATTACCCTGAATAGGAATCTTCTGAAATATCCCGTGCTTAGTGCTGTGCATGACACTCGGGGAGCACACAGCTATCAGCTATAATGCTCTCATTATCTCTGTTAAAACTAACAGCACTCTTATTGTTATCATTGATCCTAGGTCTTATAGAATCTACAAAACCTGTAGTTATTACCATTTATGCTCCTAAAGTTTTTGAGGATTCTGATTAATTGGAAGACCATAATTAAAATACTTCTTTATCTAGACCTGGTGCTACTTTGAGTTAAAAATACAGATGGTATTGAGTGAAGTAGACATGAAAATTAAAGACAACTAAGGCAAGATAGAAACCCAAAGAAACTTTGGAGATTTCGTTCTGAAATATCATCCTTAAAAGAGATAGAATTAAATACATTATCAAATATCTATCTATATATATATATCTATATATATATAGTCAGTATACATATGTGTGTGTACAGGTGTATGTTTTTCCCAATCTATAGTGAATTCATACCTCTTGCTTATTTATCACAGGACACTTGAAATGGACCAAAGCTGAGGATATTGACATAGAAACCCCGGGATCTATTCTTGTCAACACTAACTTGAGGGCATTAATAAATAAACATACGTTTGCTTCCTTACCTCAGCATTTTCAACAATACCTCCTGCTTTTGCTCCCAGAAGTGGATAGGCAGGTAAGTAGAAGTTTCAGACATTTGGTATTAGTCACCAGTTATATTATTATGAACTGGCAGGTCTGTTATCGAAGATGACTGATACATGGATGGATAGTTTTCTAATAATCTAGTATATTTGTGTAATTTATATACTTAAATGCTAGCATTGGTGTGTTTGCTTAATCTGCCTAAACAGACTCATTTTTCATTATCACTAGCGAGCAAATTCAAATTTTAAAATACAGCATATTGCCATAGAGTGAAAACAACAGACCTACCCACATTGGGAAGGAAAAACAAAGAAATCAAACGTTCTATTATCAAATAAATCTTTGAAGTAGCTTCCCCTTTGCCGTGAGGGAATATTGAAGTGCAGCAATAAAAAGCCAGGGTTTCCAAGAAATTATGTAAATATTTCCATTCTCAATTCTTTCCAAAAACCATTTAAAATTTATGTTTGTATTTGGCTTCTGAAAGTCTATCATCGTGAATATGATTGCCTATAAATACTCACCTTTTATCTTTTTTTTAAGTATAACTAAAAATGCTTTAAGTGTATTTTTGTATTTTTTTAAAAGCCTCTAAAATAAGGAAATACAAATATAGACTCATAATAGCAGCATCAATCATCTTCTAAAGCTGTTTCCTTTGAAGAGAAAAAAAAATATTTCATCACGTAAACTTTTATTAAATTTCACAAAACTATTACATTTCCTTGTGATTCTCATTTCAATAAATTTTGACACTGTATATAGTTTCCAGTTGATGGACATAATGTGCATGTGTTTATGAATTTGCATCTCAAAATGATAGGTACATCCATAAATTGAAATGGGCAAGATTGATTCAATATTTCCATATTATTTTGAATAAATTTTCTTAGCTTTTTATTTGATTCTGTTTTCTCCTAACTTACCCGCCCTTTCATACATACTTAAAATTTGATAAGCTGCTGTCTTCTATCATTCTTATGTATCTCTTTGGTGGAGATTATTGTTCATATTTAGAAAAATACTATTTTTATTTCGAGTACATTTTTGTTTGAAAATTAGTTCAGTATTTACTGTGAATATAATACATGTTTGGTGCTTTGGAATAGTGGAAATATCTATTAGTAAGTGCCTATTGCATGTTTATTGAATCAATGATTAAATACACTCTAGTTGGATACAGAAGCTATATTCCTGAATAATGAAGATATGAGGTAGAAACAGGTAAGCTTAGGGGAGAAAGCACAAAGTAAATTGAGCTTTTATATGCAGAAGGGAAAAAATCAGAGACAAATATAAGATCCTTGAATTGGACCTAGAGGGATAGGCAGAATTTGAATAAAATAGATGGAGATGTTCTTTTATGTGAAAGATTCAAAGATACAAAATCAAAAGCTAATTTTGTGGGAGTCTGGATTATAGGAACAACAGTGCAAATGAGTCTGGAAAGACAAATTAGAAGTCAATTTTGGAAGATACCTTGAGAATGAGGCTAAAGAGTTCTAAACAGTGTTCACGCTGTGTTTGCAGTGCAAAGACACCGAGGGCTTTTGAACAGAGCTAAAATGTAATAAGATCACTGCTTTTTAAGAAAATTATTCTGGCAATACTGAAAAGGGAATGTTAGAGATGGGAAGCATGAAAGTGTTGTTAGAAAGCAATTTTAGTTATTCCAAAAGGCAGAATGAGGGCTTCAATTTGGAGAATAGCATTGAACTTGAAGAGGAGTAGGACCATGCAGTCACCTTCCTCATCACCACCATCATCATTAGCACCATCATCCAGTGGTGGCAATTTTACATTTTGTCAAATAACACTTGAAGCAAGGTATAGGGAGAAGCCACTGATCATTCTTGGGTTTCAAGCTGGTGTGACTGAGGATTGAGTTCAGGTGTTTAGAAAAACTTTATTTTTTGGCAGGGGGAGGTGGATTTATTAGCTACGTGACTATTGCCTGCACTTCAACATATGTGTGGTTTGTCTTGTTTACAGTTGTACCTCCAGCTCCTGGAATAAGATTTGGCATATATAAAGTACTCAAATCTTTTTGGAAAGAAGAAATGACAGATTGGATTAGCCAAATAACCCAGGAGGCAGTCTCAATAAGCCTAATACTGAATTCAATCTGTAGCAGTTTCTGTTACTCAAGTTTTTCCAGTCACTGTGAGAAATATAAATGATTAAGGCACGATACCTGTTCTCAAAGAACATGTAGTCCATTGGGAAGTCATTTATTCAAGAACTACTTACTGAGCATGTATTATGTGCTGCATATACTCTGCTAAATACAGAGGCTTCAGGAATGAATCTTCCAGAGGAATAACAGACAGAGGAGAAAGACAAGCTCATGCTGAAATACAGTTTCCTCTTTACTAGGAAAGAAGTCTGATAACTGTATAGATCTATACCAAATTTAGTATAAGACCAGGCAGAGTAACATAAATGTCAAACAGAAATATAAAGTCCTTAGAAGGCACAAAGGATGAAGAACTTTAATCTGAAAGTAGTATTGGAGAAGATTTTACGGTGGAACAGATACTTAACTTGAACCTTGAAGGACTAATAGGTGTTTTGTAAGTAGAGCCAAGGGAAAGTGAATTTTACAGAGGGAGAGCTTGTCATTTACAAAGACTTGCTGTGTGTGTGGTAGGATGCTGGTCTAAAGGGTAATATGGTCTAAACCTCGATGACCCTGGTTGCAGATTAAGCTCTTTTAACTTTTTCTGAAACCAGTGGGCACCATCAGAGATTTCTCAAATGAGAAACAGCATACATAAAATAATTTAAATAAATATTTTAGTGCCTGGACGTAGGGCAGGAGAAGAAGATCCAAAGGATAAATAAAATATTGCCATTATTTTCTCTTAGGAGCCAGTAGCTCTGTAAAAAATGTTTTGGAGAGGCAGAAAGATAAGACCCAGGGAGACTGGGTAAGAGACAGTCACAGTAGTTGAAATAAGAGATAAGAGTCTGACCTTAGACATTGGCCTTGGAAAAGAAAAGAAAGGACTGAATTCCCTGCATGTTTTCAACCCAGAAGAGTGGGAATAAGTGACACTGCCTATGGGATGGTCTGGAAGAAGAAGGTCTGTAGAAGGTCTGGAAGGCAAATGGAGATTTTATTTAGGGTGACTTGGGAGGACAGAAAGGCTCTGTGGGCCTATCAGCATTTGACACCAAGAAGTTTAGAGCTCTTTCTCCGGGCCCTGCTAAAGTTGAGCTCAACCCTATCTCCCAGCAGAAAGGCACAGGCAACTTGATGAAACAACGTTCCAAAACCGGTCTCTTTCACTTCAGTTTATAAAAACTCAAAAGTCGGTGAACATCACCATTTTCTAGGCCAGAATGAGTAGAAAAGGCACGGAAATGTGAATCTGATTACATAGATTTATTTGAGCAAGTGGAAGGTACTGTAATTATGTGAAATCCCCATGAATTTCACTTGTACAAAAGCTTGTTTTCACGTATTTTTACAAAATTTGACTTTCCCAGTTTTTTCGTTTCCCTCCTTTGACTACCCCAGGTTTCTGCCTGATTTCTCCCCTGAAGCAGTCCTACAGGCTGTCCTATTCTGGGCCAAATGAAGCCAAGGCTTATTTCATTCTTACATCTTTAAAATAAGGGAAGCTAGGTTTCCCATTTACCTTGCCAGTGCCAACTATCATTAAGCCAACCTGTATTTTTTTTTTCTATATTTATACTTTTCTTTCTTTTTCTAGAGGTTTATCTTAGATTACATTTTTTACATGCTTCTAGTTGTTTTATAACATTGTCACCACTAGTTTCATATTTAAGTTTGCTTTCCACACATTATACGGCATGCAGGTAACAGAAAACGGAACTCAAACTGACTTAAATATAAAGGGGATTTATTGGCTCAGGTAATTATAAGATGGAGGTTAGAGTGGGCTTCTTTCTGGTTGCTGGTCCTGGAATTCAGTTATTATCAAGGACCCATTTAACTGTGTTTAATGAATTTATTTAAAAAAACTCTCCCTTGTTGGTACTATTCTAAACCTGAATCCCTTTGTAGTAGGATGGCTACCTGAATCAAAAAATGGGTTATTTGCCTGTTCCTTCACATTCATGGGGAAAATACTTCTGTCCCAGTATTTCAAAGATAAACCTGAGTCACATGAATGATACTGTGTATCAATAGATCACGGTGACTACTTCTTAAACAATGACTCTAGCTGAGGAAGTGGAATATGCAAATTGGTTTAAAGGAACCAGGCCTACTCCTGAATTTTAGAGTGCTTGCCAACTCCTGAAGTAGAATGGTGCACTGTGGAGATGTCAGGAAAACTTTAGAAATCTGGTTTTTAGGAAGTTCTGTTAGAGGCTATGCAATGGAGGGTGGGAGAGAAGTCAACTATCATGTCCACTGTAGTAGGGTAGGTATTGAGTTCGGTTTTCACCACGTTGGGTTGAGATGCTTCTATAAACTATATGAAATGTCCAAAGATGGCTATATATATTCAGGTTTGGGGACTGGTGAAGATGGAATTAGTGATTAAAATTTACATAGATTGTACTGTCAGCTATGGAATTTGATGAGACTGTGAGATATCATGGCCATCCCAAAGGAATACATATATTTGTAAGAAAGTATTAGAAAGGGTATGGGAGGAGCCAGGGAATAGATAGAAAATAGCAAATCCATGAGACATCATCAATGGGGAGGTTATGTACAGGCAAGTGTCTCAGATGGACATTAGGAAGTCACTGGGGAGTAAGTGGGACATCTTCTCTTTGTTCCTTTAGATCCACCCTCCACCTTCTTTACTCTGCTTTGCTCCAGGAGGCTGTATGTGGAGACTAATCCATGTATGGACTACTGCATCAAGAGAAAGGATGCCTCTGTCTTCCTTTCTTTTTTTTTTTTTTTAATTTTGAAATAATCATAAACTTTCACAAGATTTTAAAGATATATTAAAGAAGAAGTTTCAAGCCTCGTTATCCATCCCACCCCCCGCCCCCAGTATATTATGACTTTAAGCCTTTTTTTTCTACAAACAAGGGCGTCCTCTTGCATAAGCACAGTGCAGCCAATCAAGATCAGGAAGCTAGCACTGATCATTCTCACCGTGTGATCCTTAGACTCTATTCAAGTTTAGCCACCTGTCCCAGTAATGTCACTTTTAGCAACAAGATTCAGTATGGAATCTGTCATTTTATTTAGTTGTCATATCTTCTTAGTCTCCTTCATTCTAGAATAGTTCTTTAGTCATCTCTTGACTTTCATGATTTTGACACTTTTGAAGATTATAAGCTAATGTTAGTTTGTGTCATATTTCCTAGTGATCAGATTCAGATTGTGTACCATTGGGAGGAATACGATAAATGATGCTATATTCTCCTTGCACCTCTGAGGTAGCACACAATTTTGATTTCTCCCAACCATTTGATTAAAATTATCCGCCGAGTTTCTTCAGTGTAAAGTTACTTCTTCCCTCTTTGTAATTAAACAGTATTTTGTGAGGATGTTATTTTAAACTGTGCAAATATCCTGATCTTCAGACTCTCAATTTATCCACTTATTCCTATCTGTATGGTTTCCTTGTTTCCTAGTTTTTCAATAGGTTATTATGCTCAGTTGTCCACATCTGGTCACTAGGAGCCTGTTCAAGCTGGCTCCTGTGTCTTCTGATGTATCTCCATCACTCTTCGAGCACTTCATTACTTTAAAATACAAGGAATTGTTTCAGTCTCATCTTGTACTTTCCCTGTCTCAGCCCTGGAATGAACCCTTTCTCCAAGGAGCCATGGTTCCCTTTAGTGGAAGATGGTATTTAGAAGTCAGTATCTCACGAAACATTTGCTCTTTGCTATTGGGGTGTTGCATCTCCCAGATCTATGACAGACCTAGGAAATATATGTATGTATATATAGGAATGCATACATCCATACATGTGTGTGCATGTATGTGTGTGTGAACACCTCCTTCTGGTGTCCTGGAGATAAGGTACATCTTATAGAAGAAAGAGTATGAGCCTATATATAAACATAGCACAATTTCTGTCTACATTTACTTGTATATGTTCCTCTATATCTTGTAAACCATGAATTCACACTAATACCTTCAACGCTAATCTAATACCCCATAGTTCATTCTAGTTTTCTCCCTTTCCAAAGCTGTTTGACAGTGACAGTGAGAAACTCAGTTTCTATTACCCTTAATATATCTAAGTAGTGGATTAATCCCCTTGTAGGTAACCAGTCTTCCATGTCGGCCAGCATACCTCCCCATGGGGATGGTCTCCTTACTGCCCTGAGGCTCTGACTTTCCATGACGCCCCACGTACCCACCCACCCCGCTGGGGCACCTTCCCCCTCTTCCGGCTTGACCCCTGTCTATTGGAGGAATGAAGCATGGAATAGAGGAGAGATTCCCCCATTCTCCACCTGGCTGTGGTGCAGCCACACTCCCTTCCTTCCTGTCCCTCAAACCTCAGCCTCTGTTCTCTCTCTCAGCCTCTGTGCTTTCTCACAGCTCTGCTAGGGATGTTTTCTCAGCATCATTTACCAAGGTCAGCTCGTTCTTCTCCACCAAGTCTCAATGTCAGCTCCTCATAAAGGCTTTTCTTTCCCCCCTCTTCCATCTAAAGTAGCCTCTCTGGATGTTTTCTGTCTTAGTCATCTATTTATTTCCTTTCCTGCACTTGTCATAGTCTACGATTAACTTGTTTTGGTATTTGTTCATTTGTCTTTCCTCATGAAAATAAACAGCCCCAGGACAGTGGCTCTGTTTCTCCCATTCACTGTGCCTGGCATATAGTAAGTGCTCAGTAAGTGTTTTCCTAGTGAATGAATATAGCCTGGGAAGCCACTGATAAAGCTAGTTTAACATATCTGATAAACATAAGAACTTTTGCCAAAGCCAAAGAGTGAAAAGGAAAGGTCTCATTCATGAGACATTGTATTAGTTTGCTAGGGCTACCATAACAAAATACCACAGACTGGGTGACTTAAAAACAACAATTTATTTTCTCACAGTTCTGGAGGCTGCAAATCCAAGTTCAAGCTGCTAGCATATTTTGATTCTCCCAAGGCTTCTCTACTCGGCTTTTAGACAGCCTCCTTCTCTGTGTGTCCTCACGTGACCTTTTTTTTGCATGCCTGCACCACTAGTGTCCATTTCTCTTCTTATAAAAACACCCCTGGGCTTCCCTGGTCGCGCAGTGGTTGAGCGTCCACATGCCGATGCAGGGGACACGGGTTCGTGCCCCGGTCCGGGAAGATCCCACGTGCCGCGGAGCAGCTGGGCCCGGGAGCCATGGCCGCTGAGCCTGCGCGTCCGGAGCCTGTGCTCCATGGCGGGAGGGGCCACAGCAGTGAGAGGCCTGCGTACCTCAAAAAAAAAAAAAAAAAAAAAACCCTCATATTGGATTGGCCCCCACCTATATGACCTCATTTAATCTTAATTACCTCTTTGAAGGCCATGTCTCCAAATATAGTCACATGGTTAGGGCTTCAAACTTTGAACTTGTGCCGGGGGGCAGTTCTATCCAATACAGGCATTTTAGAAGAAAAATCGTCATGATTTGGTAATTGGATTTGAGGGGGAAGGAAGAATCGAATACCCCTTTTAGGCAGTAAGTATTTATTACGCATTTGAGAGTAGCAAAAGATTGGTATGTTTTTAAAGCTAGGATGGGCTTAAACATGTTTTTGTCCTAAAAATTGAGGCAGTTGGTAGAAGAAATTGAAGATAGAAGAGAGAGGATTTGATTTATGGACGAAAGTCTTAGAAGAGATGGAAAGGAATGGACTCTATTGGTAAAGAAGCTGGTTTAAGAAAAAAAGAAGTGTTGATTTCTGAGATCAGAGAGGAGAGAAGCAGGAAAGAAGGAGTGAAGAAATAATTAAGTGTGAAGAGTATGGTGGAGAGTGAGGGGTTTTCAGCTGGGTGGTGTATTTTTCTGAGAGGCTAGAGAATTAGGGGTTTCACAAGAATTAAAGGCTTTGGAAAGCAGCTTGATGGGTTGTACTGTGGATTCATCCTGGGGAAGAAGTGGCTGCTGAACAGCACTGAGGCCCCATCTGAGTTTAGATGCCAGCAGACACACTTGGTCTACTTCTGTGTTTTCCACCCTGCAGTGCTAAGTATTGGCACATTTAGCTTGGTGCCAGGAGTTGGATTTTGTCAGGGTGTTGGAGATTTACAAAGGAGCTGAAGGATTGTAGGGGACTTGTGAGATGCTTGTTGGGGTGGTTGATTATGGGGTCCAGGCTGGATAGGAAGAAAAGTTAGGTCAGAGGAGCTAGAGTGAGTGGAGGTCTCAGGGAAAGGAAAATGTGGATTAAAGGAAGAAAGCTAGATTTTGAATGAAGAGTCTCAGAATAACACACTTTGAATATGATCAGGTTTGGGTAAACGCATGAGTCAAGTGTCATCTCCTTGGCCACAGCATTTTGGTTCAGAGATCAAATACAAAGAAACAAGAGGCCAGAGCAACATTGGTCAGTGCCAGTGAACAGGCAGAATTGTAGCTAGTTCTTCCTTCAGTCCCCACGTAGGAATACTGGCTTAATAAATTCAGGGCTTGGGTTTATTTCAGATGTGCCTTTTCTGCTTAGCTCTCTGCAAGATGTGCTTGCAGAATTCTTAGAACCTTCTAGATTATACATAACAGATCCCTTCTTTCTTTAAAAATTTGTACTTTATAAATGATGTCTACGTAGAACAATTTTGAGACCTTTTTAAAATATATGGCAGCTGGTGGAATAAATGTCAACTCAAGTGGAGTCTTATTTAGGTTTTTGTTACACTTTCAGGTTGAACGTTACTGATGAATAGGTTGTTGTCATTTCTGTCGTCTGTATCATTTTTAAGTGATGT
Organism: Kogia breviceps; assembly: GCF_026419965.1. NCBI lineage: Eukaryota > Metazoa > Chordata > Mammalia > Artiodactyla > Physeteridae > Kogia > Kogia breviceps. The sequence continues at coordinate 42,370,565 of NC_081324.1, read as the reverse complement.
TCATCTGTTTCTCCATTCGGTGGTGTCAGCCTATCAGGGCTGTCTCTCCAAATACTTATAGGACCATCCCCCAGCTGCTTCTAAATAAATTATGCCTATTATTTTTTTGTCCAAATGGTAATTGCAGCATTTCAATCCACTCTTACTAATCTCCCGATTTGGTTCTGCATTCATATCTGTGTGTCTGTGGTCTGTTAAATGATGGGCCGCTGAAGGATATGTACTATGAAGGATATATACTATGTAGTCTCTTTAAAACCCTATCTAGCTTTGTGCTCTTCAGGTTTTTGAACTCACTGGTAATAATGCACATCATTTTAACTGTGGAGAATGTCATTAAACTAAAATGGAACATTTACACAGTCCCTTTTGCAGAGAATTTCGGACCAGGAAAATGAATGTGTGTGTCAGACATTTTACAGCACATGAGAATGTGATTTATTGATTTCTGATGGCTCTGTTGGCATCAGTGTATATATTTAAAGAGTCACGCAGCCTTTATAAATACAAATGGGAAAGGGCTTTCCATCTTTTTCTTCCATGAAAATAGCTCATACATTTGCAATAACTCAGGCTCCTCTTAGAGATTGCACTATGTACTGTATATGTTGATTTTAAAATTATACCGTTATTTTATTCTACAAATAGCATATACAATGAAATGGCAGTTTACCAAACAGATTATAAAAATTCAAAACTATTAAAGATGTGGAAAAAATACTCATATCTTAAGCCTTTAGGTAAAAGTAAGCACGTACCTGAGATGTAATTATTTTAATGGAACTGACACTGGCTTTTTCCCTGCTTCTGAAAGCATATCTTAAAGTACTTAGGAAATCCAATATTCCTTCCAGCCTAAGTCACTTACTGGTGATAGTAAATCATACATGGCCGAAGATATCCTTGCAGACCACGCCTTGCTATTTCCATCCTCGCCATTTGAGCTTTATGCTCATGCAGGGAAGTGATTTCATCTGGATATTATTCATTTCTTAGCTAACTGGATAGTTAACATCAACTTATGTTTATCAGGATCTGCTTCAGTGTATATCAAATAATGTTTAGACTGGATTGAATTACAAATGTGCAAGTAATTGCACGTAATAGGCAATCCAACAAATGGAGCCTACTCTGTCCCGTGCATAAGGTAGTTAACTGAAGAGCACAAATTTATTTAATCTGGACAACATCCCATTCGGTGCATTAAACCACTTTTTTTCTCCTTTATATTGAATACTAAATGACCACCCCATGGCCTGTGGGAGTGTCTTTGGCCCTGTATGATCACCAGCCATTGGCATATCAGATTAATAAATATTTACTATGGTCATCTAATATTTGCATAACCACCTTTTATTATATAAATTATTTAGTAATATGTGTATGCTTAATTCTTAACTACCAGTTTTTACAGGAATGGAGAATAAGGAACTTTAACCTTGCTTTATCATACAAATGACTAGAATTTGAGAAAAGGAGTCATGCACATGGCAGATTACATATCAGTGCCTCTCCTTTTCATACGGGGCATTGTAATGCCAAGGTCACTGTGGACCATTAGAGACGTGTGTCGTACAAAGACTTACCCTTAAACTAGGCTCGAGAGTAGAAAGAAGAGAACAGATTTCACTTATTAAATCACCTTTAGAACTCATAGTAGTTATCAAACCCTATTTAAAAAATAAAGTTGCCTGAGAAAATATTTTGATTCCATTTGTAAAATTTATTAAAGATCAGTGTAAAGGAATAAAGAATCAATTGTAGGCAGGAAGTAAACAGTCTAATAACGTTTGAACCTCTGGATTAAGGTGGCAGCATACGTCTGCATAGTTAATTTACTTCTCTTCTTCTAGATTCCCATTAAAATGACACTGGCTTTTTCCCATCAGTATATTTCTTTATCAGTCCTGGAAACTGGGGGAAGAATACCATCCAGATTCCAGAAACTGGGAGGGGTTTCTTCTGGAGACAATGAAGGTGAGACTTAGATGGAGCTAAGAGGTGTCCAAAGTGAAAGTGACTCTGCCTGTAGAGAACTCTTTGTGGGATTTCACTGAAAGGGACTGTAGAAATTACCTTAGACAAAACCAGCTGAGTTGTCCGGGCCGGAGGCAAGAGTGGAGTCTTAGGGAGAAACAAATCTCTACCTGGCTCCTGCTCTCCGGAAATGTTCCCTAGGATTTAGTCTCTCAACTGTGGACGTTTACCACTACAGAAAATGTTTCCAGTCTATGCTTGCCTAAGGGGTTGGCTGGTTTTCTATGTCCAAAGGCTGGCTGTTTTGCCAGCTAAGGGGAGGCCTATCCTCACTGATGTATCCTTAAACATGTGGTTAATACCTTTTTTATTACAGAATCAATCGCTACTCCCCACAAGTGCAAACCTTTACTTGGGGAAGCATCCGTGGGGTAAGCATGCACTTTTTCCTTATCTGACCCTGAAAGACTTGTACAGGGCCCAACAGAGTTTCTGAAGAGACCATCTCAATATCCAGTAATGATCCAGCATCTGCTGACCTCCCTGTCTTACGAGGCAAAGACAGATCAATAATGTGACGTAGGAAAGATGTGGCAGTTGAAAAAATAGACCCAGTGTGACAGTTCAGAGAACAAGACCCTCTGTATGTTACTGAAACAGAATAAAAATGATTTCGACAATATCTGTTAGTAAGCTGAAGACGATTGAGGAAAAAGTAGTTGTATTTAAAATAGTAATTGAAGTTTTACAGTGGTCTATGCAACGTGCTAGACATTAGGGATACTATGTTACATGAGATTGTCCTGCGTCTGCTTTCACCGAGCTTATAGTTTAGCAGGAGAAACAACATTGAAGGAGGGAGTGTACAGGAAGACCCTGGGAATATAATTTTCAAGAGGAGAGAGGAAGCTTGTGAGCAGGCATGGAAGTGAGCTTGATGTAGTTAAGGTATAGGCAGGCCTCGGAGATATTTTGGATTCGGTTCCAGACCACCGCTATAAAGTAAATGTTGCAGTAAAGCAAGTCACGTGAACTTGTTAGTTTCCCAGTGCATATAAAAGTATGTTTATACTTAGTATCTTAAGTGCACAACAGCATTATATCCAAAATAACAATGTACATATCTTAATCAAAAAATACTTTATTGCTAAAAAATGCTAACCCTCATCTGAGCCTTTAGAGGGAGCAGTCAGAACCCACACATTTATTAAGTTTACCTTCTTATATGGGTGTGGTTTGTGGTGCCCTGAAACAATTACAATAGTGCCATCAAAGATCACTGGTCACAGATCACCATAACAGACATAATAATAATGGAAGAGTTTGAAATATTGTGAGAATTCCCAAAAATAGGACACAGAGACACAAAGTGAGCAAATGCTGTCAGAAATACGGTGCTGATAGACTTGCTTGATGCATGATTGCCGCAAACTTTCCGTTTGTAAAAAACGCAGTATCTGCGAAGTGGAGTAACAACAAAATGAGATATGCCTGTATTTGTAAATAGCTCAATACTTTGGAACCTTAAGCTGTCTTAGGCAGAACCAGAAGTGTTCAGTCCATGGCAGATTCTTCTCCATCACTGAGGCCAGTGTTTTTCCAGTTTGCCTGGTGAGAACAGACTTTGTGAGTAGTTCTTGCCCAGCCCCTGATTGTTTCCTCCAAGGAGAAGTCCAGAACTTTCTCTATGTGGTGCTCTGGTTCTCTTCTTTGGTCCTATGATTCTCTTCCTGTGAACTATAACTGCCTTGGTTTCCTCTGATACTCAGCTTCAGTGTCTTGTTAGGCCAATAGTTGAATGGGTTGGTGCCATTTACTGGGGTAGGTAAAACTGGAAAAAAGCATGTTTTTAGTTTGGGCCATGTTGCATCTGAGGTGCCTTTGAGAAGTCTGTATGGAAATTTTGAATAAGAAATTGGCTCTATAGGTCTGAAGGTTAGAGTTCTAAGCAGGAGTTTTAAAAAAAAATGGGAACCACCAACCTATAGCTGTTAATTAAGACCATGGATATAAATGACATGTACTATAGAATAGAATGAGAAGAGGGCCCAAGACTTAGGCTTGAGATTTCCATATTTTAATGGCTGAATAAAAGGGATTAAGCTTGCAAATAAACCTGAAAAGTAATGACCAATGAAGTGAGGTAGAGGAAAACCAAGTGTTTGTATCACTGAAATCAAGGGAGTAAATATTTAAGGAGTGAGTGGTTTATATTATTAAGGCTTAAGTATTGAATAGATGATGATGGAGAGGTCACCATCAGATTTCACATGTGTAGTTCACTGGTGGTCTTGACAAGAGCAATTTTGGAGGCATGTTAGGGAAGAAAAACCAGTTAGAAGTGGCTTCAAAAGAGAATGGAAGGAGACAATTTGGATAGACTGCTTCATTTTTTCCCCTTCATGTAAATCTTAGAATTTCTTAGATCTTAGAATTCCTTGTTGAGAAAATTCTTAGATCTAAGAATTTCTTGTTGAGTACCTGGAGGCCATTGTTCTCTTTTAAAATTTTCTATTGTAAATGGGGTCTTTCCTTATGTAATAGAATTATTGTGTATGTGAAAGCTATTTTTTTCTTAGCCATCTTACTCAATTTTTGATAATTTTTCATTGTTTTTCACTTTATGCCCTTGAGTTTTCCAGATAATCATATCACTTACAAATGATGATCATTTTAATTCCTTGTTTCTCATTAGTGTGCTTTTTAGAACCATTTCATTTATTTGATAGTGAGGAAAGCCAGATTGGAATAGGATCAGGGTTGAGTTAAAGAAGAAAGGAAGGAAAAAATAGAGACAGGAATATCTTGTAAGAAATTTGTTATGAAGTGTAAACAGTCATGAGGGTAACTGGAACAGCATGATTGAAGAAGAGAGGTGGGGTTTTGTTTGATTTATTTTTTCATGTGGGGGAGGATTTAGTATGTTTATTGTCAAAGGAATAGAGGACCCATTGAGAGGGAGCAGTTAAATAGTATAAGTAAAAATGGAAATTGGTTGCCTATTATAATGATCTCTTTAAAGGCAGGGGTAGAGAAGGCAGTGATCAGAGCACTGGTGGAGGTGTTCTTTAGAAAGGAAGCAGAGCACCATTTCCAGGAAAACTGGAAGGAAGGAAGAAAGCAGGTGAAGAGGATGGGTGTGACACTTGGTAATAGAAAGTCTAGCGGTTTCCCATCTGATCACCACAGGTTCTTCTTCCCCCTAGAAAAGGTAGAAGTCAAAATCATGGACTGGTAGTGATGGGTATGTTGAGATAGGGAGGATGGTAAAGAGCTTGAGGTGAATGGAGTTTGAAATAGTCACTGAAGAGTGAGAGAGATTGAGTTCACTGAAAGCAGCAGAATAAGCTAGCCTGAGGGTGAGTGATATGTGGCCTGGAGTTGAAGACTTCATTATCAAACCTGTCTGCTTTAAAGAGTGGATTTTTCCAAAAATACTGGTTGTAGAATGGCAAGGTCTACCACGGAATGGGCTTTTGTCATATGGGCATATCCAGATGATGAGAAGGGCAAGAATCATAGGAACATGATGAGCCAGAAAATCTAAACTTGACAAGGAAGGGAATGATGAAAAGAGAGGAACAATGGACTGGGTGAAAGTAAAGTGATGAGTGGACAGCAGGTCATAATGAGTCCAAGAATGGTCATAGTAGGAATAGGTGAACAAGCAAACTGGAAGGAGGGAGCCGGGTCAGAACAATGTATGATTAAATGCTATTGTGATAGAGAAGCTTTGGGGATTTTTCTGTTTTTCCTCAAACGTCTATAGTTTCTTTTAAAATTATCCATAGCTCTATAGAAAATTTGATTTTTCATGTATGATGTGGAGTTTCGTGTCTAGCTTAATATATTCTCTGTGTCAGTACCTAAACTGTTCTAATCTTTTTTTATATATTTAAAATGTCCTTTAGATTTTTAGAAGTGTGAGTCCTGCAATTTTTTTTTTTCATTTTCAAGGTGTTTTTGTCTGTTCTGGGACCCTGAATTTCCAAATGAATTTAGGATCAGCCTGTCAATTTCTGTAAAGAAGCCAGTTGTAATTTTGATAGGAATTGTCTTAAATCTGTAGATCACTTTTGAGAATATTGCCACCTTAACAATATTAAGTCCTCTGAGCCATAACTTGGGATGTCTTTCCTTTTATTTATATCTTCTTTGATTTATTTCAACTATTTTTAAAAAATTTTTCAGACTATGTTTTTCATTTCTTCTGTTAAATTTATCCCTTACTATTTTATTATTTTTAATGTTATTTTAAATGGATTTTTTCCTTCATTTTATTTTTGGATTGATGTTAATGTTATTGCGGTTCCCTTTTACATAATAAGTCTTTTATCTCTTGTTTATTTCAAACTTTTCTGTTTGGCTTGCAACGTTTTTACTATGATGTGTCTAGGTGTGGATCTCTTCATATTTATCCTACTTAAATATGTTGAGCTTCTTCAATTTTTTAGGTCATTTTTCATTAAGTTTGAGACGTTTTGGCCATTATTCCTTTGACTATTTTTCTGCTTCCTTCTCTCTGTCCTCTCTTTATGTTACTTCTGTTACATATTCATTCATACACTTGTTTCCCTTGTTTCTCTGAGACTCTTCATTTTTTTCATCCTTTTTCCTCTGTTGTCTTCAAAATGCATAATTTCTATTGCTATTTCTTCTAGTTTGCTGATTCTTTCTTCTGCCAATTCAAATTTACTGTTGAGCCCCTATAGTGAAATTTTCATTTTAGTTATTTTACTTTTCAATCCAGAATTTTCAGTCGGTTCTTTTTCATATTCATTATCTCTTTATTGATATTCTCTATTTGATGAAACATTGTCATCATACCTTCCTCAACTTATTTAAGAATGGTTTTGTTTAATTATTTAAAGGTAATTATAACGATTGCTTTGAAGGCTTTCTGTGTTAAATCTAACATCAGGGCCTCTTACAAGCAGTTTTCATGCCTGATTGTTTTCCAGCCTATGGGTCACTCTTTCCTATTTCTTTATGCTCCTCTCCCTTCCTCCCCACCCCCCACCCCACGCCGTACATTTTAGGTTATCTGCATCTGCATCTGATTCCACTCCAAACCCTTCTCCAGGGATTGTTTTTGTTGTTGTTTTCCTGTTAATTTGATTAGAGACTCGGCTGGATTATTTTAGTGAAATTGATTTTTCCTGCACTATGAAGCCACTGATGATTCTTCTCAAAGAGCACAGCCTTGGACATGATCACAGTCATGCTGGAGTTCTTTATTCCTTTCCCTGATCTCGCTGTTAAACCATTATAAATACCTATGCTGAATCTAAGTATTTAAAGTATATTTTTTCCTTAAAGAAGGAGACTATTTCTTTTGATTGTAATTTTATCATTATTTATCATAATCTTGAGGAATTTGTTTATATTTGCTTTGGAGGATGGGATAATCAATTTACATTAGGTTTTCAGTGGTCACAATAAAATTACATTTTGCCATTCACAAACATTGTTAGCCTCTTTCTAAGTATTCTGTTTCCTTGGTAAGCAAGGGGGATAATATTAATGGGTAGATGTAATGACTGTGCTAAAGAATTTTACAATCTCATTTGGAATCACACTCAGCCCTTAGGCTCCATTAATTGCTGCCTAATTGCTTTATTGTTTTTAAGGATGCCCTGGGGCATAAATTTGTCCACAGTCTGATCCAATTAAATTAGATCACTTTGCAGGGATGGTTTTGAGGCTAGTTTTTGAGATTTGTTTGAACTCTAGGAGGGCACCTCTAACCTGTATCTTTCCCAGGTTCTCTCAGATAAATTAGTTGACCTATGGTCTAGCTTGTTGCTCTTAGAGAGCTACCAGTCTCCTCTTAATTGCTCACCAGCAAAATCTCCATTTGTTTCAAGAGTATCCTTCAACTTAAGCTTCCCTGCACTCTGTTTTAAGTAAAACCAGCTTTGGGGGGGGAAACCTTAGAAGGTCTCTGTTTTTATCAACTCCCTCTTGGCCTGGGAAAAATCTAGAGCCACTGTTCCAGAGCCAGGGACAGGAGTGACACTCCTGCTTTAGTGGCAGAGATTGGTGGGAGTGGTAGCCTCTGGTCTTCACATCTTGCCTCTGCTGGATTGGAACCTCCAACCTACAGGTGGCTTAGGGGAGGACATTCAAGGTCCCAGTATTCCTGGCTTTCTTCCCCTGGGGTAAAGCTACCATCGTAGAGTGATCACTGGTAGAGGAAACGTGCCGCTGAACTCTTGGCTACACTTGCCAGGAATTTAACCTCTGCAAGTCAGGGCTAGAAGGGGATGAGGAAAGCTGTTGACCTGCCCCTCCCATTGAGTTACTGCATTCCTTTACTGGGAGCTGAGGAAAAGGGAGCCCCTTTTCCCTCAGAAGAGGGGGCTCTCTCTGGGGAGGAGCTTCCATCACAGAAACCTGTTGGATGGAGGCATTGCTTTCGGGCTTAATTGACACACTCTTGTTGTGGTTACCAAGAGTTAGTAGATTTTTTGGTTAATACTTTCTTCACATGCTCTGTTCCCTTAGGACAGATTCCAGAAACATTAAATGGTTGTTGGGTTTTTTAATTTTGTTTTGTGTTTTATAACATCTTTATTGGAGTATAATTGCTTTACAATGGTGTGTTAGTTTCTGCTGTATAACAAAGTGAATTAACTATAAGTACCTATATATCCCCATATCTCCTCCCTCTTGCATCTCCCTCCCACCCTCCCTATCCCACCCCTCTAGGTGGACACAGAGCACTAAGCTGATTTCCCTGTGCTATGCGGCTGCTTCCCACTAGCTATCTGTTTTACATTTGGTAATGTTTATATGTCCATGGAACTCTCAAACTTCGTCCCAGCTTACCCTTCTCCCTCCCTGTGTTCTCAAGTCCATTCTCTATGTCTGCGTCTTTATTTCTATCCTGACCCTAGGGTCTCCAGGACTTTTTTTTTTTTTTTAGATTCCTTATATATGTATTAGCATACGACATTTGTTTTTCTCTTTCTGGCTTACTTCATTCTGTATGACAGATTCTAGGTCCATCCACCTCACTACAAATAACTCAATTCCATTTCTTTTTATGGCTGAGTAATATTCCATTGTATATATGTGCACATCTTCTTTATTCATTTATCTGTTGATGGACAATTACATTGTTTCATGTCCTGGCTATTGTAAATAGAGGTGCAATGAACATTGTAGTACATGACTCTTTTTGAATTATGCTTTTCTCAGGGTATATGCCCAGTAGTGGGATTGCTGGGATGTATGCTAGTTCTATTTTTAGTTTTTGAAGGAACTTCCATACTGTTCTCCAGAGTGGCTGTGTCAATTTGCATTCCCAGCAACAGTGCAAGAGTGTTCCCTTTTCTCCACACCCTCTCGAGCATTTACTGTTTGTAGATATTTTGATGATGGCCATGCTGACCGGTGTGAGGTGAGACCTCATAGTAGTTTTGATTTGCATTTCTCTAATGATTAGTGATATTGAGCATTCTTTCATGTGTTTGTTGGCAATCTGTATATCTTCTTAGGAGAAATGTCTGTTTAGGTCTTCTGCCCATTTTTGGATTGGGTTGTTTGTTTTTTTGATATTGAGCTTGCATGAGCTGCTTGTATATTTTGGAGATTAATCCTTTATCAGTTGCTTCGTTTGCAAATATTTTCTCCCATTCTGAGGGTTGTCTTTTCGTCTTCTTTATGGTTTCCTTTGCTGTGCAAAAGCTTTTAAGATTCATTACATCCCATTTGTTCATTTTTGTTTTTATTTCCCTTTCTCTAGGAGGTGGGTCAAAAAGGATCTTGCTGTGATTTATGTCATGGAGTGTTTTGCCTATGTTTTCCCCTTAGAGTTTGCTAGTGTCTGGCCTTATATTTAGGTCTTTAATCCATTTTGATTTTATTTTTGTGTATGGTGTTAGGGAGTGTTCTAATTTCATTCTTTTACAGGTAGCTGTCCAGTTTTCCCAGCACCACTTATTGAAGAGGCTATCTTTTCTCCATTGAATATTCTTGCCTCCTTTATCAAAGATAAGGTGACCACATGTGCATGGGTTTATTCTGGGCTTTCTATCCTGTTCCGTTGATCTGTATTTCTGTTTTTGTGCCAGTACCATACTGTCTTGATTACTGTAGCTTTGTAGTATAGTCTGAAGTCAGGGAGCCTGATTCCTCCAGCTCCATTTTTCCTTCTCAAGATTGTTTTCACTATTTGGGGTCTTTGGCATTTCCATACAAATTGTGAAATTTTTTGTTCTAGTTCTGTGAAAAATGCCAGTGGTAGTTTGATAGGGATTGCATTGAATCTGTAGATTGCTTTGGGTAGTAGAGTCATTTTCACAATGTTGATTCTTCCAATCCAAGAACATGGTGTATCTCTCCATCTGTTTGTATCATCTTTTATTTCTCTCCTCAGTGCCTTATAGTTTTCTGCATACAGGTCTTTTGTCTCCTTAGGTAGGTTCATCCCTAGGTATTTTATTATATTTGTTGCAGGGGTAGATGGGAGTGTTTCCTTAATTTCTCTTCCAGATTTTTCATCATTGGTGTATAGGAATGCAAGAGATGTCTGTGCATTAATTTTGTATCCTGCTACTTTGCCAAATTCACTGATTAGCTCTAGTAGTTTTCTGGTAGCATCTTTAGAATTCTCTATGTATAGTATCCTGTCATCTGCAAATGGTGACAGTTTTACTTCTTCTTTTCCAATTGGATTCCTTTTATTTCTTTTTCTTCTCTGCTGTGGCTAAAACTTCCAAAACTATGTTGAATAATAGTGGTGAGAGTGGGCAACCTTGTCTTATTCCTGATCTTAGAGGAAATGCTTTCAGTTTTTCACCATTGAGAATGATGTTGGCTGTGAGTTTGTCATATATGGCCTTTATTATGTTGAGGTAGGTTCCCTCTATGCCCACTTTCTGGAGAGTTTTTATCATAAATGGGTATTGAATTTTATCAAAAGCTTTTTCTGCATCTATTGAGATGATCATATGGTTTTTCTCCTTCAGTTTCTTAATATGGTGTATCACATTGATTGACTTGCATATACTGAAGAATACTTGTATTCCTGGGATAAACCCCATTGAACATGGTGTATTATCCTTTCAATGTGCTTTTGGATTCTGTTTGCTAGTATTTTCTTGAGGATTTTTGCCTCTGTGTTCATCAGTGATATTGGCCTGTAGATTTCTTTTTTTGTGACATTTTGCCTGCTTTTGGTATCAGGGTGATGGTGGCCTCATAGAATGAGTTTGGGAATGTTCCTCCCTCTGCTATATTTTGGAAGAGTTTGAGAAGGATAGGTGTTAGCTCTTCTGTAAATGTTTGATAAAGTTCGCCTGTGAAGCCATCTGGTGCTGGGCTTTTGTTTGTTGGAATGTTTTAAATCACAGTCTAAATTTCATTGCTTTTGATCATTCTGTTTATATTTTCTATTTCTTCCTGATTCAGTCTTGGAAGGTTGTGCTTTTCTAAGAATTTGTCCATTTCTTCCAGGTTGTCCATTTTATTGGCATGTAGTTGCTTATAGTAATCTCTCATCATCCTTTGTATTTCTGCAGTGTCAGTTTTTGTTTTTGTTTTTGCATTACGCAGGCCTCTCACTGTTGTAGCCTCTCCCGTTGTGGAGCACAGGCTACAGACGCGCAGGCCCAGCGGTCATGGCTCACGGGCCTAGCCACTCCGCGGCATGTAGGATCTTCCCGAACCGGTGCACAAACCCGTGTCCCCTGCATTGGCAGGTGGACTCTCAACCACTGCGCCACCAGGGAAGCCTTGCAGTGTCAGTTTTTACTTCTCCTTTTTCATTTCTAATTCTATTGATTTGAGTCTTCTCCCTTTTTTTCTTAAAGAGTCTAGCTAATGGTTTATCAATTTTGTTTATCTTTCCAAAGAACTGGCTTGTAGTTTTATTGATCTTTGCTATTGTTTCCTTCATTTCTTTTTCATTTATTTCTCTTCTGATCTTTATCATTTCTTTCTTTCTGCTAACTTCAGGGTTTCTTTGTTCTTCTTCCTCTAATTGCTTTAGGTGTAAGGTGAGGTTGTTTGTTTGAGATGTTTCTTGTTTCTTGAGGTAGGATTGTATTGCTATAAACTTCCCTCTTAGAACTGCTTTTTCTGCATCCCATAGGTTTTGGGTTGTTGTGTTTTCATTGTCATTTGTTTGTCGATATTTTTTTATTTCCTCTTTAATTTCTTCAGTGATCTCTTGGTTATTAACTAGTGTATTGTTTAGCCTCCATGTGTTTATATTTTTTACAGAAGTTTTCCTGTAATTGATGTCTGGTCTCATAGCTTTGTAGTTGGAAAACATACTTCATATGATCTCAGTTTTCTTAAATTTACCAAGTCTCGATTTGTGACCCAAGATATGATCTCTCCTGGCAAATGTTCCATGAGCCCTTGAGAAGAAATTGTATTCTGTTGTTTTTTGGATGGAATGTCATATAAATATCAATTAAGTCCATCTTGTTTAATGTATCATTTAAAGCTTGTGTTTATTTATTTATTTTCATTTTGGATGATCTGTTCATTGGTGAAAGTGGGGTCTTAAAGTCTCCTACTATGATTGTGTTACTGTCGATTTCCCCTTTTATGGCTGTTAGCATTTGCCTTATGTATTGAGGTGCTCCTATGTTGGGTGCATAAATATTTACAGTTGTTATATCTTCTTCTTGGATTGATCCCTTGATCATTATGTAGTGTCTTCTTTGTCTCTTCTAATAGTCTTTATTTTAAAGTCTATTTCATCTCATATAAGAATTGCTACTCCAGCTTTCTTTTGATTTCCATTTGCATGGAATATCTTTTTCCATCCCTTCACTTTCAGTGTATATGTGTCCCTAGGTCTGAAATGGGTCTGTTGTAGACAGCATATGTACTGGTCTTGTTTTTGTTTCCATTCATCCAATCTATGTTTTTTGTTTAGAGGATTTAATCCATTTACATTTAAGGTAGTTATAGATATATATGTTACAATTACCATTTTCTTCATTGTTTTGGTTTTGTTATTGTAAGTCTTTTCCTTCTCTTCTTTTTTCTGCCTAGAGAAGTTCCTTTAGCATTTGTTGTAAAGCTGGTTTGGTGGTGCTGAATTCCCTTAACTTTTGTTTGTCTGTAAAGTTTTTAATTTCTCCGTTGAATCTGAATGAGATTCTTGCTGGGTAGAGGAATCTTGGTTGTAGTTTTTTCCCTTTCATCACTTTAAATATGTCCTGCCACTCCCTTCTGGCTTGCAGAGTGTCTGCTGGAAGATCAGCTGTTAACCTTATGTGGATTCCTTGTGTGTTAATTGTTGCTTTTCCCTTGCTGCTTTTAATATTTTTTCTTTGTGTTTAATTTTTCATAGTTTGATTAACATGTGTCTTGGCATGTTTCTCCCTGGATTTATTCTGTATGGGACTCTCTGAACTTCCTGGACTTGATTGATTATTTCCTTTCCCATATTAGGGAAGTTTTCAACTATAATCTTTCAAATATTTTCTCAGTCCCTTTTTTTTTCTCTTCTTCTCCTGGAACCCTTATAATTCCAATGTTGTTGCATTTAGTGTTGTTCCAGAGGGCTCTGAGACTGTCCTCAATTCTTTTCATTCTTTTTTCTTTATTCCATTCTGTGGTAGTTATTTCCACTATTTTATCTTCCAGGTCACTTATCTGTTCTTCTGCCTCAGTTATTCTCCTATTGATTCCTTCTAGAGAATTTTTAATTTCATTTATTGTGTTGTTCATCATTTGTTTGTGCTTTACTTCTTCTAGGTCCCTGTTAAATATTTCTTGTATTTTCTCCATTCTGTTTCCAAGATTTTGGATCATCTTTACTATCATTACTCTGAATTCTTTTTCAGGTAGACTGCCTATTTCCTCTTCCTTTGTTTGGTCTGGTGGGTTTTTACCTTGCTCCTTCATCTCCTGTGTGTTTCTCTGTCTTCTCATTTTGCTCAGCTTACTGTGTTTGGGGTTTCCTTTCACAGGCTGCAGGTTCATAGTTCCCCTTGTTTTTCGTGTCTGCCCCCAGTGGCTAAGGTTGGTTCAGTGGGTTGTGTAGGCTTCCTGGAGGAGGGGACTGGTGCCTGTGTTCTGGTGGATGAACCTGGATCTTTTCTTTCTGGTGGGCAGGACCCCTTCTGCTGGTGTGTTTTTGGATGTCTGTGAACTTATTATGATTTTAGGCAACCTCTCCGCTAATGGGTGGGTTTGTGTTCCTATCTTGCTAGTTGTTTGGCATGGGGTGTCCAGCACTGTAGCTTGCTGGTCATTGAGTGGAGCTGGGTCTTAGTGTTGAGATGGAGATCTCTGGGAGAGCTTTTTCCGTTTGTTATTACATGGAGCCAGGAGGTCTCTGGTGGACCACTGTCCTGAATTCGGCTCTCCCACCTCAGGCTCAGCCCTGACACCCATCCAGAGCACCAAGTCCCTGTCAGCCACACAGCTCAGAAGAAAAAGGAGAAAAAAAGGAAAGAAAAAAGGAAAGAAAAGAAAGAAAGTTATTAAAATAAAAGAATTTTAAAATATTAAAGCATTAAATGTAATAAAAAAAAAGAGAGGAAGGAAAAAAGAGAGCAACGAAACCAATAAACAAATCCACCGGTGATAAAAAGTGCTAAAAACTATACTAAAAAAAAACCAAAAAACAAAAACAGACAGGACCCTAGGACAGATGGGAAAAGCAAAGCTATACAGACAGACACAAAGAAGTGTATACATACACACTCACAAAAAGAGAAAAAGGAAAAAAAAAGTATATAAATAAATATATATATATTAAATAAAGGAAGAGAGCAACCAAATCAATAACCAAATCTACCAATGATAATAAGCTCTAAATACTAAACTAAGATAAACATAAAAGCAGAAACAAATTGGATGCATAAAGCAAACTCCAAGTCTATAGTTTCTCCCAAATCCACCGCCTGAATTTGGGATGATTTGATGTCTAGTCAGTTATTCCACAGATGTTGGGTACATCAAATTGATTATGGAGATTTAATCTGTTGCTCCTGAGGCTGCTGGGAGAGATTTCCCTTTCTCTTCTTTGTCCACACAGCACCTGGGGTTCAGCTTTGGGTCTGGCCCCGTCTTTGCATGTAGGTCACCTGAGGGTGTCTTTTGGGAAGTCTGAGGTCTTTTGCCAGCATTTATTAGGTGTTCTGTAGGAGTTGTTCTACATGTAGATGTAGTTTTGATGTATTTGTGGGGAGGAAGATGATCTCCATGTCTTATTCCTCACCCATCTTGAAGGCACCGCTGTTTTTTTTTTTTTTTTTTAATAATTTTCACCATTATAGTTGTATCACTGGGGACAGGTTCATAGACTTCCTCACACCACCATTCTGCCACGGGAACTCCATTACCATTATATTTTAATGTAACTTTTATAGGTGGTAATAAATATTGGTTCAAATTGGTTTTCTCTGCTGGATTACGAAGGATGCCAGAACCATTTATTGAATAATCCATCCTTTTTCTAAAAGTGACATATTAATAATGCATGGATATTTTGATATGTGTTATAAGGTAGTAGGTACTCAATAGGACACTTTTTAAATGAAATTTAAATTAACATTTCTGTGAGCAAAAATACCTCAGAAAAACTGCTTTACATTCTTCCTGGCATCTTAGATTATATTTCACATTCAGAATTCAAAGAGAAAAATTGCAGTTTTGCTAAGCTCTTTTATTTTGCAGAAGCTTGTAAAGAGAGGGTTGTATTAAAGTGTAGATTTTAAAAACAACAACACAGAGAACTTGACAGTATTATTAATTCCTATATTAATTACCTGTAGTAATTGTTTAAAGTATTTTTTCCTCAAAGAAGCAGAATATTTCTTTTGGTTATACCTTTATTTTATCATTATTTTCCATAATTTTGAGGTGTTTGTTTATATTTGCTTTGGAGAATAGGATAGTTAATTTATGTTAGATTTTCACTGGTCACAATAAAATTGCATTTTGCAACTCATAAATATTGAGCCTGTTTCTAAGTACATATCCTGTTTGGTAAGCAGTGGGGATAAAATTAATGAGTAGAGGCCTGTACTCAAGGACTTTACAAGCTAGAAGAATCTTCGAAAATAGTGTGCTAAGTTCTAAAATACAAGTGTGCTATTGAAATGTGGGAGTTCAGAGGTGATAAAGATTTGTAGAATATATGTTTCATTTGTTTTTCTTGCCTAGAGTAATTTTGCATCACACCTTTATAAATTTGTTTTTATTAATTGATGTTTTAGTGCCAAAATTTTGGTTATTTAAATCTGGTGTTTTGTGCATAAGATATCATTAAATAAATGGTGAGTGAAAGAATGAATGCCTTCATGGAGGGTTGAGGAAATGCTTCAGTTGGTTCACTTTCCCCATTTTCTTTAACTGCCTCTTGGGATTTTTTCCAGAATGTTACTTTTTGTGCTCTGTGTTCTCATTTAAATTATTCATCTGATGTTTTATTTACTCAGAGATTCTATTGAAAGAAAAAGAAGGGAGCTAGGAAAAAACCTATTAAACAGGATTGACTAAGCTGTTACTGATGCGCAGGTATTGTTTGATATATTTAACAGCTTAGAGATATTTATTATATTAATATGTTTCAATATATTGATATACATTTGGTTCTTAAGAAATAAGGAATATTTTTGCCTCTGAATATCTTAAAATACACATGCATACACTTAATGTTACAAAAGGCAAAATAATTTTATAGCGATAATGAAGCTAACATTTATTGTGTTCTTAATATCAATTAAGAGTATTTCATTAGGGAAGAAAAAGTATTGGAAAATACCAGCGACCAACTTTACACAGATACATTTTCAAAACTTGAAGATATGCTGCAATTTTTTTAAATTTAACTGAAAATACTTTCCGTATACCAAATGTTTGACAATTTTATTTAAATTTAATGTGGTCAGTGGACTACTATAAGCTTTCACTTTATATAAAAGGAACCATATTCAGCAGCAACATCAAGTTTTTACTCTAGCTTTTTTTAAACATATGCCAAGCTACAGATAATTGCAGAAAATGTTAATTAAACCTGCATTATTTTAAGCAAGCCCCCAAATTTACCTTGGCCATTTCTGATTTTATCAGTGCTAGGCCTTTCTCAGCAACCACATTTCTCTTACTTGTCCTATAGGTCAGCTATTTATTAAAATGAGGGAGTAATGGAAGGAAAACGTAATTACTTCATTTTTATGTAAACGTTTTATTTGAAGTACAACATGCAGACAACTGAGTGCCCATCTGATATTTGTATATTTTATGAATTTTTTGAAAAGTGAGCATATCCTTAAAACTGGCATACAGATTTTTACAAAGATGGAGCATATCCTAGCATTTCAGAACTCTGCTTTGCCCCCTTTAATTAACACTCACTCAGAGGAACCCACTATCCTGACTTTTGTCACCATTTACTAGTTTTGTCTGTGTCTGAACTTTATGTAAATGAAATCATTCCATGTGTACTCTGTTTTATTAAGCTAAATATTATGTGTGTGTGTGAGATTCATTTTGTTGTATGAGGCAGTAATTAATTTATTCTCGTGCTGTGTAGTATTCCTTTGAATGATTACATCATTATTTCCTTATTGAATCTTTTGATGGACATTTGGGTTGTTTTCAGTTTGCACTATTTTTAGTGGTACTGCTCTGAACACTATTGTATCTATTTTGGTTTGCCTAAGTACAAAAGTCTTTGGAGTATATGCCTATGGGTCTACTTGCTGGATAATAGAATTTGCATATATTCAGCTTTTTAAAATAGTATTAAACAGCTTTCCAAAGTGGTTACCCCAATTCTACCAGGAGTATGTGAACATTCAGCTATTCCACATCCTTACCAACACTGGAAATTGTCAGTGTTTATAATTTAATATAGTGGTTTTAATTTGCATTACTATGATGACTAATGAGGTTGAAGAATATTTTATGTTTTTTTTATATTTGGGATAGTCCCTTTGGTGAATTACCAGTTTAAAGTCTTTAATCCACTTCAGTCATCTTTTCTTTGTTGATTTTTGGCAGTTCTTGCTGGTTTCTTCTCTCACATGTGGCTTGTCTTTTGATTCTCTAAATGGTATTCTTTGATGAAGAGAGGTTCTTAACTTTAATGTACCCCAATTTGTTGATTTTTATTACTATATTAAGCTTTTTTGTGTGATGATGAGAAATGTCCTTATGGTATCTTTAGATTTACATCTACAGATCATCTGGGGTTGAATAAGAGTGTTATATGAGAAACAGACTGATTTATTTAAATGATATCCAATTTGCCAAACATAGTTTACTGAATGGGGCATTCTTTCCCCCATTGCACTGTAATGTCACCTTTGTCAAAAACCACTTGACCAGAAATGTTTGCTTCTGTTATAGACACTATTCTTTTGCATTGTTTTTTTTGTCTGTTTTTGCACCCAAATCATTTTATTTTGATTATTGGTAGCTTAATATCTGGCAGAGGCAATCCACCAACTTTTTTATTTCCTTACCTATCAGAGGCCCTTTGTATTTTCATAGAGATTCTGGAATAACAGTATCAATGTTCATAAAAGTACATGGATTTTGATTAGGGAATGCATCTAATATATAGACTAATTTAGGGAAGAATTAAAACTTTGCACACTGAATCTTCTAATCAGTGAATAATAGCTTGTCCTTCCATTGATTTAGGTCTTCTCTAACTTCTCTCAATGATTTGACAATTTCTTTAGGAAAGGTCTTATACATCTTTCAGTAGATTAGTTCCTCCATATTTGCTGAGTTTTCACTGTAAATATTTGTATGTTGAGTTTTCCTAGTCACTGTACTAAGTTACTTATTCTAAAAAGTGTATATGGTTTCTTTTGGATTCTCTGAATATGCAATTATATTTTCTATACTACTTATGGTTTTACTTATTCTTTTAAAATTCTTTATTATATTATTGCAGTGGATAATATTGATATCTTCAGTGCAGTTTCAAATAGAAGTGGTGCTAGCTGCCTTCTGTATCTTGTTTTCAGTCTCAGGGATAAAGATTTTATAGTTTCACCTTTATGCAAGAAGCTTAATGCAGATTTTTTTAAAAGGTTTTCATCATATTAAGGAAGTTTCATTCTTTTCCTAGTTTTCTGAGTTTTAATCACAAATGGTATTTTCTGCATTTATTAATATGATTTTCCCTTTATTATATTAATGAGATAAATGGCAAATTGCTTTTCAGACATTAAACTTTGTATTCCTAGAATGAACAAAACCCACACATACATACATATAAATGCAATTTGCTTATATTTTGCTTAGGATTTTTACATTTATGATCGAGGGAAAATTTTGCTTGTAGTAATTCCTTTCTGGTAATGTCTTTGTCAGGTTTTGCTAGTAAAAGTAATGCTGGCCTCTTAAAATTATTGGGTAAATACCCTATTTGATGGGAAAGTTTGTATAGGATTTTTTTTCCCAAAAATGCTTTGAAAAATACACTCACAAAGTTTCTAGGCATGGAAATCTCTTTTTGGGAAACTTTTAATTACACATTCAATTTTTTGTAGATGTAGAACTTCTCTTAAATTCAGTCAGTTTTTGTAAATTATGGTGTTTTGTTTTGAGAATTATGAAAATTTTAACAGTTCTATTGAAGTATAGTTGACATAGAATAAACTGCACACATTGAAGGGGTACAAGCTGATATACGTATTCATGCATATTCATCCATGGAACCAGTACTACATTTCAGATCATGAACATACTCGTCACCCCAGAGAATTTCCTCATGGCTTTCTGACCTCTCTACCTAGGTAAAGTCTTCTAATCCATAAGACATTGGTATACCCCACTTCCCTATTTACTTAGATATTCTTTAATTTTCTAAATATTTTGTAGTTTTCAGTGTACAACAGGGTTTGTCACCCTTGGCACTAATGATATGTTGTATTGGATCGTCTTCTGGTGGGAGGTGGGCTTGGGGGAGGGCTGTCCTGTGCATTGCAGGCTGTTTGCCAGCACACCAGGTCTCTACCCACTAGATGTCAGTAGGATCCCACACCTCTAGTCCTAACAGTGAAAAATATTCTCTAGGTATTGCAAAATGCCCCAGGGGGACAAATATCCTAAGGCTAAGAGGTTGAGAACAACCGGTACAGAGGATCTGTCTCACATCTTTCATGTGGATTTATTTATTCCAAAGTAGTGTTCATGCCATTGTATCGTTCTAAAATTTCATTTTCTATTCGATGCTGGCATTTAGCGATGACATTGATTTCTATGGATTGTGATCCAACAATTTTGCTAAATTTACTTGTTTACACTAATAATTTTTATAAATTTAGAGAAAAAACCTTGAGATGGCACTTCAAAAAGTATGTTATAAAAATGGCCAATAAACATATGGAAAGGTTCTCAGCTTCATTAGTCATGAAGTAAACACAAATGAAACCACAAAGAAATACACTGCACACCCAGGAAGATGGCTAGTATTACAAGCAAATAAACATTAAAATTTTTTTTTAAATTATATATAGACAATAACAAATATTGGTGAGGAAGTGAAACACATAGAACTCTTGCTTTGGTAGTTTTCAACCACTTTGAAAAATGGTCAGACAATATTTATTAAAGTTCATCCAGCATTTAAATTCCTCTGTACCCAATGGAATTAAATATATGTTTACCAAAAGACATGAGCAAAAATGTTTATAGCCATACTGTTTCAAAACCTAGAAAGATTCAAAACCTGGAAACTACTGAGGTACCCATAAGCAGCAGAATGTATAAATAAATGGCTGTGTAGTATTCCAGTGTCTTTATCTACCGCAATGAAAATGGATGAACTACCGCTACTCATAAGTGTGGATGAATCTCACAAGCATATTGAGCATAACTGCCCATTACAAAAGTATATGTACTGTGTAGTCGATCTTCAAGGTCAAAATGGACACAACTAATCTGTAATGTTATATTATCCTTAGGGATTAGTACTTGGGAGGTAGCACTATTCTGTTTCTTAAACTGGATACTGATAACATGAAAGTGTTCCGTTTGTGAAAATGGATCAAACTACGTACTTGTAATTTCTTCATTTTCTATATATGTTACCCTTCAATGAGGAGTTGTTCAAATTAAAAAACAAAGTTATTTTTCTTTCCATAATTTGGCTCTGCAGTAGCCAATCTGTTCTATCACACATGCAAGGAGAATTCTCTTGCTCTTCCTTCTCATCACCACTTCCTGGTCACTCCACTCCCAACACAACCCCCAGCTACAATATCATGCAGTTTGTAGGTCTGTCTTAGAAGCTGAGCCATGGCTTTTGATCTAGACAAAGTGTGTTGTTTTTCCCCTTCTTGTTGTACCTTGTTTCATTGGTAACTCATTAAGGTTAGCTAGGAAACTGTAATTAGCATTAGTGTCAGAATAAAAAATTGGGTCCACATGGGTCCACAATTGGAATGTCTTGACTAGAGAGAGTTGTTCATAATTAAATTTATTTTTTTGTAATTTGAGTTTCCTCTTTCACTTGATCATATTCACTCGGGGAGGGATACCTATGAACTTCTGAAAACATACTGTATTCAAAGACACAAAAAGTAGACTCTCCCTATTCATCTTACTAAAGACATATATCTCTATAGTTAGGAAACTGTGTAAAGTGTACAGGGGATCTCTGTGTAATTTCTTACAACTGAATCTCCAATTATCTCAAAATACAAAGTTTCATCTTTAAAAAGGCAAATAATAAATGTATAGAGTCAGATCCACATTTACCATTAAAAAATATGTTTAAAATAGTATTCATTCCAACCAATATAAAACTTTCCTTGAATTATTGTCCTTGATTAGATATGGATCTATTGGTGAAAAATTGAACAATTTTTTTCATTAAACATGAGAGGTTTATGCATTAAATTATCACCTTTAACCATATAATGAAATATATAGATTTTCAGTTTACCTGACCATATGATACTTTTGATTCTATTTTTTTAATTGAATATTTGGGAAGTTTTGTTTGATTGTTTTTGGAAAAAACATTTACCAAGACTTTATTTTATAAAATGTCTACAAAAATTTGATAACATAAATTTATATATAAAATACTGCCTTATGCATATCATTGTATTCTTTTTTCTAATGTTGTTTAAAGATGTTCTTCCCTTTTTCATTTTTCCAGATTTATTATTTCATTTAGATTTTCTATTTGGTTTCCTGTATTATAGCCCAAGAGAGCAATTTTGTCATTTTAGAATCAATGTAGATATCATGGTTTTTCCTGATTTCTCAGTTAACTAGATAACATATTATTTTGTAAACAGATGTTTGAATTTATTTTATTTCCATAATTTATTTACTCCTTTTGAGGAAATAGATTTTTTAAAAATTTCTAATGTTGATGGCATTCACATTTGCTTTTTTTTGCTTTTATATGTAAATCTGGTGAATATTCTTCCCACTTAATTTTTGATATGATTTTGTGCCATATGCCTCAAACTGGCTTTCAAAATACACATGATTTTCTTCCAAAATTTAGTTTGGCTCCCCTTCCCTAATTGTGTAGAATATTTATATAACTGCACTTGATTCCTGTTTATGAGGTAAGAACCATATCCCGGGCTATCCGAACTCCCAAATGACTGATTGTTCACTTGTTAGTATATGGTTATTATTTATTTAGATGGAAACATTTTTCAGTTATTACGATAATGAACTGTGTCACCGGTAACTGATTTTTAAACAGCTTGGAATTTTAAAAGCCACTCTTCCTTTTTATCATTTGAATACAGTTCGGTGGTTGAGTTGATTGTTTGCATGTAGGTCATACGTGTCCCATGGGTGAGAGCATATGGTGTGATTAGATCACTCTGCATTTGTGGTAGGGTGGAGGTCTGTGGGTATCCCTCGCTGAGGCAGTGCTTCATTTTTACAGTACTGCTTCCCTAAAAATTCCTCTCTGGGCTCCCATATTTTCACATTTTTGGTCTAGTCACTTGTATATTGTTCAGCAATACAGAATTTCTGTCAAAAAGATTAAAATTCTATCTATTCCTGTAGTTGCTGGAAAAAGTGATACAGTCATAAAATTTACAGTCCTTGTTGTCTTACATTTTCATACTATATGAAATTAATTCATTTTGCATATTCCTGCAATTTCTAAATTATGAACAATAGATTATTCTTTAGGCATTATTATTTGCTTGCTAAGATGAGATAGAGAATTAAAGGGAAAATAGATAGTGTTGTTTTGGAAAAAATTTTGAACTATTGTTGATCCTATTGCTGTAATTTTGCTAAAATTCTCATATTCCTTTTTAAAGTGTATTTGTTCATAGTAGTTAGTCATAAAGTATGATTTTGGCTCTTTGTTTTCCACTTTACATACTTATTGCAAGATGCTCGCTTTAGTAATTCACCCTTTATTAATGACAGAAAGAGAATATGGATTATGATATGTTAGCGATTTCTCTCATTTAAAGAAGAGCTGTATTTTAGTTTTAAAGTCTAAATGATTGTTGCTCCTGATATTTACATTGGCACACCCAAGTAAGCTTGACATTCATTAAGAGTACTGGCCTGGACTTCCCTGGTGGCGCAGTGGTTGAGAGTCCGCCTGCCCGTACAGGGGACACGGGTTCGTGCCGCGGAGAGGCCTGGCCCATGAGCCATGGCCACTGAGCCTGCGTGTCCTGAGCCTGTGCTCCGCGAAGGGAGAGGCCACAACAGTGAGAGGCCCGCATACCGCAAAAAAAAAGAAGAGTACTGGCTTACAGTCCTGAACATAGAGAGGAGAGATATGGAAGAATTTAGGTTACTGAGGAAAGAGCCAGTCATTTACCATGCTTTCATATTTCAGAATGCTTTCCGATTTCACCTGTTGATTGCAATACTAGGTGACAAAATTAGTTTTCTTGTGACCGCTCCACAGCAAATGCTCATCTGATGTCCTCTAAGTTAGTTTTCCTAGGAGACTTTCTACCAAAACTGCTACAAAATTACTACAAAAACTACTACAAAATTTTTGGTTCAGAGCACCAAGGAAGGCTTTAGGAGTCTGTGAAATTCCTGAAACTGTGTGCATTACGTTGCACGTGTGTATGCACGCACATGCGTGCTTTTGTCTCTCTATTTCCAAGATGTGTTAGTCAAGGTGGAGACTATGTTGCTGTAACAGAGAGTTCCAGAAAAGGGCAAAACCCAAACATCATAGCAGTTTTTTCGCTCACATAATAGTGCACAAGTAGCGTTGGTCCGTGGGGAGTGGGCAGTTCTACCCTTTAGAGTTACTCTTTCCCAGTGGTTGAAGCCAGCACATCTCAAGGATTGTGGAGGGCAAGCTTACAGAAGTAACATACGAGATACACACATCATGCTTGCTCACATTTGTTTGTTGAGAACACAGTCTCATGGCCACATCTAACTACAAGAGAGTCTGGGAAATATCCTCTCTAATGCTGCGCCAACTCAGAGGAAGTGTGAGTAACTATGCAAAGATAAAGGACAGAATGGATGCTGAGAGATTAGCAGCCTGCCACACAAGAGGTTTCATCTGTAGTTTCATCCAATATAGAAAAGGTACTGTGGACCCCAAACGTTTCAAACCCCTGATGTAAATTCCTCAGAAATAGTGACCCTATTTTAAAATGCATATTCTGTAAAGCTCTTTTACTGTGTTAAAACAAAAATTACAGAAAAAATAACTTTCCTACACACATATTTTTTTAATATAAATTATGTATTGTAATTATAGTATGCAAGAGAAATAAACAGAAATTATTATTAATGAAATGTTATGTGTTCCAGTATGTAAATGGCCAGGAGTGAGCATCTGGGAAGGCTTGCTGGGGAGTAGAATAATGCGCATATATATGGAGTGACTGTGATTGCCATGGCTGCAGTTGGAGAGGTTTGGAGTTAACTTCAGTGATGCAGTTTTCCATGAACAACTTTCATGGAAGTTCTGAACACAGCAAGTTGCAGTTTTCTCTCAAAACACACATTAGATGCATTTGCTATCTACTGAGTTTTCCAAGAAAGAAAACTCAGTAGGTATCAAAACTCATGCAAAAAGATGACTTTATATTCTAGCCTTGGACCAACATTGCAGGCGTTTTCCTTGCATGCATGTCCTTTGAGTCATTTCTAAGGCATATGGGGTGCAGGGCATTTCTCTATCATGTGAATGTGGGCCCATTGCTGGGCCTCTGTATCTTTCCACTCTGCCCTCTAAAGGCTGGGAGTATTCCCATAAATGTGAAAATACCTCCCCACCGCACTCTCCCCAGCAGACACACTTCAATTGGCAATTCTTATTTCTAGAAACTTTTCTCCTAGACGTCATCCTTGTCTCCCGCTCTTTGCGGTTCTTCAGGGGTACCCCTACACTCACATATACACTGTGGTCCTTGCATCTCAGTGGTGTCTATTCACAGGCTTTAGGACAGCCACCTTCAAGGATTCAGATCGCCTTAAGTGGCCACAAGTGCATGGAATCACGCCACTCCTTGAGCTTGTCAGCACCTACTTTCTTCCTTACTTTGTTTCACCCTATTTTCATTAACAGGCGCTCCTTTGGGCTTGATCTCAGGGATCACAGTCGTTCTTTTTTCCTTCCCTCTACCAATGTCGTAGAACCTTGGGCCTGGAAGAAACACTCGAGGCCTTCTATTTTAATCACTTCATTTTATAGACCTTGTAAATGAGTTTCATATGGTTACAGTAACTTGCCTAAGGACATATGGTTAGTTCTAACTCTAAAGCAGGCCAATTATTGCTCCCATATTTCCCTTGAGAAGCGAGCATCCTTTTTTATACTGTCCAAGTTTCCCTTCACTCAGCTTTAGACCACAACTCATCTCCTGAGTTGATGGTATCCTCTAGACCCATGGTGTGTGTGTCTCCCCACCACCCCTCTCTTCAAGTGTCCCCCAGCCTCCTCATACTGGTCCTTCTTTCTGTGTGGCCCGTGGTGAATTTACACTAGGAGGACCCGTGGCAGCTCTACTCTATTTCTTTCGGCTTAAATTTGCTTGTTAGTTCTGATTTCATTTCTTGGAAGGGATCTTTCCAAGCCTCTTGTCCATTTTGTGGTGACAAGTTTAGTTAAAATTTACAGTTGGTAAAGTACCTTACCTGGAAACAAGTTGAGTGCACAGTATGAAGTGCAGTGAGCTCGAATGGAGGTGAAGATGTTCTTCCGCTTGGCAGACGGTCGGTCTCTCCCTCCTCTCAGCACACCCCTCAACATCAAGTGACTCAGGGCGGTGGACATGAAGCTCAAGTGAGGTCTCAGTGTTTCACTTTATTTTATTTTATTCCTGCTTCCTAATGAAGCAGTTCATGGTGTCCATACTCTGGAGTCAAGTACAAACACAGAAAGTCACATAGACCTCATTTTTTAAAAGAGAATAATAGGTGTACATGTAGGAAAAACCCAACAGCATTTGAATTATGTTTCAATGGCAATTTTGTAAGAGTGACCAGGACATGGTTCAGAAAGGCCATTTTTTACTCTGGCCTTTGACAACAGTTTGAGAGTTCATTGAATTGGAGTTTTAAAGACATGTCTGTTGAGGGGTAGAGTAATAGAGTCCCACTCTGTGATTCTCTAATGCTCTGACTTGCTCTACTTTAGATACCAGGTAACCTTTCCTATACTGAACACAGTCTGCACAATATCATTCCCACAGAATATTATATGGGGAGCAATGCTCTGAGCTTTCAGGAGATTGAGAAAGGCCACTCTCATTGGCATAGTAAAGGCTCCAAAATGCTGTAGTGAAGAATATTGTTGAACTTTGTATAAACAAAGTTAATTGAACATAAAATTACTTCCCTAGGAATCTCAAGGATTCCTATCATAGAATGTATTGGGGAAATGAGGAAGTAAAGGAATGAAGGTTAGGTGTGTCATGTCTGTGACAGAAGGAATTCAAATATCAGGGATGGGCAGGCATTCTCTGTTACTAACAAAGAGAGTTGTGTGTCTTAGGATTTTCATTTAGGTGCTTGGTGTCAGTTTGATTTAGGTGGCATGTTTGGCACTTTGTTATAAAAATTTACAAGTTGATTTAGAGTCTTATCTTTATGAAACTCTACCCTTATAATGTGCTATAAGTTGAACTGCTGGCTTGTTATTAATTTGCACTGCAGTCCAACTTTTTTCATGGTCTTTGGCCCTCTTTGCAAATGTAATTTCTTTCTCCAATGAACTGCACGCTCTCTTCAAAGTGGAAAATGTTTAATAGATTACTCAGTGTAATACTTTTCTAGCTGTATTCGTCCAGCCTTGCTCAGGTTGCAAGAAATAGAGATCTGATGAGTTGAGAGTTGGGGGACTTTAAGTAATTATGGGGGAGGAGGAAGGAGTTAAATGCATAGATCTCTCTCTTCTTTTGCTATGTGATCTGGGACATCTTCGTTCTTCTCAGGACATCTCTTATGGTATTTCAGACCTTATCCCTTTCCCTGAAACAGGGAGGAGGTGATTAATTGGTTATCCTAATTCATAGAATGTCTCTCTGTGACAGCTTTGTCTTTGACACTGATCTCTGGGCCAACGAGCTTTGGCCTGGGTAGCAGGACTGATATTGTTCAAGGCTAAGGGGCTGATTTCTCAGAAGGGAATAGTAGAGTTCAGGTAACCAGCCAGCACTAAGGCAGCAATGCCTACCTGGTACACAGGCTCTCCAGCTGTGATACCAAGTTTCAAAAGCAGATAATTCCTTCCAAATGTTGCTTCTTCGATATCATGGTTTCTGTGTTCAAGTGATGTAAACTTAATAAAGGACATACTTAAGAAGTCCCAGATATAAAAGATCAGAGACTAAGCACTCAGTAAATGATGGCTAGTATTATTATATATTATTGATCTTTTGAAACTTCACTCTTTGTAAGTAGTATCTTTTAAAATTTCACTCACTAGGTAGTGGTTGGGTTCTTTACATTTGTTATTTCTAATTCATGTAACAGCGTTGCAAGTATGTTTGCTTTTTCCATTTGAATAACGAGACAAACAGAGACTAGGAAGCTGTTATTAAGAACCTGGAGCATCTTGAGACAGATATGAAAATGCAAAACTGGGATCAGCAGCCCGATTTTCTAACTTTAAATCCAGCCCTCTTTCCACTGTGACATGCTGAGTTACTTACTTAAGGAGAATGCCAGGGACATCTGTGCACTTATCAGAAGTTTGTTTCATTGTTTTTTGTTTTAATTTATTTGCGCAGCCTCTACATCCTACTCTGGTAGGATTTAAATTTTTTGAATATACATACAATTTAAATCCTACCAGAGTATTCCTTCCATTTTCTGTTTTGCTGCACAACTGCTTGATTTAATTTGAAAATATACGTTGTGCACACTTTGGGATGTTGTATTACAGTAACATAACCCTGGTGTTAATAACCCCCTAGGTGAAGGCTAAAATCTGTTGTCTGCTTTTTCTCCTCTTTGCTACTTTACATCAAAAACAGTAACTAAAAGTAGCTCCTGCTTTGTGTACATTCCTTATAAAATCAATTGTTTTTTCACCCTAACAAAAGTATCTTTTGGGTACCATCATCAAAAGACTGGATAAGGTTACATAGATGCATCAAATAGAGATACACCTAAACCACAACAAAATTATTTTATTCAACAATATTTATTAAGTACCTACTCTATCGTGGAGTGCAAATCACTGTCCTCATGGACATTACAGTCTTTTCTTTCTTTATAATCCATCTTCGTTGATAATGCTGCTTGGAGTCTTGTATTCTCTCTTTTAATCCCCTGTACACAGATACATACACATATACACACACACAAACACAGACACATTGGGGGTACTCTAGGGTGTGTCTGTCACACCTGCTACCCAATAATAATAATTACTATAGCTAAACTTCTTGATGTCTTTCCCTGAACAACCAATAGTCAAAGCATTTTACATATATTTATTGATTTAATCCTCACAAAAACTCTATGCAGTGAATAGTTTGTCATCTGTAGTTTACAAGTAATGAAACTGAAGCATGTAGAGGTGGATCCTTTTCAGCTAAGGATATCCATTTTTTAAAAATGTTAGCATGCACAAACAACAACAGCAATTTTAGATGCTACATAACCTTTCAGCTACCACAGTGTCACTCCATTTCTCTTCATAACAGTATTCTTTACCTCCCTTTTTGGAGTTTTGGTACCTTCACCTTTACTCACCCCAGGGCTTACTCCTCCCCGTCCTTCACATACATCTTTGCCTAGAAATTAATACCTCTGAGAATCCTTCCTACGTACACATGCACTTAGAACATTCTCTCATTGTACATGTTGCTTTCCCTCCCGGGACCTCAACACAATTTGTCGTTATAACTTTATAGAACAGGGACCTATCTTTTTGTTTATTATTATTTTTCCCAACACCTAGTACATAAAGGTTTTGAGTAGAAGAATGAATGCCTGCATGTTAATTAAAGGAAGCCCCATGGTATAATAGAAAAGGTATTATTTTGAGGGGTCAAATCCTGTTTCACCACTTACCTACCTCCCTGGTCGTAGCTACTAAATTAATTAGAGTCGTTATTATAGTTATAAATACGACTGTAACTGAACAATAGTAGATTGGACCATTGTTTAACTGGGGAGAGGACTAAACTTCAGGTATAGATATTAACAGACTATAAATGGGGAATTAAAGGCATACTCGTACCCAGGCCTGGGAGTTCTTATGGCATCTTTTCCTTCTCTAGGTACTTACCCATGCTATTATAGCGAACATTACTTTTTTTCGGTCCCATCCTAGATACTAAGCTCTTACAGCAGCAGAAGCTGTGTGTCCGTTTCACAGTTCTTGGCAAGTAGTTCTTGGCTGCTTATGAAATGTTTGTTAAAGAAATGAGTGACTAATAGTCACTTAAATACAGCTGTTCAGTGTATTAAAGTGGAAACAGTGATTCATTGATTCCCACAACCTTATAACAGAACCTTATTTTATCTCTACAAGGACATGAGCTTTTTTTTAAAAAAAAATAAAGCCCTAGTATTCTGTGGTTGCATTGGAAGTTTGCTGTTTCATTTTCCTCCCACAGAGGGAACATTGATGAAAATGCAATTATGAGAGAATGTCTTTTAAGATACACACATTCTCATATTTGCTAAAACGTGTTTAAATTTTATATATATTCATTTGGATCCAAAAATATAAGTCATTTCTCATCAAGGCCTATCAGATTGTCCCAGTGTGTGGCCAGGGGTTGTCCACAAAGTTTAATGAAATAGATGAACCATAAACATCAAAACATACTTCTCTAATTTTGAGAGGTTGATTAAAGCTTGATCTGTCCATGACTTGACTTCTGTCTTTAGATGTCTTTATTTCGTTATTTTTACCTATTTCACCACAGGTTACATTTCTTCTGAGCAGGATGCTGACACATTAGAGACATTATCGAATAGAGATTCCTCCCTTTGCAGTTTAAAGCAGGGTGATTCTTAGCAAAAGTGGCAGAATGTAAATGTGTAAAACAATGTCATTAGAAAATGATTTTTGTTTTTAATCCAGAAGATTCAGGGAAATCCCATGTAAGTAAAGTAATCGAAACTCAATAATTAAAGTATTTTAAGAATCAATATCAGGATTCTTTTTTCATGTGGTTTTAATACCATATACATCCCTCAAGTGTGGATCTTCTGATTGTATATGCTGAAATTCATAGCACCAATTATGAGAATCTTTTTCTCTTATTTCTAGGGAATTCCTTTTCCCTGTTAATTGGGTCCTGAGAAATTGCTTACCAGCAGGTCTTACTCTAGGGGATGGCCTTCCCAACCTCTAATTGAAGACCTCTTCTGCCAACCTGGAGGTTTAGGCAGGTGTCTGGTGGAAGGGAGAACAGTTCTCTTGGGAGGTACGAGAGATTCCATTCCAAAGGCAATGGTTATCTTAGCTAAATTGTTGGGTTGTTCACAGATTGTATTCCTAGAGGAAGAAAAGTTTATTACACACGTATAGATGTACATGAATGTATAGATATATAGATACATGCACATACATGTGTTTATATGTATTTTTAATGAGGTGATAATCTATTCCCACAAGACCAGCTGTTATTTTGTCATTTTATAATCTTCTTTTGTTTTCAAAGCCATTTGCAATTTACATACTTGAACATCTCATTTAATAATTACATGTTGCCCACTCCTCTGCCTCAAGGACTTTATTCTAGTTAACAATTACACCTGCAGCCATCCTAAGTACAGTGGATCCTCCATCTCCCAAATTCTTCCCTGCTGAACTTCATACCTTGTGGTTTCTGTCCCAGTGTTCAGCAGTGATTCCCAGAGCAGCAAGTAGTAGGAAGAAAAGGAACCAGCTGGACTCAGAAGAGAGGCTTTTATTATAAAATCAACTTTAATGCCCTATCATAACAGTGATGACAAAAGCCTCCTACTTTTCCATCTAAATGTTGATTTGGGGGGGTAATATTTTCTGAGATTTCTCTTTTATTCACATTAGCTTAATTCCATGGACACCTAAAAAAAAAACGAGGTGGAGGGCAGATGAAAATGGTGTCGTGGTTTTTTTTTCTTTAACCTCCATATAATTCCAGATAGTCTTGATTACAACTTTATAATGATAGTGTCTATGTATTTAAAGAAAAGTTGTTATATGTATTTATAGTTTGATATAATTTTTTAAAGTAATGTCGAATAATTGTTTTCTGCAGTGGGCTTTGAAATTGAGGTTGTTTAGGCTTATAGCATCATCCTTTACTAGTTTTCACTATTTTATTTATTTTTAATATTTGATTTTGGGGGTATACTGAAAATTATCCCATGTCCAGATCTTAGAAATTTGCATTCATGTTGCTTAACAAGGATTTAGTACCTAGTGTGTGCAGATTCATTGTGCTAGGTTTATCTCATTTGACTGCTTCTGACAATAATACTTTCACAACTTTTAATGCATCATTTCCCAGATTGTATTCTGGAAAACACTTGTACTTGTTCCATGAGATATTGATAATTGTTCTGGAAGAGGATTACAGGGTTTAAAAGTTTGGGAAATACTGCATGATACATATATTCTTAAGGGTTTAAAGTAAATTCTAGCATATTTGAGAATACTTATAGTAAAGAAAACCATTTAACCATATTTAGTAGATATAGGCTATATTTATTGGATAGTAGAATCAATTTTCTTCTAGATAGATTACCCATTAAAATTATAATTACCCCTTAAAATTTTGCAAAGCACAGTTTGGTAAATATTGTCTTAATGCAGTTTTAGAAATAGCAATAAAATTTATTGGCCAAACTGTCTTTGATATACCATTGATCCTCTCTCCCTTACTGAGATTGTCTTTCTCAGAAGCTCTCTTTCATTTTTTATGCCTAACTTTATGCTTAAAGAATTACATTTTCTCTTATGGATAAAACTTGAGCCATACTTATATGGAGTCTCCTGAGCCATCTGAATCATACTTAATGGTAAGGTAAAAAATGAAAAATTACCCTTTAGAAAGAATGAATATCCTGACTTTAATTCCTACTGGGGTATAGAATACAAGGGCACTGGATGCTTGATCAGGGTATATAAGAGGGTCAGTAATAACAGCTTATAGTCTCTCTGCTCATTACTCTTTTGCTTTTGCATTAGACTCCTGGTTGGCCTCTCACTGACTAGGTTGTCTTTGCTCTAAAGACCCTATTGATTGTTTTATTGGACACAACAACTAGTATAGTGTACTGTACACAGTGTTGACCTAAGTAATTGCACATGGCTTGATAGATATTAGCACATACACAGTACAGGTCTTTTTGAAACTCTTTCTTTCCTTTCAGCTATGATGCCGTCTGCTTTGATTTTCTTCCTACCTCTGGCTGCTTTTTCTCAGTCTTCCTAACAGGATTTACTTCTTCTGCCCATTCCTCCTACGTTGGTGTTCCTCAGGGCCCTGCTTTAAGCCATCTTCTCTTTTGGTAAATCCTTCCTGGGTGTTCTCATCCATATCCATGTTTGCAGTTACACTTTCTTTGCTACTAATGACTGATTTTCTGTGTTTGAGTCCTTCCTCACCATTGAGCTTCTTCCCCGAGTTTCAGCTCTTGATTAGATCATCTTTACTTGGATGCCTTCATGATGTCCTTATATTAGCATATCCAAAGAATGACCCATCATTTCTTTGTCCAAGACACTGCCCCTCCTGTGCCTTTTCCTGTCCTGATGGCTGTTTCCAGCATCTACCAAATTATCCAAGCCTTGTTCTTGGCCATCATCTTTCATGCCTTTATCTCATTCACCACCCCCACACACACTCACTCAGCCCCATCATTACTGGTTCCCTTATTCCTCCTGGAGGACATGCATCTTTACTTCCACTGCCTGAACAGTCTTAAGACTTTTCATCATTTGTTCCATGGCCTTCTCTTGGTACTTCTTGACAGAAGTCCCTGTTTCTTGTCCTGTCTTTATCCAGGGCATTCTTTACACTACATGCAGAATGATACATCTAAGACATCAATTTGGAATTATAATCAGCATCTCAACTTTAGTTGGTTCACAACTAAACCTCGTACACCCATAGTGTTTTCCGTTGTAATAAATAGCAATTTCGTAATTTCAGTTGCCAAGGCCAGAAGTCTTTGGTGTCATCCTTGCCTGCTTGCTTTCTCTCATACCACACATCCAATCCATCATCAAGTCCTGTTGGCTCAACCTTCAGAATATAATCAGAACCCAACCATTTCTCACCACCTCTACAGGCTGTCAACCTAGTCAAGCTACTGTTTGGATTATCTCAATAAGTATATACTCAAGTCCCTGGTGAGTCTTCTAAAACTATGCTCTCCAGTACAGTAGCTGCTAGCCAGCAGTGACTATTGAGCTTTAGAACCATAGGTGATCTGAGTTGAGATGTGTTATAAAAATATATACTGGATATGAAAAGATTAGTATACAAAGAGAATGAGAAATATCTCAATAATATTTTGTGTTGATTATATATTGAAACAGTAACATTTCAGATAGGTTGGATTAAATAAAATGTGTTATTAGAATTAATTTCATGTTTCTTTTTACTATTTTAATGCGATTATTAGAATAATTAAAATCACAGATGTGGCCCAATGTTTATATTGCTGTTGGACAGCTCTAAGTCTTTTTTAAATGCAGCAGTCAGAGCTATCCTTTTGAAATGTCAGATCTTTTCATTTGTCAGGCCAAAATCCCAGAGGCTTCCAGCTCGCTTGGGGGAAAAGCCGGTCTTTACAGTGGGCTCTGAGGCCCAGTATGATCCTGGCCCCTCAACCCCTGTTTCTCCTGCTTCGAAAGTCTCTCCATCTCATAGGGCCTCCTCGCAAGCCCCACCTGAGGGCCTCTGCATTTACGTCCCTCCACCAAGCACGCTCTCCCAACCGTGGCTGCGTGGCTCCTTCTTCACTCATTCAGGTGTCAGCTCCAGTGTCCTGATCAACAGTGAGCATTAGAGAGGCTCGTCCTGGACACACCATCTACATCAGCGGTCCACTTCCCCACACACACTCAGCACGAACCTTTTCATTCTTGTTTTGGCTTTGCTTGAATCACTCCCCATTACCTGTAGGTTAAAGTCCAAATTGCTGAGTATATCTAGGTGTCCCATTATGATTTAGCCACTTTTTGACTCTCCAGCACATTTCTCACACTTCCTCTAAGCAACCCACGTGCCACGCATTCCAAATCACTTGCAAGAAACCCCAAATTAGAAAAAAAACAGGGATAAAGAATCTTTTAGAGGTGCAAAGGATTATTATTAAATGTAGATATATTCTCATACAGAATTAACATTCCTTAAACTTCAAACATTGGATGGTTTGCAAGTAGCAATAACATTTTAATCCTTTGAATTCCACTGATATCCATCCCATAAAATGTATGTTAATATAATCAACCGATATACTCACCAAAAGAGACTTAAATCTTTGTGAAAGGATCTCTCCACAAATAAGTTTTCCTTTAACCATACTTATTTTCTTCCACAGCAGCACAGAGTTTTTCTCCTTCTAATTAAAAAAGAAGCATAGCTTATCAATAGCTTATTTGGATACTTCACTATAAGAGAGTTAGGGGAGTTTTTAGAATGAATGTTTCTATTGTGGGTAATCAGAAAAACAATTTATAGCTCCACGATAAATAGATAAATAAAACTTTCAGAAACGTTTATTGTTCCAGCTCATTAAAATGCCATGTCTTTTGGACAGTATTTCTTAAACGCCATAAAATTAATAGTGTAATTTAAAAGTTTTATTGGCACATATTTAATTTAGCCCAGTGTTTAATTGTGCTGTCTCAGACAGGCTGGAAGCCTGGCAGTTAATATTATTTTTCAGTTTTAAAAGAAAAACATTTTCCTCCCGGGCTAGCTTCCATATTCTTGAATGTGTTCATTTCACACTGCCTTGCATTTTCATGTGCTGAAATCTTGAGACTCTGTCAGAGCTAATCTGGATCTGGTATTTCTTTGTGTTTTAAAATTATGCTGAAATTTCAATTAATAACTAATCATTCCCCTGGCCTGGCAGAACACACCAAACTAAAATCCTATATGTCAGCTACCGGAGTTAAATTTTAAATCTTTCACTTACACGAAGCAAGGACAGGGCAATAAACATTTATTGAGTACCTGCCATATAATAGGCATTGTGCATAGACTCCAAATTATAAAGCACCGTGCATGTTCTCAAATGTAGAAAATCTAACCTTTTCCATCGTGCCTTCCATAACTGTACTTCATAGTAAACCAATTCCTTTTTCTCTTCAGGGCACTTGCCTTCCACCTACTAGTCCTAACTGTTGGGGACACAGCACCAAGTGGCATCCCTTGACTCAGTTCATATACTGCGTGCCAGCAGATAGTGTCCTAGAAGTGTCCAATTAAAAGGTGGGAAGGGGCTTCCCTGGTGGCGCAGTGGTTGAGAGCCCGCCTGCCGATGCAGGGGACGCGGGTTCGTGCCCCGGTCCGGGAAGATCCCACATGCCGCGGAGCGGCTGGGCCCGTGAGCCATGGCCGCAGAGCCTGCGCGTCCGGAGCCTGTGCTCCGCAACGGGAGAGGCCACGACAGTGAGAGGCCCACGTATCGAAAAAAAAAAAAAAAAAGGTGGGAAGGCGAGGACATTTAGCCACTCACGTCTTGGGGCTGTGGTAAGACCCTGAGGTGGGACACGTTCATGGCGATGTCACTGTACGTCACAGCCGTGCTGAGCTCGGGTGGGTGGGAGAGATGCACAGGGACCAGAACCATCTGCTGTATGGGGAATAAGTTCAGAATATAAGGGCAGAGCCTTTTTCTTTACTGCCACCATATTGCCTGCACCCAAAAAGCGCCCGGTACACAGGTTCGTATGAGTGGCTTAATAAGTATGTATTGAATGAAGATGAAATAATTGTGAGTAAACAGTGAATCCTTGAATGAACAAAGTCTTGCCTGAAATTTTCCAAGTGTATTGAATATTTTAGTATGGTTATCAGTATCTTCTTAGATGAGGAAACTCAGGATCTCAAATCTCTGGCTGTCATGATGGCAGCATCCAGGATGTCTCACATCTGTTCAGTGTCTCTCTTTTCTGGATTTGTTGACCATTATCCAGCTTTGAGTTGCTAGTATAATATTTACTTTTAGACTCAGTATTCCCCTTTGCTCCCGAATGATGGTTTAGCTGTCATATTCATGAAGGCGTGATTTGAGTTAAATTTTAAAAGAGGAACAGTATTTCAGTGGGTGAAAACGGGGTAGAGAATACTGCAAACGAACGAAAACATGGGGCTACGACGTGTCTGAGTGTGTTTTCAGATAGCAGTGACTTATTAGAGCTTAGGACACACGGAGGTGTCTATATGAGAGTAAGAGGAAATCTTTGAAAATGTAACTGGAGCTACAGTTTGCCAGACTGACTCAATAGCAGGCTAAAACATCTTCACGCCCTCATGAACAGTCCAGTTATTGATTGTTTGTGATGTTCTGCCTCTACAACAAAGCTCCCACTCTGTATCGTATGCTTTATATAAAACCATTCTGCCCCAGTCCTGTTACTTGCCCAAGACCCTAACCCATTTCACCTCTGGCATCAAGTTCTTCCTAACCACTCACATCCACCTAGATACCCTCCCCTAGCTTTTTTTTTTTTTTTTTTCCCCTTCTTAATTCCCACTCACTTCATGCTTGGCATTAACTTTTTATGTGTTCTGTCTTCACTCCTCAACTACATGAGAAGCCAGCCAAGGACAACACTAATTATTTTTATCCCCTGTGTCAGCAAGCAGAATACATTCACAGGGCAGATGTAGTAAATAGTTGGAAAGTTAAAAGCATCCGGTTCGATGATGCTTATCCAAATCTCTTCTATACGTACATGAATTTGAAAAATAATAAATTTGAGCAAAAAGGTTAGTAGCATATAGTTGCACAGATTTTAAACTTTGTATACCTGTTTTCTGTATGCACCCAAAGAGATGAGAAGAATAGAGGGAAGGATATGTATGACAGTGTGGGTGTATTTGTTTTAATGTTTCAGAACTTTGCCATCTGAACCTCAGACAGTGGAAGAATCCAGGTGATCAGACTAGATTTCTTTAGCTTCCACAAACTTTAGAGAATTTAATTAGAAAAATAATCTAAAGGTGTACACATATGTAGATTTTTAATTTGGTATCATTTAAGGCATATAAAAATGACAAAGATATAAATTTTTTTATTAAATCACATGCATTTGCTATACTCACCACTGATAATGGAAATGCCTGATACAGATTTCCTTTAAGTTGATGTACTTAGTCATTATAATAGTCACTGTAAGCAGTGCAGTTTTCCTACTAGGAAATTCATTTTTGTTAGATTCCTTTCCTCCCTGCCTTTTACCCTGCTCTTTCTTTCTCTCTCTCTCTCTCACACACACTCACACCCTCAGTTTTTGCTTCTTTCCTGCATACTTTTGCTTTGAATTATTCTTGATGGAATCTTGTTTTTGCCGGCTTATTTCCTAGATGGGAAGTGATGGAATTTTACGCCTCAGTACTTCAGCTCTAAATAATGAATTCTTTGCATATGCAGCACAAGGCTGGAAACAGCGACTGGCAGAAGGTAAATTTCTATTTTCCATTATTATTTGACATATTTAAGTCAACAGACTGTACTGAGATCTGCACCTTTCTCTGCTTCCCAAGTCGTTTTCCCCCTGAAGTATACTTGAGTAAAAACTCACATCCTATTTCAAATGACTTCATTAATTCTTTTGTTATACTTTGCATTTTTGATGTCCAGTATTTTCGAAGAAAGCATGACGTTATCTGGAACATAGTAAAAATTGATGATATAGCAAGATTTGCTTTGGAATAATCATTTTAATTATGTGTTTTATGCATTGTGTATTCTTTAATGTCCGAGAGCCTGGAAGAATCTTCTTTTAATACAGTCTTCCCCTGAAGCCACCACTTCATCTTACCATTCCTTTAGTCACCAAGCTTCATGAAAGACTAAAAAATACCCAGTGTTACCACATGTTTACTCCCTTACCCACTCACATGTTTATGGTTGGGTGGGACCACACCATACACAATGGGAACAGTCCCTTCTAGAGAATACGATTGGCTTTCTTATTGCAAAGTTCACTTTCCTCTTCTCAGTCCTTGGCATTTCATGTTCCTTCTCCTATGTCTCACTTGTTATCTACCCCATATAATTTGAAACCATCTGCCTTAGACATTCATAATATATTTTAAATTGTGTCCCCGGACTACCTTTCTGACAGCCTTTTCTCAGCTTCCTTCAGGAGCTCCTGTTCTTCCACCTGATGGTAAATGGTGATGTCTCCACCATTCTGTTTCCTGCTATTTGCTTTTGTAACTATTCACATGCTCTAAGAGCCTCATTCAGCTGGTTTCAGCTATATAGCCCACATGCTGAAGACATCCAAATCTGGCTGGAACTCCTCTTTCCCAGTCCTTTGCTGCTCCATTCCACAAACCTGCTGGATCTTTCCATTATCAGGCACCTTAAAACCAAAATGCCAGCATTAAACTCTCTTCCCTTTTAATGTCTACTATTTCTTCTGCCTTCTGTCTACTAAGGTCACCCCTTTTTCTCACAGCTCCTCACTTTGAAACCTTGATGATGTCTTTGTTCCTCTTCCTTCTCCCCAGGTCCATCTGCTTATGAACTGTTACTTGTGTCTTTGAATCTTCTTCAACATTCTCAAGATGCTGGCCTGACTGTAATCTCCATCTCTCATCTGTGCTACTCAGTAGCCTCCCAGCCAGTTTCTAACTTGCTTATTTGGCCATATTCCTCCCTCACTGAACACCGCCAGGACCTCCCTCTGTCTCTTACAGGAAAAATTCAGGGCTCTCTTTAAAACATGTGTTGGGTAATTGGCCACCGCCTACCTTTCCTATTTCATTTCATCCTGTGTTCTACTCATAATTGGCCACTCAAAAGTGCATAAATATACGTATTCATATCTCTGTGCCTTGTGAACTAATTACTTTATGAAAGCTTGGTCATCTTTCAAAAGCTAACTCAAGAATCAGGTTCTATGTATGGTCTTCCCTAATCAATTTAGGGAGGATTAAGTACTTTCCCTACATTTATTTTTATGACCTATACAGGGCTTTCCACATTGTGTTATTATACTCAACTGTGTGCTTTTTCTTTCACCAGGCTGGTTTCATCAAGGACAGTGAATATACACTTTCATTCATAACCCCTAGCACTCAGTACCTTTGCTAAATGCTTTAGAGTCCGTCTAAGACTAAATGACTGAGTGATGTTCATAAAAAAAGAAGCTGTCGAAATATTATCAGTACTCAGCTTTTTTACCTTTTGGCATCCATAAAAGTTTATTCAAATTAGTTACATGTTTTCCTTATTAACTGGCAAAACATATGACAACTTTTACTCAATATCTAAGCATTTTCTTTCCAGGAGAGTTTACTCCAGAAATGCAATTGCGGATAAGGCAAGAAATTGAAAAGGAAAAGAAAACAGAACCGTGGAAAGAAAAATTCTTCGAAAGGTTTTATGGAGAAAAGTAAGTACTAGAGCATTTTCTTCTCATTTCTCTTAGAAGGAAAAGAAAATGTAATTCTCTGTTTCACTTAGCACAGTCATATGCTATAAAACTTTATAAACCTGTGATAAAAGGCAATAGTCTCTCAGTGTAAGAAATTGCAGGTAAAATTATAGTGGCATATCAGCACTTAAATTTTTTAAAATGCATTTTCAAGGGTTTATAACTTGTCCATGAAAATTCATTTTGGACTGAAAATAGCACATGAGATTCTATAGAAGTCAATTTTGGCTTTCCTAACTGGATTTTTGTAAAAATCTCCTGGTTTTTTTTTTTCTTAATTTAAGCATTTTCATTAATGCATTAGAGATAAGTAGTCTTGGACACATATTTAATTCTCACATTTTTTTCCAAAAATTTTGACTCTCCATATACATTTGTTTAGTCCTTATTTGGGGGAGAGCCTGAGGTATTACCCTTTACTCTATCCATTTTCCTCTTTATGTAAAACCACTTTTTAAAAAACATATTTTATTCAAGTAGTTAATTTGCAATATGTTAATTTCTGCTGTACAGCAAAGTGATTCAGTTATACCTGTATATACATTATTTTTTATATTCTTTTCCATTATGGTTTATCATAGGATATTGAATATAGTTCCCTGTGCTATACAGTAGGACCTTGTTTATCCATTCTACATATATATAATAGTTTGCATCTGCTAATCCCAAACTCCCAGTCCATCCTGCCCCCAGCCCCACTTGGCAACCAAAATCTGTTCTCTGTGTCTATGAATCTGTTTCATAGATAAGTTCATTCGTGTCATATTTTAGATTCCACATATAAGTGATATCATACAGTATTTGTCTTTCTCTGTGTGACTTAACTTCACTTAGTATGATAATCTCTAGGTACATCCGTGTTGTTGTAAATGACATTATTTTTTTATGGCTAGGTAATATTCCATTGTGTATATCTACACACCACATCTTCTTTATCCATTCATCTTTTGATGGACGTTTAGGTTGTTTCCGTGTCTTGGCTATTCTGAACAGTGCTGCTATGAACACACGGGTGCATATATCTTTTTGAATTATAGTTTTGTCTGGATATATGCCCATGAGTGGGATTGCTGGATCATACGACAACTCTATATTTAGCTTTTTGAGGAACCTCCGTACTGTTCTCCATAGTGACTGCACCAATTTACATGCCCACCGTGTCTTAAAAATAATACCAGTCACACCTAAGTACCGTAGTGACTGAGCTAATTTGAAAGTAGTTTCTCCTTTGCCTCATGGTTAACAGGAACATATTCTTCTTGGGCAGAATTTGAATCTCACAGACAATCAGATCCCTAAGAAAGAAAGAGGGATTTAAGAGCTGACAATTGACAGCAACTTTAGCTCATCATGGGTAGAAGAATTTGTGCTTTAATTCCCACATACACAATTAATGCTTGAAAGTCATTGTTTTGTGTAAAAGACACTCAGGTGGTTGCAGGCAGCACAACCTGTACCATTTGATCTAATTTCACAAACTCCCCCTGTAAACGAGGAAAACCGTCAGGGGGTGTCTCACATGAGCGCTCGTTGTAAAAAGACATCACGTGGGCTTCCCTGGTGGCGCCGTGGTTGAGAGTCCGCCTGCCGATGCAGGGGACGCGGGTTCGTGCCCCGGTCCGGGAGGATCCCACATGCCGCGGAGCGGCTGGGCCCGTGGGCCATGGCCGCTGGGCCTGCGCGTCCGGAGCCTGCGCTCCGCAATGGGAGAGGCCGCGGCAGTGAGAGGCCCGCGTACCACCAAAAAAAAAAAAAAAAGACATCACGTGACAAGCAGCCTGCTTACTCGGAGCAGCCTCGCCTCTGGTGAGTTGTCCTACGTACTGAGTTTGAGTAGGAAGGCTCCTTTTCAGCTGCTGCCCTAGGACTTTGGATGCATATACATATTTAAGCAAAGCTAAAAGGAGATAATTAATGTCCTTTCTCAAAAATTTAAATTGTGGCAGGCTAGTTACCAGCAGTATTACTCAAGCCTGGCGACATCACAATCTTCACTGGAGCTTTTAAAAATAGGTACAGATTTCTGACACCCACCCCAGATGTACTGATGGGTGATCTCCAGGAGTTGAGCCCAGGAATCTGTATTTTTAGATGCCTCCCCACTCCCCATCGTGCTGATGTCCAGCAGGATTAAGAACCCTGCCTTCCTCACCTTTTCTGACCAAGGGAATGTTGGGAGCACTCTTGTCAGTAATGGCAGAAGCATAACCAAGTTAGTTACCTCCAAAAAACTGGTCCTTCATTTTTGTTGAGTGTTGGGCCTGTGCTTTTATCAATTCAGTATTCATGCAGCATCACCTCCGTGCCACACACTATCCTAGATGCCAGAGAGCCTGCATTGTAGAGACCATACAGAGAGTTTTTCCTCGGTCAGCAAATAATCATTGAACATACTCTGGCTCTGATAGGTTTCTAAGAGCTTTGCAAATATTGTTTCACTTAACCCTCCCAACAGTCCTATTAGGTGGGTACCATTATTATTATTATTTTAAAAAGGGTTTAGGAAACTGAGAGGCAGTGAAACTAAGTAATTTCCCCAGTTTTTACATAGTGTGGTTAAGTCATTGGCTCACCTGCAAATCCTTCTCAGAAAAATTCACACACCTACAATTTTTACATAAAATTTGGGGGCTCCATTGACTCTCATGGATATCAGGTTAAAGACTCCTGTCCTGGAAGGTGACAGCTACCATACTGTGAGTAAACATGATCCCCCATCAGCATCACTGAGTTCTGAATACAAACAGTTCTTTTACTTGATTGACCCTTTTTCTTGCTGTAGTTTATCCATAGAGTTTCTGTCCCCTTACATCCCTGGACTTCTTTCTTGTCTTTTCCTATCTTTGATTACATATTGGATGACTGATGTATTTTGGACATTTCATTGACTGCCCTTCTAATTTTGTTACTTCTAGATTACCTGCATTCCCTCAATATGTGAGGGATATTTTCCTATAGCATCAGATAATTTTCAGTTGACTGACACCATGTGCCTTCTCATTGTTCTAAGTTTTCCCAAGAATGTTACCACTGAAATTCAGCGTTAGTTAAGATCTGTCTGATTTAGTTTTCTGCTCTTTGAGATCTTTATTTTGGTTCTTATTGTCTTATCCTGCCTATAATACAGTACTGTCCTATATTCATTTTAATTACTTGTAGGGATCCCATGTATATGCTAACTCAAAATTATAAGAGTTGGTCTGTTGATTTGCGGTCTAGATTTCAGGTGGTCAGAGTTTGCCTTTGCGTGGTTATGTGGTGTGCTGTGAACGTCTTCCTTCTATGCCTTATGCCACCTTAAATCTATTTTCCCATGAAAATAATAAAATGTTTACATGTATGTTTTATACAGTGCTGTTTCCCATATGAGACATATATATTATATACATATATGATATTTAATAATATTAGATATATTTAATAATATTCTTATTAATCATCTAGCTGAAATTTGGCTGCCAGTGGGTAGATTCTGTGTGTTCTCCATCTAACCTAGTATCAGTGGTATCTCTGTTTGATCTGGCCCCAGGAGGCCTTATTCCTAGCAGATTATTCTGCTCTAAATTCATCTGTAGTGTAGTTATATTATTCTGTTCCTCTCACTATAACATAAATTGTGGTTTAATTTGAACCCATCTTAGGGAAAGTTGAAAGAAAAGAGACTAATTATGAAGGAAGTGTCCTCTATCTTCCTTTCTCAGCTTTCTGAATTTTAGAGAAGAACACAATGATCAAATACCCAAAAAGTGTATTCAGTTTTATTTCCCTTTCATTTTGAGGATTTAACTTAACTAAAAGGTTGAAGAAGATTTTACTGAGGTATTTTCCTGTTATAGCTGTATTTCCTCAC
The DNA here is from genome assembly GCF_026419965.1 of Kogia breviceps. Taxonomy (NCBI): domain Eukaryota; kingdom Metazoa; phylum Chordata; class Mammalia; order Artiodactyla; family Physeteridae; genus Kogia; species Kogia breviceps. Next base: position 42,326,727 of record NC_081324.1, on the reverse strand, counting down.
TCAAATATGTTTCTTCCTCTGGGAATGCTCTCTCTTTTGCTCATCTTTGTAATTGCCTCTACTCTAATTTAACTTCATTTAGAACAGCATATTTCCCTACCATCTGATGCTGACATTGTAACTTAGTATGACAGGAAATAGTGATTTACAATATTGTTGATTGCAGTTCTGATAAACTTTACCTTATGACCTGAACATTAGACTGGTCTATTTCTTGATATTCTACACTAACTTTTTATGGAATATCTTTACAATAAGAGATCTATGTGAAAGAATTTTAAAAAGTCTTGCCTCACATGAATGTAAATCTAGTAGAATCAGCTTTGATGACCCCAAATATGTTTATTATTCTTTAGTGAAATTTCCATCTTGTCTTAGGTGAGACACTTAGATATTGTACTAAAATATGGTGATGGACACCTTTTACATTGGGTTAAGAGAACTTAATCTTTGGAAGTCATTTCCATTTCAAGATTTTACAACATACCCATCTTCCACTGATCTTAATTATATGGTTATGTTGCATCCTTTAAGGACTATGTAATTTTCTATTATAAGGACATATTTCTACTTTCTGACTTTAAAAAATTTAGGTCTTATACATTCTTTTGCTTTTCAGCCCATATTTTTAAAAATCTTTTTAGTATGCAATCTCCCTTGCTTACAGGATAAAAATCAATACGTTTTAAACAGAAGTAGAGTTCATTTTCGTTATGATTATAAAAGCAGTAGAAAAACTAATCCATCATAAACTAGTTTACATAAGCTAAACATGTTACTTAGTGATAATAAAATTAATTTTATGCATTTACTTCTATGAATACTATATTTGGTGAGAGATCCAAGTTGTACCTTTCATGTTTTGTGGTTGAACAATAATTTAATATTTCTAATTTCTGTTCAGGTTGGGCATGTCAAGAGAGGACTCTGTAAAGCTCACATCTGGACCAAACAATGATGGAGCTGAAAGTAGTTCTTCATGTGGGACCTCTGGCCTTCCTGGTCTATCTGCACAGACTCCCTTGAAAGAACAACAGCCAAAAAGCATGAAAAGTCCAACCTCTTCAGAGCCTGATTTCTGTGCTACACTTTGTCCCATGGTAGACGTAGGTAAAGATGTAATGACAGAGTCAGAATCAGAGGACATCTTGATCCCCGAAGAATCTGTGATTCAGGAGGAAATTGAGGAAGAGGTAGAGACTAGCATCTGTGAGTGCCAGGATGAGAATCACAAGACAATACCTGAATTTTCTGAGGAGTCAGAAAGTCCAGCCAACTCTCATGAGGAGCCCCAAATAGCACCCCCTGAAGATAACTTGGAATCCTGTGTTATAATGAATGATGTTTTAGAAACTTTGCCTCATGTTGAAGTTAAAGTGGAAGAGAAATCAGAATCTCCCCAGGAAGAGATGTCAGTTGTCATTGATACACTAGAAGTCTGTGACTCTCTCGTTCCTTCCACTTCATCTGTGACTCACATCAATGACACAGAACATAAGGAGCCAGAAACTGCACTAGAGACCAACACTCCAAAAATTAAAACAGGGTCATCGTCTTTAGAAGGCCAATTTCCAAGTGAAGGAATTGCTGTAGATATGGAGCTGCAGAGTGATCCTGATGAACAGCTTTCTGAAAATGCTTGCATCTCTGAAACGTCCTTCTCTTCTGAGAGCCCAGAGGGAGCCTGTACCAGCCTGACATCCCCAGGAGGGGAAACCCAATCCACTTCAGAAGAATCATGTACCCCAGCCTCCCTTGAGACAACGTTTTGCTCTGAGGTGTCCAGCACTGAAAATGTGGACAAATATAATCAGCAAAATGCCACTGATGAAAATCTTCATGCATCTTTGATGTCAGAAATCTCTCCAATATCCACTTCACCTGAAATATCAGAAGCGTCTTTGATGTCCAATTTACCGTTAACATCTGAAGCATCCCCGGTATCAAATTTACCTTTAACATCAGAAACCTCTCCCATGTCTGATTTACCTTTGACATCAGAAACTTCTTCAGTGTCTTCCATGCTTCTCACATCTGAAACCACTTTTATATCCAGTTTGCCACTTCCTTCAGAAACATCTCCAATTTCCAGTTCTTCCATGAATGAAAGAATGATGCATCAACAAAGAAAGTCAACTTCCATATCTGAAGAACCACTCTCCCCCCAGAAAGATGAAGGTTCTGCCCCTGCCAAGCCCCTGGGAGAGAGCCTTTCCTCTCAGCAGAAGACTCCATCAAATACTCCTGAACCTATCAAAATGGGTTCTTCTTCCATTGCTCCTGAAGCGTATTCATCAGAAGAATTGCACAATAAGCCCCTGAATCAGCAGCCTTGTAAATCACATGTTGAAACTGAGAAGCCCTATCCTGCTTCGATTCCAGAACTTCCTTCTACAGAAATGATAAAAGTTAAAAATCATAATGTCCTGCAAAGAACAGAAAAGAAAGCGATGTCTTCACCATTGGAATTACCTGTCTTTTCTGAAGAGACAGAGAGTAAGGGAAATGAGCTCCCATCAGCTAAATTACAGGAAAAGCAATACATCTCATCGGTGGATAAGGCTTCATTTTCAGAAGGCTCTAGAAATAAAATGCATAAGCAAGGGAGCTCACAGAATCGGTTGGAGACCTCTCATACTTCCAAGTTGTCAGAGCCCTCCAAGTCCCCAGATGGGATAAGAAATGAAAGTAGAGAATCTGAGATATCGAAGAGGAAAACCGCAGAACATCACAGCTTTGGGATCTGTAAGGAGAAGAGGGCTAGGATAGAAGATGACCAGTCAAGCCGGAACATCTCATCCAGCAGTCCATCTGAGAAAGAACAGCCTCCAAGAGAGGAACCAAGGGTTCCACCTCTCAAGGTATGGTATTTTTTTTTTAAAAAAAAGGAAGTTCCATAGATAGGCTTTTTCTATTTAGATACTTAATTTTTCAAAAATAAATGTAGCAGTTTATAATCTAATACTCCCAGCACCAGTCTAATATTACATGATCCTTTTTCAGACTGCGTTGAGCTCATACAATAAGTTTAGATAGACGTACATATTTAGACCTTGGCATTTAAGGAAAAAGAAGGGAGGAGGGAGAACAGGGCCTGGAGGAGCCCACAGGCCACTGAGATACAGGGTCTCTGGGGGACTCCACAGTGTAGGACAGAGACCTATATAAACTTGGAAAAATTTGAAAGATAATTCAGCATCCTATAAAAGTTCAGTAGGACTAGAGAAAGCAGTAGTCAAAAGTCAGAGGCTTGCACTCAAGAAACGAAGGTACGTGTTATCTCTTCATTCATTTTCCAACAAATGTTGAACAGCCCCTCTGCCTAGCAGAGAGGAGCTAGCTTCTGAAAGAGCCTCATTAAATATTTCTTGAATAAATCAATGAAATCACCCTGAGGAAAATGCTATAGGTACATAGGTATACAAATCCTACTATTTTATTTCTAAAATAATAAAGAAGTATTTAACTTCACACAATAATAAAGCCTGTAGACAAACATTCCTATTTATATATTTTGTTTTGATCCCAGGTAGATTTTAGCTCTCAGAAAACAACTCTTGTATATAAATTGACTCTGCCTAACTAAACTAAAAATTAAGGTTAACTCAAAGAATTACAAACATACTCAAGATTTGTTTTTCTTAATCTTTCTCTTTATTTTGCTCTGCTCTGACATCTACTTCTAATATGTGACTCATGATCTCCCTAAGGTTGACTTTTAGGGGTGTGATTGTAATTATTCTATTTAATAAAGCAGTCCCTGTTAAATAAGATTCTAGAGATATAAAAGATGAATATTAAGCTCCCATTAAAACCCTACTATGCATTTTAATTTCTGAAGCAATGAAAAGAAAAATGTAAGCATGCTTTCCATAGGAAATATTTTTAAACATTTCAGTCTAATTTTTTTGTCAAAAGCTTATTTTCAAAGTAATATACACTTTATGTAAAGATAGATGGATAGAGAGATACAATAAATATATTTAATGTTTGTTAGGCTTACTGTTTTTAATTTTTTAAACTAAGGGAAATATTTAAAAGGTAAAACTGAATTCTTTTTCTAAATTCATCTATCTTTGGAACCTTTGGATTAGAAGAGAGCCATCAGAAACTTGAAAATGAGAAACGAGATAGCTCAGGAAGATAATCCATCTACCAAAGTACTAAAGCATAGTTCCAAATTGATACGATCTTGTAGTATGTGTTAGGTATTTATAATGTCAATATATGTAAATGCACATATGTTAAGAAGAGAGGTGTAAGTTTTGTAGGAAAATTTTTTCTAGAGGAAAAAATATAAGGAAATATAGTACGTGTCAACAGCACAGAATGGGGAGCCCAAAGGCTCTGTCACTCCCTAGTTATATGAACCCAGGCCAGCCCATCTCCAGGGGCTCAGTTTTTTCAACCGTAAACGAAGGGCTTTAACTAGATCCCTGCCAGCTCTAGAAATCTGTGACTCTGGGAATATTCTTAGTGACTAAAACATCATAGGCCTTGCTTTGGGATGTTTGTTGTTAGGTCTTGTGCCTCATGAATTTGGTGATGACTGAGTCTCTTAATTAGATGAGTGGGTGAACAGTGTGGGTTGGGACATTTACTAAATTCAGCAGATTGTAGATTTCCATATCAAATAAGCTGCCCAACCCATACTCTCTTTTGGAGGTAGAAAACTAGAGTTGCCCTTGCTTTCAAGAAAACGTAATAATAATAATAATAAAATCCCTTTGGAAAGCAAAGCACTTTCACAAGTATAGTCTCATTCCATCTTTATAACACCTCTGTGAAAGAAATAGACCAGAAATAACTAGTCTTACTGTTTACAGTTTAAAAAGTCATATTGTGTGCTTATTTTATATGTATATATATATATATATGGTGGCATGCTAGGTGGTATGGTACCACATAAAACCTACACTCTCTGACTCGGGGAGATTATTGGAGAAACTGAGGTACACAGTGATTTGCCTAGGTTCACAGCATTCCTTTGTGTCAAGCCAGGCTGAGAATTCTAGTCTTCTGACCCTTGGTTAGAGCTTTTTCCTTTTTCCTTTGTGTCAAATTAAGACAGATAAATTAAGGCAGATAAGTTCAAATAGAGTTTTGAATATCTCTATTCTTCCTGGCTCGCCTGAGTATCTTCATGCCAGCCAGGAAGATAAGTTGAAAGCTTCCTATTTCTAACTCTTTTTAGCTCACTTCATTTTAAGAAGACTGGGTTTTGTTTCCATTTCTATGAGGCTTTAAAAGACATTTCATTTCCATGCCAAATGAAGTCACCGGTTAATACTTTATGGATTAAAAACAGAGGTTAAATTTTTTTTAATTTTCACATTCGTGCTGCGTTTATTGCTGCTTTATACCCCCAAAGGCCCATTCAGGGTATTAGGTGCCGTTCTCACCCCCTTAGGAGAGGAGGCGGCTACTCCCCGCCCTCGCGTGCCTGTGTCCTCACATCCCTCTGTGATCACGTACACATGCGCCTTGTCTGTGATCGTGTACACGCACTTTATCTTTCCATTTTCCCCCTTCCTGTAGATCCAGCTTTCCAAAATTGGGCCACCCTTTATTATCAAGAGCCAACCAGTCTCCAAACCAGAGGCTCGCGCGTCATCTGGCACATCGGTCAGTGGCGGGAGGAACACGGGAGCCAGGACCCTGGCGGACATCAAGGCCCGAGCCCAGCAAGCAAGGGCCCAGCGAGAGGCGGCAGCGGCGGCAGCCGTGGCGGCGGCCGCGAGCATCGTTTCGGGAGCTATGGGGAGCCCGGGAGAGGGCGGGAAGGCCAGAACTCTGGCACATATCAAAGAGCAGACGAAGGTGAAGCTCTTCGCAAAGCATCAAGCCCGAGCCCACCTCTTCCAGAACACTAAAGAACCCCGGTTGCCTCCGCTCGGCTCAAAGGAAGGGCCTCCAAGCTTAGAAGTCTCTTCTGTCCCTGAAACAAAAATCGAAGGCTCGCCCGGTGTCATCATTGTCAATCCAAACTGCCGATCTCCCAGCAACAAGGCTGCGCACCTCCGGGAGCCCACCACTGTACTACAGCAGTCTCTCAACCCGACCAAACTTCCAGAAATTGCCACGGACTTATCTGGGCATAGTTCTGACGAAAACACGTCTGTGTCACACTTGTCTGAGAAAATTGTTTCATCTACCTCTTCTGAAAATAGCAGTGTGCCCATGCTTTTTAATAAAAATCCCGTCCCTGTGTCTGTCTGCAGCACTGCTATGTCGGGAGCAATTAAAGAACATCCCTTTGTGAGTTCTGTTGATAAATCCTCTGTCCTAATGTCTGTTGACAGTGCAAACACTACCATTTCTGCTTGTAACATAAGCATGTTAAAAACCATCCAGGGAACGGACACTCCATGCATAGCCATTATACCAAAATGTATCGAGAGCACCCCTCTTCCGGCCACCACGGAGGGCTCCAGCGCAGCGAGCCCCCAGGATGACAAGCAGTTACTGGCACCCAGCAGCAGCGCTGGCAGCCTAGTCTCCAGTCAGTACACCTCTGTGCCAACTCCCTCCATTGGAAGCAACTTGCCAAACCATCTCTCCACTAGCTCTGTCTTGATTCCCCCACCGGGAATGAACAACAGATTTCCTTCTGAGAAGATAGCCATGCCTGGGAGCGAAGAACAGGCCACCATGTCCATGGGCAGCACTGTGAGAGCCGCCCTCGGCTGCAGGGACCCTGTCGCAGTCACTGACGCCCTGGTGGCACGCCCACCTGTCGCAGCGTTTACTGCAAGCATGCTGACTGTAAACTCTTACGACAGTCCTCCCACGTTAAGTGCTGAAAGCTTGGACAAAACTTCAGGGACTCGGAACAGGGCAGACACTTCTGGGAGACCTCAGCCACCCCAGGGGGGCTTCGCACCAGCAGCCATAAACCGCTCGATTCCGTGTAAAGTCATCGTCGACCACAGCACCACGCTGACCTCCGCATCGTCTCTGACTGTCTCTCTCGAGAGCACGGAAGCCGGCGTGGACCTCCAGAGCAGGTCCGGGAGGACGGAAGCAGCCGTCCAGCCCGTGGCGTGTCCGCAGGTGTCTGTCATCAGCAGGCCCGAGCCGGTTGCAAGTGAAGGCGGAGATCACGGTCCCAATTTCATTGCTGCTTCCGCGGCAAAACAGGACAGTCAAACGATGCAGGCCACCTGCCCGGGTCTCCGTGAAGGACCCCTCGTGGTTCCAGATAACATAAACGCGGTTACTCCTCTGAGTCACAGCTTTGCTGAGCAGGCGCGTGGCATAACCACGTTCAAAAGTGAAGCCGACACAACCTGTAGCCATCAGTATAACCCGGGCAGCCGGATCTGCTGGGGCGAGGACGGGGTGAGGAGCGCAGGACAGCCTCTGCTCAGCCACCCTGGTTCCAGTAAACAGAAGGAATATCTGGAGCAGGGCTGTCCGAAGGCCATCAAGACCGAGCACGCCAGCTCCTCGCATGTGGCGGAGCTTCACCCCAGGAATCTCATCACAAGCGTCCCTCTCCCAGTGAAGTCCGAACCTCACGACGTGGACAAGGGCTTTAGGATGGACGCCGACGACTTCCCTGGCCCTGAGCTGCATCCTCCAGCTGCAGGGGCAGCCCCGAGTGTGCAACAGACGCAGACCATGCAGGCCCCCGCCTCTGGTCCCATGGAAGGGGCCATCTCTCTGGCTACAGACACCCTGAAAAGAGTTCCCAGTGCAGGGAGCTCCAGCTGCCGTCTGTCATCGGTGGAGGCGAACAATCCCCTCGTCACACAGTTACTCCAGGGCAACTTGCCTTTGGAAAAAGTGTTGCCCCAGCCCAGACTGGGAGCCAAGCTCGAAATCAACAGGCTTCCTCTGCCTCTTCAAACTACCTCAGTGGGTAAAACAGCCCCCGAGAGGAACGTGGTTGAAATGCCCCCTAGCTCTCCCAATCCAGACGGGAAAGGCTACCTGGCAGGAGCTCTCGCACCACTACAAATGAGGAAGCGGGAGAACCACCCCAAGAAGAGAGTCGCCAGGACCGGGGGGGAACACACTCAAGTGAAATGTGAGCCAGGGAAGTTGTTGGCGGACCCAGATGTGAAAGGGGTGCCATGTGTCATCAGCTCCGGCATGAATCAGCTGGGACTCAGCCAGCCGCTGAAGCAGGAGTGGCTGAACAAGCACCCTGTGCAGAGCAAGATGGCTCACAGCCCTGAGGTCAAACAGCAGAAGCGGCTGCTCCCCTCGTGTAGCTTCCAGCAGAACCTATTTCACGTCGACAAGAACGACAGCTTCCACCCCGACGCTGGGACCTCCCACAGACAACAGTTTTACCAAATGCCTCTGGCTGCCAGGGGCCCCATTCCTACCGCGGCTCTGTTACCAGCCTCTGCCAAAGCCCCCGTGGGCTGTAACACGTTTTCCTTCAATAGGCATCTTGAGCAAAAGGGACTGGGAGAGGTTGGCCTTTCCTCAGCACCTCACCAGCTAAGGTTAGCCAATATGGTGCCCCCAAACATGCCCATTAAAGAAGGTGATGACATGGGAGGGACCCCGCACGGGGTGCCGCACAAAGCACTAGTGCATCCCCCGCCCCCTCCCCCCTTGGCTTTGCCCCCACCACCCCCGCCGCCGCCGCCGCCACCACCACTACCTCCACCTCTTCCTAATCCAGAAGTCCCCTCCGATCAAAAACAACCGCCAGTTACCATGGAAACCACTAAGAGACTTAGTTGGCCACAGTCCACGGGCATATGTAGCAATATAAAATCGGAACCTCTTTCTTTTGAGGAAGGTTTAAGCAGCAGCTGTGAACTGGGCATGAAACAAGTTTCCTATGACCAGAATGAAGTGAAAGAACAGTTGAAGGCGTTTGCGCTGAAAAATGCAGATTTCTCTTCCTATTTGCTTTCTGAGCCACAGAAGCCTTTTGCCCAATTAGCTGCTCAGAAAATGCAGGTGCAGCAACAACAGCAGCTCTGTGGAAATTATCCAACAATACACTTCGGTAGCACTAGCTTCAAAAGGGCAGCATCTGCAATTGAAAAGTCCATTGGGATTTTGGGAAGTGGCTCCAATCCCACCACGGGTCTGCCTGGTCAGAACGCTCAGACGCCTGTTCAGAACTTTGCCGACAGCAGCAACGCAGACGAGTTGGAACTGAAATGCTCTTGCCGGCTGAAAGCCATGATTGTGTGCAAAGGCTGCGGGGCCTTCTGCCACGACGACTGCATAGGGCCTTCTAAACTCTGTGTAGCTTGCCTGGTTGTGCGATAAGAGCTGAGTGAAAGATGCAGTATCCCTTTTCACCACGGAAAAGCCAAACAGCGTCAGCAACAACAAATTGAACAGCTCAGTGGTTTATAGCGTGCTAATTTATTTTCCTTTGGAACAGATGATCTTTTCTCTAGATGATTATTTTCTTGCGTTTCTGGGAAAGGAGAGATCGCATTCCAGCCGAGGGGCTCAACAGCATGTCTTTTACATATTTAGTTGCCATTTGCAGCTTTGGAAAGTTTCTATTCGTGTGTATACAGGTCACTCCCAATTTGTTTCTTTCTTTTTTTAATCCAGGTGTAGATAGGAAAAGGACATTTTAAACTACTTAATGGTAACCAGAAATGGAGATGTGGAGAGAGATCGGTAACAGCAATTTAAGGTGGTGATGCATTCTTCTGTAGATTAACCATTACAGCGAGGGTTCCAACAGTTGACTCCTTTGGACCTACCTTTACCGTAGTGATTACATCATATTTGGAAAAGGGAATCTGATTTAAGTGTATGATTCCTTGTATTTACTCATATCACAAAAGATATTAAAGGAGGTATGCCATTAATGAACTCCACTGTCCTTATTCTCTTTCCTCCCTTTTGACTCTTTTCAGAGACTGGCAGGTTCTCTGGTTCTGCCTTGGACATGGTACACATATTGTAGTGAAATGTCTTTTCCACCTGAAATTGCAGTGTGGGCCTCATGCCCAGCAATCTGGTTCAAGCCCTTTGACACCTGAGACTGTAAGATCAGTTGGACAACAGAGAGCCATAGGCCCAGAGGATTTCAGAGCTTCATGTGTGGCTTCTAAGAGCAAGTATGAAAAAAAAAAATGCCCTAAAATTAAAAGCAAACAAGTAAAATGCTTTGTATGCAAACACACCTAAATGGGTTGGTGATGTAAATATTGGTACATTCTATTCACTCTAATACAAATACTAGATATTAAAATTGGGGGGAAGTAATCGTAACCCTTTATTGATGACACCAGTGCATTCTGGCTTCCGAGTTTGCAGAGGTTGTCCACCTCTTTTTTTAAAGTGTCATTGATGATGAGAGGGACTATAGAAGGCTGAAGTGTCAACATTTTTCTGAACAGTTCTTTCCTCATGAGTCACGATCTATGTAATTATATTTGACTCTAAACTAGCCCTTATTTTAAAAAATTGTTCTGGGTGTTGCATGTTTTGTTTCCCGCCCCCCCTCAGGTGAATTCAGTGCATTCTTCATATTTGGGGGAGTGGAACTGCTTTTGAAAAAGGGATACTGCATCTTACAGCTATTGTCAGTGTTTATCCAGTAGTCTGGGTGAGTATATGAGCTCCATTCCATGTACTGTGGCCACCCTCATGCCAGAGAACAGCTGCAGTTCAGCAGGCTCTGCTCCCTAAAGCAAGTTCAAAAGCACATGCACATTGTGGGAAGATGAAAGAACAAAGACCATGTCCATTTAACTTCAGATTACAGAGCACAAAATGTGGAGTACCATTAACCCACTGGTTGATTGTGGCTGTAGAATTTTTAAAAATATGAGGGGAAAATCTTCTGTATCCAGGGTAAGAATTTGACAGATATTTTCACAAAGGGATCATCCTAATCAATGTTAACTTTTGACATTCCCTTAAAAATATGTCTTAAAAATTAACTGGAATGAGCAGAAATTTCATTCCTGGGGAAAAAAAAAAAACTTGTGATTTTTTTTTTTTATAGTAATCAACCATGGTATATTTTTTCCTCCATATTTATTATTGTGATGTTGCCAAATATCATTAGGTGACAGAGATGTCATTTTTACTAACAAATTGCTGATAATGAAAGATACTTTATCTTAGAAAGAAAATAAAGCAAAGAAGGCCTACCTCCGCGGCTGAGATTCGGTGCTTCAGTTGCTGTCACTTCTGTTTTTCACGTTAAAATTAACAGAATTAACGACTGAGAATATTAGCAATGCACTTAACCAGTGCTTCCCAAGGAGGGCAGCGCTAGTTCCAGCAGATCCCTAGTTCACTGTGCACCAGGTGGTTTGGGTGGTGTCCGCGTCAGCGGTGTCTCTGTGGTCTGCTTGGCTCTGATGTCATCCTGGTTCAGAAGGGCATATGCTCTAGTTTCACAGAGGGGCACCCCTATAATATAGACACTTGCATGCCAACTCCTTCTTCCAAATTCAGTTGCCACTCTACAAGTGTCAGATACTGTCTACACCAGCAGATTCAACACTACCACATCAGTAACTGACACCGAGTTGAAACTGGGGTCTTCACGACCTTTGCACCCTGCATATGAGGCACAATTGAGGTTGATGTGATACCGAGCTCATTATCAGTTCCATCATTGTGGGATACTGCGTGCAAATTACTTACTGGGAATACAAGAAAAGTATCCTCCTCTATGGTCTGATTTTTCTCATAATAAGTTTGGGAAATCAATTGCTGATCACACGTGGATTGTACCACCCTGGTCGAAAGAGCGTAATATTTCTCTGCCCTTGCTCTTTTTTGCCCCAGTTTAAATTCCTAGTTTTTGCATATGGTTTATATTACTGAAAAATTAATATCTTTGGGCTCAAAGAATGGAAAGAAAAATTCAGAAGTAAAAAGTGGATCAGATATGTTACAAGTGGCCATTTAATATATATACAAAATCCAGTATATTTGGATTAGGTGAGCAGGTTCTTAGTTTCCTGATATCCACAGATATCTGCCTATGTGCAAATGGAGTATGTTATTTACTACATGGTTATTGTGGTGTAATGTGCAAATTTTAGTGTGTGCATTATCCTGAATGATTGGACACTGTGATATCCCTATCAGGATAGAGCTTGCACATCTAACATGTAATTTTTAATTATTATTTTCACAAAGGATGTATTTCCCTAAGTAGCACTTTTGGAACAGGGGAAGGAAGAAAACTGCTATTCCCTGATCCCCCTCCTATACAGTATGCATATGCCTGAGGTTGTATAAAGGCATTTAAGTAGTTAATGGGCATGTTAATACAAACATTCTGATGCAAATTCATTTTCAGAATGAAAATATTTTTCCTTCCCCAAAGTGAGAATAGTAGAAATGTCGGTGACCTGAGCACCGAAGTTATATAGACTATTCCCCTGCTAAGGTCTAGTTTGAATAAAAAACTTGAAAACAAACCTTTGAGGTTGAGCCTGGTTGCTATAAAGACTTTGCGGTGGTATGTGTTTCTGGGATGAGCTATGGAAGGTTTAGCTGACTTCTAGAGCTTGGATATTCTTATTCATCCAAAATAAACAGATACAAACAAGCTGGTGTTGTACAGTGCTTCATAAAGCAGCCAAGAGTAAGAATACATGATGCTACAGCCCCATGTCCTTTACAAACACTTGCACAATTTCAAAAGGGGAAATTACTGTGGCCTTGGTTTCCCAGTTCCTCCTGGGTCTGGTCCAGTCCCAGGTGACAGAAGCTGAAGCGCCATTAAGGGTTGCATCCTCTCAGTGGTGTGGAAGTCAGCACCGCGCTAGCTGCCTGGAGAGAGTGAGCCCGCTGAACACGCAAAGCCCAGAGTCACTGTCCATGTTTCTAGAGAACAATGTGAAGAGTCCTAGGAAAGGAACTCATCAGACTGTCAGGGGCCTATGTAGCCAAAATGTCACTGAATATAAAAATTTTGTCTTCAGTCTTCATGCTTTGTCACTGTAACGCACACAAAAAGCGTTTTTACTATAATTTAAAGGAGCTGCTTTTTTATAGCACATACTATTTCGCTTTGTACCCTATTTGATAGTTGCAGAATAATTTAGACTGTAGAATAACTTTGTTGTATTTGTACTGTTCATGAATGTTTCAAAAACAAAAGTGCTTTACTTGCTTGCCATAATTTTTCTTGTACTGCTGTATTTTTCCCCCTGGCTTCATGGAAACCTAATCTGATTCCTCTTTTCAGTACAATTTTTTGTTTGTTGTTGTTTTTTAATGTGTGTTTGTGAGTATTTTTTTCCTTTGGTCAGTATTCTGATTGTTTACATCTGTTTAACATTAGCCATTTAACGCCTTTTTTAAAAGGCGGTATTACTCTTACAGTGTAACAGCAAAATGTGAATCAACCCAAACATAACATGCATGACAAACACAGATGGGGGGGGGCAAAGGCCCTGAACGTACAAAGACATTTTATATCAGCATACAGAAAAGTCAAATCCTTCTTCAGTCCTCTACCAAAGAATATATTATTCCCACAGGAAAAACTCAGAAAAGGTGTGTAAAATCCTCAGAAGGGGAGCAGTTGAATCAGTAAGACTGCTACAATTTAATACTGTTATGCTTGCTTTGATACCTGACTAAATGTGACGGAGTGCAACAAGCATTGAAACGATTTTTAGACAGTGTTTTGTTTAGAATTCAGGGATCATGCATTCTTTAATGGTGCTGTTTGTTTTTTATTTCTTTTCTACAAAGAAAAAAAAGTGTTGCCTACAAAAGTGACTGCTCACGATACCATAAGTTAAATGAAATGAAATGTTTGTCTCTTCATGTTTCTCTGTTTTTCCCTTTCTCTAAAGTAACAATTTGGGTTTCAATATTAAAATATTCTGGGAGAAAATAAAGAAATTAAACCTTCAATTATTGTCATCTTTAATTTTTTATGAAATGAGGTAGTTATATACACATAAAAGATACTAATAAATACATTCAAAATTTTACTTAACAGAAAGTTTGTAAGGAGAACAAACCATATGCTCTTAAACTTTCTACCCTTCTTGGTATGGTGAATTGTCAACATACAATTATAACTATTGTTTGTTGAAACCTCTTTGAAATTAACCATGTCTATTGTACTATGCTTATTTAAAATTATATTTGAACCTTTTTGTTTTGTAAAGATGTTGTTCATTCTTTATACCAAAAGACAGGTAAGTCAAGCAAATTGTTACTACCATATTTAATTTTAACTTTAAAATGAATTACCTCTCAAAATTCTTTGTTAAGAGAATTGCTCTGGTTAGTTTTTCTTATCTTGCATTAAATATTACAGCTAGGTTGATTTGAATAAAATGCTGTGAACCTTTAGAACAAAATTGCCTCAGTTATATTTACATTGGTTAAGAAAATATGCATATCTTTACAGTGAGATGAATCTGAAAGCATTAAACATAACTGGCTGTTAAATCTGAGTTCAGCTGTTTCTATCTACACGGAAAATGCTATCTTTAGCCACCAGATGGCAAAAGAGGGTGTTTACTTTGCAGGAAAAAAAAAAAAAAAAAATTGAAACATGCTTCTTCCTCCTCATAAATTAAATTATTATAATAATGAAAGTACAACTTATTCAGGTAAGAGAATGGAAGATAGATACTTCTAAGTTTCATTAAATTACTTTCACTATAATACTGGCATTCCTTTTTTTGTCCTATTTTTTCTATTAAAATATTTACAGAATGCATTCTTAATTTTATTTAGCATTGGGGAAATTTTTTATTGTTTTCATTACATTACTCCCCAGGCATCATCTATTCCAAAATTCATTACAGAAAATTGTACAGTCAAGCATTCTTTAAGTTGACATTTCTTGAAATTTATCTGAGTGCTTTATAATAAGTTTTAATTCATTTAGTCTCATAATAGGTACAACATTAAACAATTTTTATATAAATATTTCATTATTCTTAATACATTAATGTGACCTAATTTGAGTAACAGTTGCTCTTAGGATCGAAAGTATGTATTTGTATCTATCATAGACTTTATCTGAGAACGGGTGATTTACCCGGTGATTCAACAAACTTATGTACGTTATTTAGAAAGAGCCTAGCCAGGACAGTAGTTGGACTTCTTTCTGTAGAAGACAGTTGAACGTAAATCCTAGAAAGTGTGTCTCCTTAAAATTATTTGAAGACTTTGGTTGTAGCTGGCCTAGACTTAATATTTCAAGTTCAGAGCACACGCAATTATCCACAGTGATACGCAGAAATCAGAAGTTGGAGTCCTCCAATGTCACAGCTAATCTGGAAGTCTAAATTGGGCAATGAACCCAGTATTTTTACCTGCAGAAACTTTTCTCCAGTTGCCAGTGCAATAAATTACATACATTCTCACTAACTGGAGGAAGGTCCCCTGATTTACAAAGCAAAGGCTGATTTTTTTTGCCATTTTATTTAAAATAGTTTTTATCATTTTTCAGCTATATTAAGTAATAATATCCCATTGTGATACCTGACTACCAGTAAAGCTGATATTGAATGTATTTAGCAATCCTGCAAAGCATAGACCAATCCAAACAGATGCCAGAGGATCAAAAGAGATGGCCCTATTACAACAAATCAGTGAAGAGTGGCTGAAAATCAGTTTTGTGAACAAAGGAGCTCCCTGAATCTGCTTTTATCAATAGTTAGGATTTATACTTAGTATATCCGTTGCACTTAGGGGAAAGTTTGTTTCTGAGGTACCTTTCTTAAGCTAAAATTTCCATCTACAATCTCTCTCTCTTTTTTTAAGGAAATCACTTAGAGGTGGTTCAAAGGTGAGCTTTAACCCAAAGACAACGAAATGTCCAGGCATTTCCCCCTTTTGCTGTTTCCAAATACCTTGTTCGGTGGACACGCCCCATAAATAGCAACTTGGCTAAAGGGTGGGAACATCCAGCTGCTTCAACAGAAGGTCCTGGACACTTGAGATCAAGTAAGATTCATCTCGTTTTCTGGGTACTCATCACAACGTCTTTGTTTATCATAAGCTGGTAAATGGAAAATAGGTTTCACCTTTGATCCAAACTTATATCTATAGTTTCAAATTATGGCTTTATTTCAGGAAAACGCTGTGTTCCAAATCCTCATTCTTTGAATGACGAGGGAACATGGAGGGATTTCAGAGGAGTGCAGAACTATGGTTCTACTTTCCTTGATTCATTTGGCTTTCAGTGTCCAATTCTGGAATGCTGGAACATCTTCCAGACACAGAGAGATGGGAGAGTGTGATTGGCCTCAATGACTGTATGAACCACAAGAGTTTCTCCTGGATGTTCTTTTCCTATATATAAGTGGCAGCATTTATGCATGTCCATTTATATAGAAATTTTAAAAACATGATTTCTTACTGTAATATAAAATTCATTTTCAATAAGTTTAAATTTCATAATGTGGAATTGAAAGGCTTGAGTGGGAACAGTTCTCCATGATGGCTTCCAAGTGGAAGCCACTGACACATTTTATACCTCTTCTTCCTTTAACATGTGAGCTCAATGTAGACTTTTTTTGTACCACATAGGTTTGTTTGGTTTTATTTTATTTTTTTTGGTAAAATAATTTATATTTTTAGGGGAATAAACTGTAGGAAATGAGATGGCATCTTAAAAAATTCAATAATTCAAAAAAACATTTTAAAAACTACATTTAGAGTAGGAATCTATGATTAATTCATTATCTCTAATCTTCAAATATGTAATTTCCTTACTGTTAGCAGGCCAATCCAGAGCATACCAGACATCTTTTTACCAAGAGAAGGACAATGTGAGATTGGTAGCAGACAGTTTCTTTTTTTTTTTCTTTTTTTCATATTTTGACATTGAAATGGTTCTCTGTTTGTTTTTTATTTTTGAGGTATAATTGGCAAGTAAAATTATGTTAGTTTCAGGTATACAACACAGTAATATGATATTTGAATATATTTTAAAATGATCATCATAGTAGTGTAGTTAACATCCATCATAATACACAGTTCCAAAAATTTTTTTTTTCTTGTGGTGAGGATTTTGAAGGTCTACTCTCTTAGCAACTTTCAACTATGCAATTCAGTGTTATTAACGATGGTCACATGTTATACATTATATCCCCAAGACTTATTTATTTTATAACTGGAAGTTTGTGCCTTTTGTCTCCCTTCACCCATTTCACCCACCTCACTCCCCCGACTTCTGCGAACCACCTGACGATCTGGTCTCTGTATCTGTGAGCTTGGAAACGTTCTTCTGTGGACTCTCTTCTGTCCAAAATGCTTTCCTTGACAAAAACTGGGAGTAATCAAAGACACCACACTCCGCAATCTCAGTTTTTTAACTGTGATTCTCTTGGTGATAAATAAATCCTTTCCAAGTCTTTAGCCTTCATGATCTGACTATGAAGGAGATTTTATAAATTCTCTTCATATAAATCAACTTTTAGAGAGTTAGCTATGTACTCCCCCGAATATGGCAATTTCCCAGAGTTCCCAAAATGCAGACTTTCTTTATTAAAAAAAATAATAGATAATACTTGTGAAATGCTGTGTACCAAGTGCTGCAAAGCATTTCACAGGTGTTAATTATCACATTTATCCTGAGAAAAATCCCATAAGGGAGGGACTGCTATTATATCCATGGAACACACAAAGAACCTGAGGCTTAGGAAGTTTAAAGAAAAGAATACACAGCTAAGATCTGGAGTATGAAAGAAGGTTTTTCAGAGACCAAAGCCCATCCTCTTATTTGCTACAAGACCCAATGGCTGCTACACATACTGCTAAGTACTGGGGATGCTGAGAAAAATCAGAGGGTCCCCAAATCTTAAAAAATTATAGGCCAATGGGAGAGATGATCAATAATTTTATTATGACAAGAGTGTAACCAAGACAGGTACAAAGTGCAGTGGGAAAAGTAACTGAGTGGATGAAGCCATTTAAGATTGCAACTGGATGAGAATGAAACCGCCAGAGGGGCATCCGTTGCCACATCTGACATAGATTCAGGGCGGTCCCACCGGGAGGGAGGGCACGCTCTTCCCTGTCAGCATCCGAATCATTTCCCTTGAACGGTGCTCATCAGTATCAGTCCTCCTGCTAATGATCTCTGCAGGGTGTACAATCCTTTACACATTTCAGAAGCCCTGTCACCAAGCCCTTCTTACATGACTCTAGGAATTTGTTTGGATGTTGGTAATATTGACAATTGATTTTGTAAAAGTTAACAGCGTATTAAAACTATGTTTCTGGTACCCAGTGTTGATGATACTCTTAAATACTTTTTAAAAATCAATGTAATACATGTTCCAATATTAAAAAGTCAAATCACATTACAGTGTCCTGATATACATTGCAAAGTGGGCTATTTTTTTTTTAAGGAGTTGACATTTCTTCTGAGTATTCATGTTATTCAATAGGGTTCTGATAAGAAAACAAAGAGCAAGTCCTGCACCTGCAACTTGCAGGTTTTGACTGAAGTCAGGGAACTCACAGTGTGTTGTCCAGTGCTTCTGAGAAACAAAAGCTTCCTGATTTGCTGGTAATCACAAGAGGGAAACATTTTGACCATTGGGAGAAAGGAAAAAGCACAGAAGAGGCAGTCAACAGGTAACCCCAGGACATACAGTACCAGAGATAAACATCACCAGTATCAATATTTTTCCAAGCAAATCTTGACTGGTTAAGTGAGACCTACTGCTCCATTTATTCCCTCCTGGGGAACTGGGAATGAGTGATAAGCTGCCACCATACAGAGAAAAATATTTGGGAGCCCCAGTAGCCTCTGCCCCCCTGTCTGTTATGCCACTGCTGTAAGAACATGACTTGGAATTATTCACACCTATTCAGTGTCTGACTCACAATCTTACCACCAGGACAAAGCCACCTTTTATCACCTCTTACTTGTAAATGTTTCTTAAAGCCCTCTGGCAAGCTAATATTTTAAATATTTAATAAGCAAATATTTGAAGACATGTCAAAGTAACAATCAATTCATTTGTAAGGTTATTGTGTGAAAAATTTCATTTAGCTATTGCCAAAAATAGATGCTTTAACTTCCCTTTCTACTTGAGAGTGTCGTCTCACTGACAGTAAGCAGAGCTTACTCCTTGGCCCATAATGCTTGTAAGGGGATTCTAACAATTGGGGCACTTCTGGTGCCAAGATTCGTCCAACACTCAATGAGCAAACATTTTACTGATCCTTATTGCTATGCTGGGTGCTGAATTATATAAGACAGAAGTTCTCATTGATGACTTGATTCTTCAAGAAATATAAAGTTACCAAACATTTTTTTAGTGTTTTGTGCTTCAGCATTGTGCCACGAAGCATTATCATAAGATAGAAGGAATTTTCTTAGAAAATGTCATTCAAATGTACCTTTCCAGGAAGCATCCTATTTCCCAGAACAGCGTGGGTGTGGATGGGAGGAATAATGAGAGAATCGAGGTTTCAGAGAGAGAAATCTCCTTTGATGTCATAATTTAATTGATTGCCTACTTTAGATTCAGAGTCAAAATATTTAGGCAATATAGTATGAGAGGCAAAATACTTTTCTGCAACTTCTACTGGAGGAATTACACTTTCTCACTTAAAATAGAAAAATGAAAAGAAAGAACTCCTTTGTGTGGAGAATGATTTGTCACCAAATTCGACTCATCTGGAGAAAACAGCACAGATGGTCTGGTTTGCTTCAGAATTGTGGTATCATGCCCTGCATGACTCGCCAGAGAAGGTAAATCAGCGTCTCATTTCATTTTGGGTTCACTGTTGTAATAGTAGATCGCAATGTCAATAACATTCTTTAGATTTTAGCAGGAAAATGAAATAAGAGATTATTTTTCCTATAGTTAACATTCAAGTGAATGAGGCAATGCTTTAAAAATACCTCTGCAAGCTTAATCAAATTCAGGATGACTTGACTTAAAAAAGCCCTCTGGCTGAGGTCGAGCAAATCATTCCTTTTTTTTTTTTTTTTTTTTTTTTTTTTTTTTTTTTTTTTTTTAGTGAATATCATGCTAATTTATCAGAAAGGAAAACCTGGGCTGGGCAATTGGCTATTCTTACGCATGGTCATTTCTTAAAATATTGTCACAGGGGCTATTTCTGTGTATAATTTGCCTGTGAGAATAGATATTTAAAACGTACTTCAGCATATAGATTTGATATAAATATTACCAAGAATGAATGATAAATTTAATAACGGGAAATCTGATTTCCTAACCCCTAGTTCAGCAAATAGATCTATGCAACTCTGAAGAGGATAGCTCCTGTGTGAGAAGCAGATGTCTCCCTGGACTGTGCACAGCACAGATTTCTACTTTCCTTCTGGTCATTTCCTGCATTACAGTTTATAGTTAGGAAGCTTCATTCATTTACAGCAAACCCCTTATATGTCACTGGACTGAAACTTACTGAAGAGCAGGTTGTAGCATCTCATCTGTTTTGGTATCTCTAAAAGGTTTCATTGTGCATCAGAGAGAATACTCCATCCATGGGCACAGCAAGCATTGTTTACATTGTTGATTTCCTCTATGCCACACTCTGTCATGGCTGCTGCAAGTATCAAAATGAACAAACAGCCCCAAATCCCTGAGTTTTATTTTCGTGTGGGGAAACAGGTAGCAAAGAGTTGAACATATAATATACACAGTATGTTTGAAAATGGAAAGTGCTATGAAGGAAAATAAAGTCTAGTAAGGGCATAAGGAAGATTATGGTGTAGAGGTCATAAATGTAGATAGGTTCCCAGGGAAGGCCTCAATGAGAAAGTGCTATGGACTGAATTGTGTCCCCCAAAATTCATGTGTCGAAGCCCTAATCCTGATTGTGACTATATTTGGAGGAGGTCCTATAAAGAGGTAATTAGGATGTAATGAGGCCCTAAAGGTAGGACCCAATACTATAGGATTAATGTTCTTGTAAGAAAAGATTACAGAGTTTCTCTCTCTCTCTCTCGCTCTCTCTTTCTCTCTCTCTCTCCCTCTCTCTCTCTCTCTGCCATGTAAGGACAAGCAAGAAGGAGGTCTCTCCAGAAACCAAGTCAACCAACACCTTGATTTTGGACTTCCCAGCCTCCTGAACTGTAAGAAAATAATTTTTGTTGTTTAAGCCACCCAGTCCATGGTCTATTGTTGTGATTTCCTGAGCTAATATAAAGGCCATATTTGAGTAGAGAACTGAAGAAGGTATGAGGGTGCAGAGGTATGCCAAGTGGGCATCTATCTGATGGAGAGCCTTCAGGGTATAGGCAAAAGCAAATGTAACATCCTAGGTCTCTATGCTGTGGTAGATAATTTACATATAATTATCCTAATTCTCAGAATAGCCCTTAAAGAAGGGGAAGCTCTCACACAAGGCAAAATAATGAACTTCTAGGCCTTCCGTTTACCAAGACTCTTGCGTGCCTGATGGGATCAGCTATTTCCAAAGGCCCAACTTGAGAATAAAGTGTAACTTTCCAAGGAAATAATTAAAATCAATTATTTTTCCTTTGCCCATGTTTTTAGCTTCTAATAAAAAGTTGAATTATTTATTTATTCACCAAGTAAGGTATTAAAAGGGTATCATATATCATATCATCTACTGCCTTGCTAGTTCTAAAGCCACCTCTAAGAGCTAAGAAAGTGTATGATCCTCATTTTCAGATAAGGAAAGTAAGAGTCAAACACATTAAGTCAACTGAAAAGGACCCTCTGTCTCCAAAGGCCATGCCCATTGTAAACCATGCAGTCCTGGGTACATGTCAACATGCGTGAGCTACTCCAGAATTAGCTTCTCTGTCATAGACCCCTTCTGGTTATGAGTAGCTATAAATTTTAAAGAAACTGTCAGCCGGGATATGTTTTTGTTTCGTAGAGCATTTTATTACATCTTTTATTCAAACCCTCTGAACAATATATACACCATTTTTGACCTGTTATTGATAATTGCACCATCTAAAATGCAGAAGCTTACAAATAATCAAAAGAACAATTTTGCCCCTCAGTCATCAGCTCTGAAGCATTCCCTTGCCATTTATAAACAGCATGGGGAGGAGACAAAGCAATAACCATGCAATAACCCTTTATTGAACCAGGAAGAAACTTCATCTGCCTACCTACATGTGCACCTTTCTGCGAATAGCCTTACAGAGTCCTAGAGATGAATGAATATAGGTCATAGCACCAGAAAGACTTCACTGAATTCACATTTTGACAAACAATGTAATCTAGGTTAATTTACTGAATCAGTCTGAACCTCTGAGCTTATCCACGTAACCTGGAAAGTTGGTTATGAGAAATAACGATACCTGTAAACAGCTTAGCGTAATGTTTGTTGCATGTTGCACTCAAGGTACATGACCTCTTGTATTCAAAGAGACATATTCTTCCCCATAGTGTCTCCAATGCCTGCATTTTAGTTGGAAATGAACTCTTTATAAATATCAGTATTCCAGTGACCTTACCCTAACCTTAGGATTTATCATCATTTCCATTTCATATAGGAAGAAAGGGAAACAAGTGAAATGTAAATGTTTTTCCAAGTTTGTGTATTTCCTGTTAACAGTATTACTGAGGCCTCTGACCATATAGTTTTATTTAGAGTGTGAATGGTTCTGAAATTTCAGTATGCACTTAAATAGCTCAGGTAGCTTGTTAAAAACTGCAGAAGTCTGGGCCTCAAACCTGGAGTTCTGATTTAGAACCAATCCAAGTAATTCTGATCGAAAGTTCTGATCAGAAAGCTAAAAAACACATTGCACCAGGATCTCTCACTATATGAAATACTAATTTACCACCTCACATTGGAAGGCTGAAAACCATCAGCTATCTAACCTTCAAAATTAGCAACAGTTGTCTATAAGAGTAAATACTAGAAAAATTGGTAAATAATTGACAAATGCTTAACAAGAAGGAATTGTTTATAAATTGTTCTAGCCATATGAGGGAATATTATTGAATAACTGAATATAATATTGCAAAAGGATATTGAATGACATGGGGAAATAATTCACATTATGTTAATAGAAAAAAAGAGCAGTTTAAAGTGTTATGTAAAAATAGACATTATTATTGGTGAAAAAGACAAAATAAATAATAACAAGTGACTATCAATGGTTAATTTAGGTTTGGAGATTTTGAGTAATTTTGTTCTTTCTCCTTTCTGAATTCTTCAACATGTTTTCTTTGAATATATGAAACTTCTGTTAGTAGAGTTTTAAAGCTATTAAAAGTAATGGCAACTTTTAATTATTAGGAAAACAATGTATGTCCATCTACAAAGTTATCCTGAGTAATGTTAAAATTTCATATTATGTTCATAGACTAATGGGTCATAAGGTTTAATGTTTTGAAGTTTTGTCATAGTCGAATATGCTAGTTTATGTTAGAGAGAAAAGTTAGATGAATATAATCTATCAAAAGATATTTTGTTGAAAAAGTGTTGTCTTTTAGTATGGTAAACTGTAAGAGATAAGATAAAACAATAAGAAAGTATATTCATGCAGTATATTTATCAAATTTCTGCTGCCACCCAGTGGCTGCCCAATCTGTTTTACATATTTTGTTCACCTAGCTAATTGATCAGTAAAGTTACTCTACATCTGTAGGTAAAATCAGCCTTCCTGGAAGAAGCCGTGATTTTCCAGCTCTGAGAATGACCAATTAAACCTTATCAAGTAATAAAAAATATTTTTCAATAGATCAGCGCTAAGATGTTTTGGATCCACATAAGTAACATTCCAACAACCCTTCTTGTTCCACAAATTCTAGAATCTCTTTCTTGCTATAGCAGAGTCCTTCTTAAGCTAGTATTCCATGAGTCCCATGCAAGGGACAATTGCCACACAGTCACAATTAACACCTGCTCACTGAATTGGATCCAGTCACTTTTAACTCTCAGAGAAGAGAAAAGCTGAGGATGAGGCCAAATTACACTTGGACAACTCCAGAGGGCAGCCTCGTGCAGTTCAATAAGGGCATAGCTAGACAAAACGGGACTGGCAGTTCTGCTAAGAGCTGAAGCAAGGTCCCCAGAGTATGATATAAATGAAAATATGTAAAAAAATCATGAAGGACAAATAAGAAAATAATACCTGAACAAGTTCCAGTTCCAGTGCAAAGAAATTTTAGAAAAAAATCCACATCTAGAGAACCAAATGAAAAATGTAAAGGTCAGATATGTAAATCAGTGTTTACATAGGTTTGCAAAAGCCTTGGGAGAAGAATGGAGAGATAAACACCAAAATATTATCATTGGTTACATGATGTCAGTGGAATAAAAGGAGAAAATTACCTTTCTCCTCTCTCTCCTTTTTTTGATTGTACAGTGAACGTACATAACAGTAAATGTAATTTTTTGAAAAACCCTATGAAATATTTATTGTGAAATGAAGGAGAATATAAGTATTGGTCTAGTGACTCCTTCTTGTATTTCTTTGAGTAGGAAGTGAAAAAAGCAAACTGAAATTGTCTTCAGGGCTGTAAAAGGGTCATTTTTTCCCCAAAAAAGACATGAATGTAAGGAAGGGGAAAGATAGAGATGCTCCCACATGAAGCCGGGCAACTTGGGGCCCAAGTAGAACCAGGTCAACAAACGTAAGACAGAGATATCATCTGACTGAAAGGTATCTCACGAAACTGAAGCTAATACTAAATCGATCTTATGAAAGGGCAATGTCAAAAGTAATTTAGGAGCTAAAGGAAAAGGAATTAAAAAGTGTTAGTATGGAATAATGGCACATTTCAAATTCTAATTGAACCACAATGTCCAACAATCGTTGCTCTGAACAAGAGCAGACTGGAAAACCCTTCAGTAATTGTGAAAATCATACTCATGACTGATGCCTATGTGTCATTAATTCTAAATCAGGAAAGTGGCTTTGGAGGTTTTGAAGGGTAGAACAGGGATTGGTCAGTTGTAAAGATTTGCATCTCAAAGTCTTTCATTCATGAATAGATCTTTTTTGGCCCAGGCTGCCATTTTAGGCTCAGAGGGATAGGCATGATTTTTACTTGATTGTGTGCGCACGCATGCATGTGTGTGTGTGTGTGTGTGTGGTGTGTGTGTGTCCCAGGACTCTTGTCCTTAAAGCACTCTTTTGGTTTGGCTTGTTCCTGACAGATTTTTGACTTTGGATGGCTGTGACATCAAAGACATATGGAGATCTGTTGTTTATTTCTGTCTTCTTGGAGAATTAGCTTCTTACAAACCTAAAATAGGTAGGATTTTGATTGCCTTTTTTGACCAATTTAAACACATAAGTGATTTTTATTATTAAATTAATAATATGTAAAATGACCGCATTTTTGTTTAAATTATGTTTCTGAACTGTTCAAAAATCAATTATACAAAATTTATCTTCTTAGTTTCAGGACAGTAACAGTTGGTATACATTTATATTACTGATGAAACTACCAATATTGAGTAAACAATACAGGAAATACATTAAGACCAATTAAAGTGTTAGTTCCTGTGTCTTTATGAAATTGAATACTTGCTGACCACCTGTATACAGTAGCCTTCCCCAGTCACCTCTCTCTCTTCCCCTTACCTGCTCTATTCTCCTCTGTATACTTATCATTACCAAAGACAAAGCTTGAAGAATGGGGGATAAGAATAAAAGCTCAGCAATCAGTTATATAACATAGATATGATGCTTTTATCTTTTTCTGATCTCAAAGTTAGCTCAGTGTGAGATTGGTTCACTTAAGCAAGAAAAGAATGAAAGAAGAAGGAAAAAAGGACTCTTTTTCAACCACAAACTGTCTTCAACCAGTACTGAAATCCATCTGGGATTTGATCCATATTACTACTACTTAATTTATATTGTGATATTCTTAGACATATTCTCATTTAACTTTGTAAACAAACAAATCCAATTGTTAGCTCATTAAATCTTTATATCTTATTTGTTTCCACTTTTAGTTCCTATTTGGTAGTTATATATCTTACACTGTAATCAATTATATTAGCTTGAAGCAAAGTTCTTAAGTATTAGTTTGGCAACAATCAACTTGGATGCTCTTGAAAAGGTAGATTCTGGGTCTTAGCCATCAGAATTGGTATATCAGCAATAGAACCCATGAATCTGTATATGCAGTAGGCAACTCAGGTAATTACACACATAGTCTAGAGATTTAGAGTATGTGATTGTCATCTGCTTTTATTATATCCAGACATGTAGTGTAACTCTAATAATCCCTTTAGAAGTCAGTAATTCCTGGAGAAAAGTGGACAATGCAATCCATAATATCAATACATCTGACAGGTAAGCTTACCATTGAGGAGGATGGTTTGTTGGATTTTTGGGAAAAAAACATATGAGACTTTCCAAACATATGAAATGAGGTCATTTCACAGTTTTACGCATTGGCAAATGATTTTTTTTTCCTTTGCTTTGCTTTTTCAATTTAGTTTCAGCTCCAGGGTTCTGTCTCTTCCATCTTACCTTTTTAATTTGACTGTTCACCCCATAGGCTATTTGAGTACAGGGATAAAGGTAAGTTTTTGACAAATTAAAATCCACTCTATGAGTTTTCATGTACTTAATATTATTTTCTATTAACCTTTTCATTCAAGAACATTTCACTTGAAAAGCAAATGTGTGCTGCTGGTTAAAAGTGAAGTGTCTTAGCTTTAATTTATTTTCCAACTTGTAATCAGTCCTTATGCTGAATCAAATAGAGTTATGTCATTTATCTCCTTGTGTGGAAACCAGAAGTACATTTTTTGAAAGGAAATTTATATAATTGAATAAGTGTGTTATTCTAAGTATCTTGTATCATCTTTGTTTACATATACATGGACTCATATATTACAAATTTAATATGGAGTTAACTTTACTGCACTTAATTCCTAGAATTGATATTATTATATTTATAATATCCTGCAGCTAACTTTTGAATTTGCTCACAAAATCACTAAAACAAGATTTTGGCGAACACTTGCCTTCATAAATACTAATACACATTTTAACAATTTAAAGTTTTGTCTTCTCTACTTTTCTAAATCATGCTGTGGAAATAAGTACAGATAGACATTTCTCCAAAGAAGATATACAGATTGTCAACAAACACATGAAAGGATGCTCAATGTCACTAATCATTAGAGAAATGCAAATCAAAACTACAATGAGGTATCACCTCACGCCAGTCAGAATGGCCATCATGAAAAAATCTACAAACAATAAATGCTGGAGAGGGTGTGGAGAAAAGGGAACCCTCTTGCGCTGTTGGTGGGAATGTAAATTGACACAGCCATTATGGAGAACAGTATGGTGGTTCCTTAAAAAACTACAAATAGAACTACCATATGACCCAGCAATCCCACTATTGGGCATATACCCTGAGAAAACCATAATTCAAAAAGAGTCATGTACCACAATGTTCATGGCAGCTCTATTTACAATAGCCACTTAGGAAGCAACCTAAGTGTCCATCGACAGATGAATGGATAAAGAAGATGTGTAACATATACACAATGGAATATTACTCGGCTATAAAAAGAAACGAAATTGAGTTATTTGTAGTGAGGTGGATGGACCTACAGTCTGTCATACAGAGTGAAGTAAGCCAGAAAGAGAAACACAAATACTGTATGCTAACACATATATATGGAATCTAAAAATTAAAAAAAGGTTCTGAAGAATCTAGGGGTAGGACAGGAATAAAGACACAGACATAGAGAATGGACTTGAGGACACGGGGAGGGGAAGGGTAAGCTGGGACTAAGTGAGAGAGTGGCATGGACATACATACACTACCAAATGTAAAATAGATAGCTAGTGAGAAGCAGCCGCGTAGCACAGGGAGATCAGCTCTGCTTTTGACCACCTAGAAGGGTGGGATAGGGAGGGTGGGAGGGAGATGCAAGAGGGAGGGGATATGGGGTTATATGTATATGTAGAGCTGATTCACTTTGTTATACAGCAGCAACTAACACAACAATGTAAAGCAATTATACTACAATAAAGATGTTTAAAAAAATAGTACTGATAATCAGAATTTGAAAGGAAGAGGATATTTCAGATATTGGACAATTAACTGCTGTGATGTTAAAAAATTGAACGTTGTAAAGTGAATTAATTGCATTTTTCTCATCCTTTAGATAACAAAATAGTAACAAAGCATAACAAATTAGATTACAGGTGAAGCCTTTAAGCTTTTGATCCATAGAGACCAGAAGACCCCAGACAAAGCTCATAAAAAACACAGCAAGAAATATTCTTTTGATGTGAATGATTGAATTCATTTTGTTCTCATTTATTCCTAAGTATGGTTCTTTGAACCATACAGATATGAATTTGACTTATTATCTCCAATATATATCTTACATGTTCTGTGTCCACACTGTGGTTCTCTTTGTACCATCTTCCTGAAATATATTTCCTGGCTTTCTCAGACTGTCTGAATTTTACTATTTCTCACATTCAAGTGTGTTTTTCATAAGCATGATGTAGCTTGTTTGAAAGAAAAGGTGTTTTTATTTTTGGTTAACTTCCCAGAGCACTTTTTTACATGTAAAGTGGAAAGAACTTGGACTCTACAGTCTGAAATCAGGGGTTTGAGTCACAGCTCTGCCATTAGGAGCTACGTGATTTTTAATTCTCTGACTCTTAATTTCTTTGCCTAATTCACACACCTTACATTCAGGAGTGCAAAGAAAATTTATCATCTTTACATTCTAGCTGAAAACAGCATGAGGGAAATTTAGAAATTAAATTTAGTCAAATCTGGTAACCTCTATCTGATCCAATTATTATAAATTATTTATTTAAGTAATGCCTTCTTTTAGAAAAGTACTTGATTTTATTTTTTAGAACAGTATTACATTTACATAAAAATAGAGGAGACAGTAGAAAGAGTTTGCATATACCCTGTGTTCAGTTTTGCCTATTATTAACATCTTACATTGCTATGGTATATTTATTATAATTAATAAAACAATATCGATACATGATTACTAACTAAAGTCCCTGGTTTATTCATATTTCTTTAGTTTTAACTAATGTATTTTTCTGTTCCAGGTTCCCGTCTAGTATATCACATTACATTTAGTCAATATATCTTCATAGGCTCCTATTGGCTGTGACAGTTTCCTGGCTTTTTGCAGTTTGAGAAGTACTGGTAAGGTATTTTATAGAATCCCCCCATAGTAATTTCTCTTATGTATCTGTTCAGATCATTTGTCCAGTTTTTAATTGAGTTGTTTGTTTATTGTTGAGGTTTAAGAGTTGTTTGTATATTTTTAATACAGGTACATTATCAAATTTGTTCTGAAAATATTTTCTCAGAAAACATGGCTGTTTTAATTCTCTTACAATGTTTTCTGTGGAGTAGAAATTTTTAATTTTGATAAACCTAACTTTTATCCCTTCATTAATCATTGCTTTAGTGTTATACATGAAAATTCATCTGTAAACCAAAGGTCATATAGATATTCTTCTATGTTTCTCTAGATCTTTCTTAGTTTTGCTTTTTGCATTTAAGTATTTGATTGATTTTGAGGAGCTTTCTTTTTTTCTGAAAGGTATAAGGTCTATGTCTAGTTTTACTTTTTAAACATGAACATACAATTCCAGCATAATTTGTTGAAAAGAGTGTCCTTTCTCTACTTTCCCTTGCTCCTTTGCCAAAGATCAGTTGACTATATTTGTGTGGGTCTGTTTCTGGGCTCTTTATTCTGTTGCATTGATCAATGTGCCTGTTCTTTCATGAACCCCATGATGACTTGATTACTGTAGTTTTAGTTTTGGTCTATGACTATGTTCTTCTTCCTCAGTGATGTGTTGGCACTTCTGGATCTTTTGCCTTTTGGTATAAACCTTAGAATTAGTTTATAAATATCGACAAAATACCATTTTGGGATCATGATTCAGCTTACATTGAATCTATAAATCAGGTTGAGAAGAATTGGCAATAATATTAAACCTTCCAGTACATGAACATGGAACATCTTTCCATTTATTCAAATGTTTTTTTTTTCATTTACTTTTTTTTTAACATGTTTATTGGAGTATAATTGCTCTACAATGTTGTATTAGTTCCTGATGTATAACAAAGTGAATCGGCTATATGCATACATATATCCCCATATCCCCTCCCACTTGCGTCTCCCTCCCCGCCTCCCTATCCCACCACTCTAGGTGGGAACAAAGCACCGAGCTGATCTCCCTGTGCTCTGCAGCTGCCTCCCACTAGCTATCTATTTTACATTTGGTAGTGTGTATATATCAATGCTACTCTCTCACTTCGTCCCAGCTTACCCTTCCCCCTCCCTGGGTCCTCAAGTCCACTCTTTACGTCTGCATCTTTATTCCTGTCCTGACCCTAGGTTCATAAAAACCATTTTTTAAAATATTCCATACATATGTGTTAGCATACGGTATTTGTGTTTCTCCTTCTGACTTACTTCACTCTGAATGACAGACTCTAGGTCCATCCACCTCACTACAAATAACTCAGTTTCATTTCTTTTTATGGCTGAGTAATATTCCATTATATATATGTGCCATATCTTCTTTATCCATTCATTTGCTTTTGGACACTTAGGTTGCTTCCATGTCTTGACTATTGTAAATAGTGCTGCAGTGAACATTGTGGTACATGATTCTTTTTGAATTATGGTTTTTTCAGGGTGTATTCCCAGCAGGGGTATTGCTGGGTCATATGGTAGTTCTACCTTTATTTTTTTAAGGAACTCCATTACTGTTCTCCATAGTGGCTGTATCAATTTACATTCCCACCAACAGTGCAAGAGGGTTCTCTTTTCTCCACACCCTCTCCAGCATTTGTTTGTAGATATTTTGATGACGGCCATGCTGACTGGTGTGAGGCAATATCTTATTACAGTTTTCATTTGCATTCCTCTAGTGATTAGTGACGTTGAGCATCCTTTCATGTGTTTGTTGACAATCTGTATATCTTCTTTGGAGAAATGTCTACTTAGGTCGTCTGCCCATTTTTGGATTGGGTGGTTTGTTTTTCTGATATTGAGCTGCATGAGCTGACTGTATATTTTGGAGATTAATCCTTTGTCAGTTGCTTCATTTGCAAATATTTTCTCCTATTCTGAAGGTTGTCTTTTTGTTTTCTTTATGGTTTCCTTTGCTGTGCAAAAGCTTTTAAGTTTCCTTAGGTCCCATTTGTTTATTTTTGTTTTTATTTCCATTTCTCTAGGAGGTGGGTCAAAAAGGATCTTGCTGTGATTTATGTCATAGAGTGTTCTGCCTATGTTTTTCTCTGAGAGTTTGAAAGTGTCTGGCCCCTTACATTTATGTCTTTAATCCATTTTGAGTTTATTTCTGTGTATGGTGTTAGGGAGTGTTCTTATTTCATTCTTTTACATGTAGCTGTCCAGTTTTCCCAGCACTACTTATTGAAGAGGTTGTCTTTTCTCCATAGTATACTCTTGCCTCCTTTATCAAAAATAAGGTGACCATATGTACATGGGTTTATTCTGGGCTTTCTATTCTGTTCTGTTGATCTGTATTTCTGTTTTTGTGCCAGTAACATACTGTCTTGATTATTATAGCTTTGTTTTATAGTCTGAAGTCAGGGAGTCTGATTCCTCCAGCTCCGTTTCTCTTTCTCAAGATTGCTTTGGCTATTCGAGTTCTTTTGTGTTTCCAAATTGTGAAATTTTTTTCTAGTTCTGTGAAAAATGCCAGTGGTAGTTTGATATGGATTGCATTGAATCTGTAGATTGCTTTGGGTAGTGAAGTCATTTTCACAATGTTCATTCTTCCAATCCAAAAACATGGTATACCTCTCCATATGTTTGTATCGTCTTTAATTTCTTTCATCAGAGTCTTATACTTTTCTGCATACAGGTCTTTTGTCTCCATCAGTAGGTTTATTCCTAGGTATTTTGTTCTTTTTGTTGTAGTGTCAAGTGGGTTGTTTCCTGAATTTCACTTCCAGATTTTTCATCATTAGTGTATATGAATGCAAGAGATTTCTGTACGTTACTTTTCTATCCTGCTACTTTACCCAATTCATTGATTAGCTCTAGTAGTTTTCTGTTAGCATCTTTAGGATTTTCTATGTATAGTTTCATGTCATCTGGAAACAGTGACAGCTTTACTTCTTCTTTTCTGATTTGGATTCCTTTTATTTCTTTTTCTTCTCTGATTGCTGTGGCTAAAACTTCCAAAACTATGTTGAATAATAGTGGTGAGAGTGGGCAACCTTGTCTTGTTCCTGACCTTAGAGGAAATGATTTCAGTTTTTCACCATTGAGAATGATGTTGGCTGTGGTTTTGTCATATATGGCCTTTATTATTTTGAGGTAGGTTCCCTCAATGCCCACTTTCTGATAGGTCTGTTCATATAGGAACATATGTATATGTATAACTGATTCACTTTGCTATAAGCAGAAACTGACACACCATTGTAAAGCAATTATACTCTGATAAAGATGTTATAAAAACACACACACACATTTGGTTAATATTCTCAATGGATTCACATCTTTTCAGCTATAAAATAGGTATGTTGATAATCTATTTAAAGTCTCTCTTAAAGATTTGGATAATGTATTTGCAAACTATTTGGAAAATTCTAGTCATTATACAAATGTGAGTTTTTATTATTTGATACTCTAAAGATAATCGCTAATCACTGTCATATAAAATAATACAAATACTATAATTCAGGGGTATATGTGTATTTGAGGCATTGAATGGGAAACTTTCAGCAAAGAAGCAGCCACCCTGTGGATTTTTAGAGATTCCTAAACTGGCTCGTTTAACTATGAAGGAAAAGGAGTGTAGCAAATATTAGAGGGTTGTTTAATATTTTGGCCTATTACTCACCATAAAGTTCTTTGTTTTCCCTTAAAGCATTAATAATAGATAAGTTCTGTGGTTGTTCTTTTTGGAGAAGTATGCCTTAGGCATCTTTGTGAGGATCTCAAAATAAACCTAAGGAAGAGAGAGAATAGAGATTCCCAACTGGAAACTCATAGCAAACTACCCATGATGTGTTTGATGACTCTAAAAGTAATCAAATGAACGGTAAGCTGTTTTGGGAATGTTGTGACTCTTCCCTCTAGTTCAGCTGGACTGTAGAATTAGACTTCGTTTTAACCAACAAGCACACAAAAGAAAAAATTCCTCAGTACCGAAGCAGTAATAGACATTTCAGCAAAATTTCACACTGTTCCTATCATAAGCAAGTTCTGGAGGTAGGCAATGGAGAGAAACACTTGGATGAGAATGGTCAGTATACTCAAGATCTAGATGGGAAGATGACATCTAACAGAAATTTCAAAATAATGTGACAGATACTATGATATAGGTAGCTATGGCCGTACAGAGAATCATCACTTAAGTCAGAGCTGGGATTGGAAAGTGACTTTTGGATGAAACAACACTAAATCTGAATCCTGACTATTGAGTAGGGCTTATCCAGGCAAAGAAAATGGAGATAAATATTTCAAGCAAAGGAAGACTAGGAAGACATATGAGAGTTTGGCATAGACAGGCAATTTATTGTTCCCGGAGCCTAAAGTGTAAGTAGGGAGTAGTGGGGGATAGAGGCTGGAGAGGGATACAGGAGTCAGGTCGTGGTGGGCCCCTGTGCCACACTAAGGAGTTAAGGCTTTATCCCATGGGTGAGAGCCAGCCAGTGAGGGACTTTCAGCAGGGCTGATTCACAGTTGGTTTTGTTTTGGATGAACAACTCCGATGTCACCGTGGAGAAAAACAGTGAGACAATGGACAGAGGCACTCGCGAACTGTTACAGTCACTCAGGACAGAGATAATGAGAATCTGGTCTCTACCAGCAGAGATAACGCAGTGTAGATTTGGAAGATGTGTAGAGTCTAGAACAAACAGGATTCTGGAACCCCCTTAACCTGTGTTTAGTGGGGAGGGAATGAATAAGTGGATGAGGGATGGGATGAGTCTGGGATAACCTTTAGTTTTCAGGGTTGAGTACAAAACACACTGATATCTGTGTTATCCCACAAAGGAGGAGAGTCCATTTAGGGGAATGGTGTAAAATTCAATTTGATACAATATTGACTTGGATGTGTTTGTGAGGCATCAAAATTGTAGTAGGCAACTGACTAAATGATTCTGAAACTTTGGAAAAAGATGTGGGCCAAAGCTTAGTATTAGCATGTCCTCAGCTTATAAATAATTATTCATATCATTCGAATTAATGAGAATGTTCCAGGATAGTGTGTAGAGAGAAGAAACCATTGGCTTGAGGACGTAACTCTGGGAAACCTCTGTATAAATGGGGCAGGATGCGCAAGCACTCCCAAAGGTGACCAAGAAGTAATGGTTTGAGTAAAAAAAGAACAAGAAGAAATGTCATAGAAGGCAAGTGTCAGCGATATCACATGCAGCTGAAAATACCAGCAAAAGTCAGGATGTAAAGATATCCTGTGAATTTGGAATCATGGATTTAAGATTTTTCCAAAGCATTTTGGGATACATATATATTAAATGACTGAATGAGTACAAAATAAAATCCTCCAATAATTCAAGGTATTTTTTTGAAGAGCCAGAGGTCACAACATAGCAGATGAGGAATGAATAAAAAGTGAGAAACTAACACACATATATGGAATCTAAAAAAAAAAAAAAAAAAGATTCTGAAGAACCTAGGGGCAGGAGGACAGGAATAAAGGCACAGACATAGAGAATGGACCTGAGGACATGGGGAGGGGAAGGGTAAGCTGGGACTAAGTGAGAGAGTGGCATGGACATATATATACTACCAAATGTAAAATAGATAGCTAGTGGGAAGCAGCTACATGGCACAGGGAGATCAGCTCAGTGCTTTGTGTCCACCTAGAGGGGTGGGATAGGGAGGGTGGGAGGGAGACGCAAGAGGCAGGGGATATGGGGATATGTGTATATGTAGAGCTGATTCACTCTGTTATACAGCAGAAACTAACACACCATTGTAAAGCAATTATACTCTAATAGAGATGTTTAAAAAATAAATAAATAAAATAAATAGAGAAACTGAATACAGACAAAAACTTGCCAGAAAACTGAGGAAAATGGGAGACAGGACCAGTAGAAAGAGTGATGCAAAGTTAAGAGGGTTTTGTTTTGTCTCTGTTTGCTTTATTTCTTACTTTTAAGTAGAATAGACTTTAGCATGTTTATGGGTTGAATTTCCTTCAGTCAGGGGAGAGAGACTTTGAACGTATGGGAGGGAGAAAGCGCTGGAATACAAAGAACCAGAGAAAGTGGTGTGGAAGTGAGATGAAGATATTGGACTTTGAAGGGACAAGATCAGAGAGAAAGTTAGGATGGCTGCAAATGTAGACAGAATTCTGGGCTGGGGAAAAGTCCGGTCCAATTACTCTTGGAGGAAACGTGATATGCTGAGCATAATGGGGGCTGGGTATGGAATGCATATGTTAATTTTTCATGAATCTAACTAAGTAAGGATTGACCATTAAACCATCTAATTAGAAGTGCTTATTGACGCAATGCTTCAGAGCTCCGAGGCTTTGTGTTCTCAAAGATACTCAGAATTAAAGCCTTTTATCTGGACTGTCAGGAAGAAATATAAAAACAAGCAGTCATAATATTGACTTTCCTTCTGATTAACCTGCCCATACCATTTTAGAGAGAGGAAGAAAAAAATCACATGATGCTGAAGAGTTCTTTTTGTCCACCACCCTCTGGGTTGTGTTGTGCCGTGTTTGCTTTCATGTCTTTCCCACTAGCGGTAGTGTGGTAGAGAGGGAAGAACCCGAGGTTTGGAGCCATAGAGACTGGATTGCATCTTACTCTTTCTGTTTAGAAGCTGAATGTCCTGGGGTAAATTACTTCACGTCTCTGAGCCTCAGTGTCCTCATTTATTAAATACATACATCTCATAAGCCTACTGTGTGGATTTGGTACAAGACACAAACTTTGAATGTTGCCCAGTGCTTGGGACTCACTAGGGCTACCAGTCTCAGTTTCTTTCCTAGGCTGTGAACCCCTAAAGGGCAGGGAGTGTCTTAGTCCTGGATTCCCAGTTCTTAGCACAGTACTGGATACACACATGTGCACACACACACACACACACACATACACAATCTTAGAAAATATTGGTTGAATGAACAAATAAATCAACTAAGGAAGTTCTACAGCTGTTAATATTTTATAATTAAAAAGAAAAACTTTTGAGAACAATATACACTGATTTGTTTGAATGTCTTTAAGCAGAGGCTTTGCAGGATCCTGACCTCCCCCCCGTGCCTAGCACAATGATATATAGTAGTTTTTTTCTTTTTTTTTAATATGATAACTTTTTGCTAAGGTTGCCTTTGACACCTAAGGAAGAATAACTCTTCCCCTTTCATTCTTTTTTAAATTTTGGTATAGACAAGTGGGCCAGTGTATCCCACAATAACAAAGACTTATTGACTGTGCATGTGTCTCTCTTTTTTCTGTGTAATTGTTCTCATTATGGGGTTTCCTCCCCCGCCTACTTGTTAGACATAAAAACTTAACATATATAAAGGTAATGAGCAGTTCTCTGCTTTGTTTTAAAAGTTTCCCAGATGCTGTAAGACAGGGATCCCAAAGAAATCTCTGTAAAGTCTAGCTTGGTTAAAAGTTCCTGTTCCAGATGCAAGAGGGAAGAGATATGGGAACATATGTATAGGTATAACTGATTTACTTTGTTGTAAAGCGGAAACTAACACACCATTGGAAAGCAATTATACTCTAATAAGGATGTTAAAAACAAACAAACAAACAAAAAAACCTGGGGGAAAAGGGTACAAAATAAAGAGGGAATATGAACACTAAATCTTGCAGAAAAGCAAATTTTTAAAAAAGTATTGGCCCATATTTCCATCATCACAGCTGATTTACTTATTCTTAACGTACAGAGAAATTTGGTAATGACATCATCAGTCACTGAGCGGTGTTTCCTGAGTTTTCCAGCCACAGAACAAGGCTGAGTGGGAGGCATCATGACATTTGCTCGTTAGTGGATCCTTTCATTCGCTGTTCTCTGTTTCTCTCTATCTGGACATGCAAGGGGAAATCTGAAACTCCAACTCTCGATTCTGATACCCATCTTCTCCTCCCACTAAAGGCAGCTGAGTGGAATTGCCACCCATATCTTTTTTTTCTCCACAGCTCAGTTTTTTGGCTCAGTGTGCAATTAATTAGCCTGTTCATGAAATGCAATCATAGCTGACACTTTGTGTGCAATACAGAGGATAGTGGAAGAGGCCTGTCAGTCTTTGGTCAGGACTCAATGGATTTCTGTCCCTCAAGGCTAGGCAGGGACATTTGAGGAACACAGGCTCCAAGGGGCAGGAGTGGAGAGCTGAAAGCCTGAGGAGATGTTTTACCTGCAATGGGTTATTTAGGCTTCCTCCTGTCTGTCTGTCCTTGTCATATGGTATCCAAGGGAGTGTTACCACAGGGCCTTATTTTAGGAAATTGTATGTCTCTAGTCATTACAACTCTGCTCTGTTCAGGAAAATAGTTGCAGTGCAATCAGTGAGTAGTAATGATTTTGGCAGAAAATTTCTTGGAATGGATTTAAAGATGGATTCATACTACGTCATCAAAAGGGGAAAATGCAATTTGTTTGCTTGGTTTTGTTTTCTGTGGCTTAATTGACCAGTAGAATATGAAACTGAGATCTTACTTTTTTTTTTGGCATTTAGAGAACAAAATTATCCCTGTATGTAAGGATATCATCATTTATTTTAAAATGGCCTACTATTTTGACAGTCATCAGCTTTTTCTACCTATGAGACAAAAAGCTTTTCTTTCCTCTTTTGAACATTCTTCCCTACCCTCCCTGCCCCACAAACTTACATTTTAGGTTCTAGAAATCCTTTTTTCAGGAATGTTTAAAAGGTATAATTTTAAGAATAGTAAATGTAATGAAAATGGAAAGGACATAAATGGCTATCAATAGAGGGTGGTTAATATAAGTTGTGGTTTGTGCAATGTTGTTCCCTGTAGCAGTTAAATAAAACAAAACCCTATATATTTTGATCTGGAAGGGTGACAGAAGCAAGTTATAGGGTAATACGTATTGTATAATCAATTTGTATAAAATATAGGTGTGGTCATATGTAGTTATATGTACATGTGGCAATGTCTGTATAAGGGCGGCAAAAAAAAAAAAAAGAAAAATTCCCTGTCCAACTCTGCCACCTTTTTGTGGGGCGATCATTGTCCTGTCCCTCCCCAGCGCCCAGCAGCTTACCTGGTGTACCCTAACGTGCACACATGCCCCCATTTGTGTGCATGTCGGTGCTGAAGCCTGTTCACACTGAACCATCATTTCTCCTTCATAAAACACAATATTTATTATAACCAGGCAGGGGTGGAAGGACAATTCGGTTTTTAAATCAGACTACTTCATTTTAAAGGCCAAATAACTTAGTTTTCTCCATTTATACATTCAGTATAAATATGAAGCTATTTTCTTAATAGTTTTCTATTTACATTCATATCAAACATTAAATACATAGCATAGTCTTATCAATTTTATCAAGTGCAATTCCAGTTAATAGTAATGTATGGAATGTATAATCTAAAACAGTGATTCCCAGCCTTTTTGTTATTTTAAACACCTGTTGTTTCACCTTTCCAGCAAATATTTTTCCATTGAAGTAAATTAAAATTCATTTTTAAGGATTCCCTAATACTCTGGGATGTCAAGACCAGGTTTTACAATCACTGTTTTCACAAGTTCTACTCACCTTGAAAATGTGTTGATAAATAAAAAGTTAAATTTTTTTCCATAAAAAAAAAAGAAAGAAGTGGGTGATTTTAAGGGTGACTTTTGTAGCTTTTGGTCTTTAAAAATTAGTTTTTATTAATGTTAGTATCTGACCTTTACCTTATAAAGGTATTTTTCTGTGCTTCGGCATGGGCAGTCTATATATCTATAGGCCATGTATAATCTTCAGATGGAATCTTTACTCCCACTGAAACTAAAAGAAATCACCAGACAACAACAAAACTCATACATTTCTTTAAAGTTAATGAAGATCTATGGATACAAAAATATCTACAAAACAAGCAAACAAACAAAAAATAGTAAACTC
The DNA here is from genome assembly GCF_026419965.1 of Kogia breviceps. Lineage (NCBI taxonomy): Eukaryota > Metazoa > Chordata > Mammalia > Artiodactyla > Physeteridae > Kogia > Kogia breviceps. Next base: position 42,287,780 of record NC_081324.1, on the reverse strand, counting down.
CAGAGGGATGAGCCCTCTGAGACCAATTGCTGGAGGTGGTGGCAGGGCTCGTAGTGGTCCAAGCCTGCAGTATTTTGTTTAGACAAGGAGAAACCAGCTACCTTTGAACAAGCCCATGCACTGGCATGCTGGATGCTGGATTTGAAACTGTAGGAGCCTTAAAAGCAGAAAACAATTTTTTTTCTATTAGTAAATTGTCTTACATAGGAACCTTAATAAGTAAGGAGAAGCTGGGGGTGGGACTGGAGACCAGAAAGAGATCTCTGCAGGTTTCTCTTCTGCAATCCTAAGTCCTGAAGTCTTATGGTCTCACAATGTCATGGTTTCACAGATGTGCCGTCTTGAGGTTCTCCTGTTTTGTGATTTGGTCCCAGGGCCCTACAGTAGGGAGACATTTAACTCAAAGTCAAAGCAGTTGAAGCCGAGAGGAACTGAGTCTAATCAAAGTCATAACTAAACTCCCACTCAATTCAACTCGTGATGAATCATGTATATCAGTGCTGCATTCATATAAGAAGTGGAGTTGAAGGGCAAAGAGGGATTTAGTAAACTCTTGGTGTTCTAATTCCAGTGATCTGTTAGAGGAATTAAAGCCACGACCCGACCTCACTCCAAACCAGCTCAACCTTCGATCAAATCAAGCTGAAGTCAGGTCTAGAAACTGAACTCAGCAGAACAGTAAATCAAGTCAGATTTCTGCCTACCTTACCTAAAGTATCTTTCTGAAGACAATTATCTATCAATCAAGGTTCAAGCAGAAGACAGAAACCACAGAGAAATTTGAACAGGGAAAGTTTAATGTACAGATTTATCACCTTTAACAGGGGATTGGAGTAATGAGGGATGGACCAGGGAGAAGTAAAAAGAACTCTTTTGACTTATTTCACTGGACTACATACCTTGGAAATGTAAACCCTAGTTCATCCACAAAAAAACAAACAGGCACACAAACCAACCAAAGTATAGCTAATGAGCCGCGCGCGCGCGAGAGAGAGAGAGAGAGAGAGAGAGAATGAAATCATAATAGTACTTCATTAAAACAAAGAAGAAAAACAGAAAATAGGGAATATTATGAATATTATAAATAAGTTTATACTAATAAACTTAATACCTTAAATGAAAATGCTGTCCACAGATATCTGTATTTAAATATTTATAGCATGCTATTCATTGTAGCCAAAAGTTGGGAGCAATCCAAATATCTGTTAACAGGTGAATAAATAAACAATTTACGGCATATTAATACAATGGGATGCTAGGCAGCAATGACAGTGAATGAACTTGTGATACACACAGTCGCATGGATGAATATCACAACCTTGTCGGGCAAAGCAGCCCTGTTAAAAGAATATACACTGTATGCTTCCATTTGCAGGAACTTCTACAACAGGTGAAATTAAGTGTAGTTGCAGAATTTAGGTGTGGTTGCATCTTGACAGTGAGAGGGGAAACAGGAATTACTGACATGAGAGAACTTTTTTGGGTGATTGATAGAAATATTCTATATCTTGTTTATAAGGAGCTGATTAGAGAAGTGTATACATTTGTTAAAACTCACATAACTATATTTAAAACTTGTGCATTTTGTAGATAAATTATAATTCATTAAAACTGATAAAATATGCAATTGAATAATTAGTTTCTACTGTGTGTAAGGCAAAATTCTGGGTATGAAATCTTAGCATACAATTTCACATTACTTACAAAAGATGGTCTTTCTCTTCTATGTAGATGTTAGTCTCCCCTAAAACTATGTTTATTGATCCCTCCTTCCTGCCCTCCACCTTTCTCACCCACATGCAATAGCAGTTATCTCGGTTTTTTTTTCTTAAGACTGGTTTGATTAAAGTAAGAATAATGAGGCTTCCCTGGTGGCGCAGTGGTTGAGAGTCCGCCTGCCGATGCAGCGGACGTGGGTTCGTGCCCTGGTCCGGGAAGATCCCACATGCCGCGGAGCAGCTGGGCCCGTGAACCATGGCCGCTGAGCCTGCGCGTCCGGAGCCTGTGCTCAGCAATGGGAGAAGCCGCAACACTGAAGGCCCATGTACTGCAAAAAAATTAATAATTATTATATTATATTATATATAATAATTATATTAATATATAATATTAATTCTATATTATATAATATAGAATATAATTAAATATATAATATAATTAGTATATTAATACATAATATTATATAATATACAATATTATTATTATATATAATAATATATAATAATATTATATATTAATATATATTATTATATAATATATAATAATATTATTATATATTAATATATATTATTATAAAGTAAGAATAATGATCTTAAGATGTTTATTTGCTTGTTTTGTTAGTTTTGAGAAGACGTAGCCACATCTGTGTTTTTAAAAATCGGCACAATAGAGAGATGAACAGATAAGCGTCCAACTCTCATTGTCATCCCTACCAGTTATTTCATACAAGAAATCATTGAATATCGGTTTGTTATTGCCTTTGTACAGATGAAGACTCTGATGCTCAGGCCAGATAGTGTTCTCAGATTCACATATCAAGACTTCAGAACTCTGGGATTCAGATGTCATCATGCCCCACTTTCATATTTATGAAAAATTTGTTTTCACTGTATAATTCCATTTATATATCTCAAAATACTCCTCTATAATTTGGGGGAATAGTGTTCCTTCTGTTCTACTATAATCCAAATCACAAAATTTGCCCCTTTGCATCTAAATATCTGTTTTCCTTTTGATGTTGCTACAGATGTTAAAAGAAAGGATAGAATAAAAGAAAAAGCTGGAGTGATTTTTTTTTCACTATTTCTTTATACTCCACTTATATAATGTATAGTTCTTGGCTAAAATTCTCTAACTGTAGTTCTTTGGAACTTCAGCAAACTGGATTCAACAAACCCTAGAGATTTCTTCATAAATTTCTGATTGTATTTCTCTCCATTTGTACACTACTAGTCTTTTAGTGGTTAGTATGACCCAAGAGAAAGTCCAAAAGTGAAAATTTACATTCTTATACGCTTCATTTATTAGGTATGAGGCACGTAACTTATACGTTATTTTATTTAAAATATATATGAATGCATGTGTTTGATATAGCACACTAACAAACTGCTTCATGTTACAGAAATTGTTATTTGCTTTAATAACAACTTTTGGGCATTGTTATATAATTCTTAGAAATATTAAAGTAGAAAAAGAAATATACCTTGATTTTGCAGAAATGTCCTCCCAAACCAATGGTAATAAATAATTAACTTACTTCATTGGAAATATTCTTTAACCTCGGGCTAGTCCACAATTACATTATTCTTTTTGATCAAAATAGTATAAACAAGTCATAGGCAAAATACTCTGTTGGCTTTAGGATCTGAAACAGACTTTTGATCATTTGCCTTCAGGCCTATCCAATCTTTGTTCTTTTGGTTTAATTTTCTGTGTTTGTGATAAAAATGAAAGAACCTAAAACATTGCATGTTCTAGTATTTTTCCACCCATGATTCACAATACTCTTTTTTTTCTCTCTCCTTATCAAGGCTCAGCTTATATTGCTATGTGTTCTACTTGTTGAAAATGTGCTAGCTCTGATAAACTAAAGCCCTTTCCTTTACCATTTTTAGAAACAGTCAAATCTCAAGGAGACTTGTTCTGAGGATTAAACGGTGTACAGATAAATACATACTGAAGCCCAATCATGATCATCTGCTACTTTTGAGAGTATCAAATAATTTTCTCTATGAATTAGCCTTGTGTAGTTTGACTTTTCCCACCTAGAAATATTGGTGTGCATAGGTGCTTCAGTCAAATCCAATGCTGAGAGATTTCTACAGCTGGTAGAAGATGTGAACAAGGAGGGGGGACATTCTCACGAACACTTAGGGGCTGTGTTTCTCCATTGTCCCTTTGTGTTCCATTTCTCTGGCCTTTGTTCCCTGAAACCTGAACTGTGTTTCTTACTGAGGCTTGGAATAGATCTTGCCACAAATCGCAGAATCATGTATGTGTGTATGCGGGGGGTGGGGGGTGCTCGTTTTTCTGGTCGTGGAGGCTGAAAGCTTGGATCTTTGAGCGGCCATTGGTAGCATGTTAATTTGCCCACCCACATCTTCCATTGTGGATCTCTAATAGGTATTGTTGATCAGGTATAAAATGGAAAATTAGAGCTAAGTCATCTTTTCTTGTTATCATCCTCAAGAGAAGTCAGAGGAGGGAAGGAGGAAGAGCAAACAGGAACTGTCTATAGAACAAATTTAATTATCCAGATTTTCATATGGAGGGACTTGAATCAAATGCCCTCCAGAGGCAACCAGGGAGCAAATATTACACATCTGAGGGAAAGACTCAATCCTGATGTACAGCTACTAATCTCCTAGGCCACTCGCATTAGGATAGGCTGCCTGAGTTACCTGGATGTCCCATGATTGGCCAATAGTAAGGGCAGAATTTTGCTCCAGCAGGTGTAAAACCTGTTGTTTACTTAAAAGTGTTGGCAGTGGGGGCTGCTGCTTGTGCTGTTTCAAAGCAATTAAAGAGGGTGCTGTTTATAAGGTTGCCAGGTGCTGGCCTCCCTATGTGCTGTGACAGGTGGGGCAAAATTTTATGAAAACACCTGCCAGCCTCCAAGACAGACCTGTGCTAACTGGCTACTATGTACACAACATTTAATCTTTTATGGGTTTAGCTGACGAAGCAGGAAACGGCTACGATGCCCTCCACCAAGGGCTGAAGAGATATATGTAAGCACTTTCTGGCTCACCACTGCAGACAAGCATATTTTGGATATTATGAAGATTTTATGACTTTACATTTTTCGGTTGTATTTGGAGAGCATAGAAAACACCCCAAGTAGGAAAAAACAGTGTTATCTAGAGACATTGTATGTTAATAATTAATTATCATTACCAAACTGATTTATGAAACCATAAATACTATCAGACTATTTTCTCCCAGTGCCAAAAAAGCTTCTCATTGTCTTTGTTTTTAGTCACAGTTTGTTTCTTCTTAGAATACTTGACATAAGAAAAGTGCCTAACATTCATCCTGGAAATAAATAAATGAAAAGAATTACTACAGCTTTTGGATTTGTTTTTTGGAGCACAAATGTGACTTAGGTCTTTAGTTTTCATTACACAAACAATGGAAAACTTCTTGTGGAAGAAATAGAAATCTAGAGATATTCCAAAGGTTAGATCACAACTATTTTCTCTTTGGTATTAAAATGTCCTCAGATGAACTCAGGAGGCACGTTTAGACTTTCTTTTAAAACATGCTTGAGGGGCTTCCCTGGTGGCGCAGTGGTTGAGAATCCGCCTGCCAATGCAGGGAACACGGCTTCGTGCCCCGGTCCGGGAAGATCCCACATGCTGCGGAGCGGCTGGGCCCGTGAGCCATGGCCGCTGAGCCTGTGTGTCCGGAGCCTGTGCTCCGCAACGGGAGAGGCCACAACAGCAAGAGGCCCGCGTACCACAAAAACAAAACAAAACAGAAAAACATGCTTGACAAGTCTTAGCCATCTACCAGGAAAAAATTCTTCCATCAGTCTTAGAGCTGTGGAAACTCAATAAAGAAGTCTAATTGTGTTATCTTAGAACTATATTTTTTGTGTTTTTAATTTTCCATTGAAAAAGTGCCTGATACTCTGCCCCCAGACAAGGAAGCTAAACAGAGCTAAAAGTTTGTGGTATTTGAAGCGTGTCTTCAACCTGCTCCTCATGCACCCCCTTTTTCCATTTCCTTTCTTCTATTAAAAGTTGCCTTTCCATTAGGTTATTACAAGATATTGAATATAGTTCCCTGTGCTATACAGTAAATCCTTGTTGTTTATCTAATTATATATAGTAGTGTGTATCTGTTAGTCCCAACTAATTTATCCCTTCTCCCTTGGAAACAAACCGTAAGTTTGTTCCCTATGTCTATGAGTCTATTTCTGTTTTGTAAATAAGTTCACTTGTATCATTTTTTTAGATTCCACATATAAATGATATCATATGATAGTTGTCTTTCTCTGTCTGACTTAGTACCATAATCTCTAGGTGTAACTGAATCACTTTGCTGTACACCTGAAACATTGCAAATCAACTTTACTTCAATAAAAAGTTGTTTGTTTTAAAAAAGTAAAAAATAAAAATAAAATAAAAGAGGGCTTCCCTGCTAGCTCAGTGGTTAAGAATCCGCCTGCCAATGCAGGGGACATGGGTTCGAGCCCTAGTCCGGGAAGATCCCACACGCCGCAGAGCAACTAAACACATACGCCACAGCTACTGAGCCTGCACTGTAGAGCCCGCAAGCCGCAACTACTGAGCCCGTGTGCCACAACTACTGAAGGCCACGCGCCTACAGCGTGTGCTCTGCAACAAGAGAAGCCACCGCAATGAGAAGCTCACGCACCACAATGAAGAGTAGCCCCTGCTCGCCACAACTAGAGGAAGCCTGCACGCAGCAACGAAGACTCAACACAGCCAATCAATCAATAAATAAAATAAGCCAAAAAAATTTGCCTTTCCAAAAAGAAGCTTAAGAACTTACTCATACTATTCATTCATCAATGACTGATATAGAATATTCTGTTACTTGCTCCTAGAACATTTGCATTTTAGGAGCAAGTAATAAACATTAGGTCAAGGGAAACAAACAAACAAACAAAACCCTAATTCTGAAACGTGAAGGATCAGCAAGGAGAGAGGGGTGTATATGTGAAGCAAAGGCATTTCTGGTTTGCATGCACATGCTTCATGACTGGCTCTTTCATGTCAATCCTAAATGAAGCTCACATGTATTTCCTTAAGAGAGGCAGAAGGTTGCCTGGAGCAGTGATTTGAATACCAGTTTGGCTATCTGCCAACTAGGTCCAGCATTTTAAAGCTCTGTTCCTTCATCTGTGAAAATGGAGAGAATATCAACACCTTCAGCTAAAAACTATTGAGGGAATTTCAATTAAATGGCAGTATATAAAAGCACCTAGGATAATACTAGACGCAAGTGAAACACTGGAGAAATTGTGATTTTTCTTTCTTTAATTCAAATCTAGTTTAAATTTCTTCAGGAGATAAAGTTCATTCTAAGAGCACCCTTGCTGGTTCATATTCACCGAGGTGGAAACTGACCACATCTTGGCATTTATTATTGTAGAGAACCACTCAGTAATGATTTATTACTTTCCTGTGAGAAAGGCTTTTGGATGAAATGTGAATCTTTGAGACTTTCCTCCCCATCTTTCAAGGAAATATTTCATAACCATCTGATTTAATTGTGAAATGCAAAGTTAGTTTTATTAAATATATTGAGTTTCATATGACCTTCAACTTCCCATTTCATCTGGCATGAACCTTCATTAATGTTCACCACTGTGATTAAGGTAACATTTTAAAACTGTTACAGAATAATCTAGAGGTTATTATACCTGAGAAAAAAATATGCCTCCATTTCCAAGTTTCTGCTAAGAATCTATGATGCCCCCATTAAAAATTCTTTTAAACTATGTGGAGAAACTAATTTTTTAAATCAGGAAAAACACCAGGTGGCAAATATACATTTTCTATAATGTAGATGTGACATTTTGCCATTGTGAAACATAGGAAGAGAAGACTAAAAAGATATGAAGTAGAAGCAGATAGAATTCACCTACAGGAAAGAAAATTGTCTCTTGCAACAATCCAAAGATATGCCCTATCATGGATACTATAAGAAGTTAACTTTATCAGATAGAGATATGGGGAAGTGGGTCTTATGGGAAAGCAGGACCATGTTTTTATAGGAAACAACATAAAAGAGTAAAAGTCATTTTCTTGGTAGGGAGATAGGAAGAACAATAATAATGAACGATGTGGGGAACAAAAAGATTGTAAAGAAAATATAGAACATATATGTCAGAAAAAATATAAAAATATATTTATAAAATGCCTAAGGTTATATTTACACATACTAGAAATAAAGGGGAAATTGTTCTTTGTTCACTTTAGGCTTTAGAAAGAGTCAGTACTGTAGGTTTGGCGTGTGTTTTTTTGTTTTGTTTCGTTGTGGTTTTTGTTTTGTTTTTTTTAATTTTTTGGCCATGTCATGTGGCATGCGGGATCCTAGTTCCACAGGGATGGAACCTGTGCCCCCTGCAATGGAAGTGCAGAGTCCTAACCACTGGACCACCAGAGAAATCCCTGCATGTGTTTGTTTCTGATGTACATATTTACAATTTTAGTTTGTTTCATTGTTGTTTTACTGGCCGCAACTACAGATAAATAAGGATACTGGGTGTGGACTGGATACTATACTACAGCACCCTTGATGTGAGTAGGATATTGGAAGCAATGATGATAAGATTGCAAGGTCAACCTTGAGCCAAACTGACTGGCTCTGAATTCTTGCAATTCCAGCTGTGTGTTTTGGGCGAGTTGGGTTCCCTGTTGATTAGTGTCATCTTTAGTAAAATGAAATGAAATTTTATATCTCATAAGGTTACTGAAAGGATTCAATAGACAATGCAAATGTTTAAAATACAGCCTGGCTCTCAGTAAATAATTGCTAACTCTTGTTATTAACTATTAAAATTAGATTTAAACTCATTTTCTTTTCATAGGTAATTTTTTTTTGAAGAAATGATTTCTACAAAACCCACAAAACACACAGTCCTTTTCTTTCTTGTTTAACTTCTGACCTCCCGAAAGTAAATTTTATCTCCTTCCTAGGTAAAAAAGTGAAAACTTCATATTGCAAATATAAAATCTCCTAATTGGGTTTTCCTAATGTAACAATCAATGAAGATGAAATCTGAATTTATATTAGGATGTTAATGTCTTAATATTTATGGACTTTCCATGTCAGATAGTCAATAAAAAAGGAAACGGATGCTAAGAAAAGTGATTATTATCATTAAAAGAATGATATTAATGATTAAGGACCTGTGGGCATGGTGGAAAAGAATAGCCAATTAGAATAGACATTTCCTCATCATAAAGAAATTACCACCCAGGTTAGTTTAAATAGTTTTGATTTACAGAAGAAAGAAATAATTAAAATGATGCCAATACACGCAGAGGGTGATTTTGTGTATGATGATCAGAGACGTTTTCACTGAAATATAATTGTGATCTGCTAGAGGCACTCTTGTATTTTATTTGTTATCTACAGGAGAAAACTAGACCCAGAGATCTTAGTGTTTTTCTAACAAAGTATCCCATATAATTTATTTCTTGATATACAAGCCTGGTCAGTTCATTTATAATTTTGATGAAAATGCTCCACTTTCTGTAACAAATGTATTCTATGGACTAAATTAAAAATACAGTGTTTCGCATGCCTCATGAATGTTGAATGGAAGTTCTGTTTCGGGGAGGTGACACAAGAACTATTTAGTGCCCCAGCAGAACAAACACCGAAGTAACTTGCAATTTCCACTGAGTATCTACTGAAGATATTGCTGCTTTTGTAGTATTATAACTAAGACATAGCAAGAGACAGAGCCTTCACAAATGTAATTAAAACCTTTTACCCCTTCTGACATGTCTCTTGCCCTGTACTTAGTTTGCTTTGAGTCTATGATCACCAAATATAAATATTCCAACCTTATCATTATAACTTGGAAATGTTCTTGACCAATAATATTCTTCCACAGAGTTTATAAAATATTTTTGTGACCTATAGTTTATTTCAATTTTAACAACACTGGATCAACTGTTTACAGCTATGTTTTCTATCTCCAAAATGTGAGTGTTAAACTGTTATAAAACTTTAAATGTTAAGCAACCGTTCAAAAACATAACCAGCTATCCTAGACAATCTCTGTCCTTTCCCTAGACAAATCCAAAATATGGAATAAATGCCTCTTTGAGATTTATTGACCAACTACAAAGGAAGCAAACATTTTTCAGATGGCAGATCTCCTCCTTTGGGAGTCTCCTTGAATGAGGTGTTCAGTGGGTCATATTCATGACTATATCCTATAAACAAACAGAAAACAAAACCACTAGGCTTTTCATAAAGGTTTTATAATGCTATTCTAGGAATTTCTTGTCCAAGGAATTCAGGTCCCTGGGTTGCTGAACCATCATTTCATCCATTACTCTATTTACTGCCCACAGATTCTTGAGTCCTCTCTACCTTGACAATTCATTACCGCTCTACTGTAATGAATTTTAAAGGAGAGGGGATTCCTCATTTCAAAACCTCAGTGTTTCAGCTTGGAACTTAAAGTCTTTTTGTTACCCTGTTTACTCTCACATTCTCTTCTTATCATTCCTCCTCATTAGTTTCTTCCTCTTGCTTATATTATTAACATATACAGAGTTTAAACATTTTAGGAGAGATAAAGAATACCATTTTGTTCTATTATGTACGTAGTATATACATTTTATAGTAAAGTACTCAAACAATACATAAATAGGCAAAGTCTAACATGAATTTTTTTCTTTGTTTCTTTTCCTCCAAATTGAAGTTGTCCCCTCCGAGGTAACCATCACTAAAAGTTTGATATGTAAACTTTCATGTATGTTATATCCTGCTCATTTCATTCATATGGTTTTACGATTTGCTTTCTTAAAAAGACGTTTTGGGGATCTTTCCAATTCTGTATACATAAGTCTACTTCATTCATTTTAATAGCTATATAGTATTACAAAGTATGGATGTTCATTTATTTTGTAATATCTAAGATAAAAGGTATAAGGATTACTTCTGATAAAATCCCTGTCCAGTTTAAGAAATGACATGTTACCAATATCATGGAAGCTCTCTATGTAACCCTCCATGACCCTATCCCAATCCCTCCCTGTCCCTCCCCTCCTCCAGTAACTCCAAATTTGAATTTGGAATTTACTATTCCTTCACATTTCTTCATACTCTCTACTTTTTATTACATTATTTATGTTTGCTTAAACACTATATCATATTTTTCTGCATGTTTCTAAACTTTACATAAATAGTATCAAAATAAATTTGATATTTTCCCTCAGCAAAATGTTTATGATATTCATCGGTGTTGAGATAGAAATTCCTAGTACATTAGTTGTTAATTTTTATTGATGTAAGATAATTTATTATATAACTATAACACAATATATTTATTCACCCTCCAGGTAATGGACATTTATGTGTTTTCAATTTTTCAGAACTAATAACATGTTGAGAACTTCTAGTTTCTGGTCCAGCATGTAAGAAGCTTGGAAGTCATTACTCCCATCCTCACAGAGGCTGAACATATTGAAAATCAATAACTCTTCTTAGATTTATCAGAGAATTGAAGTCACAAGACAAACTGCTGACACTAAAACTGAAGAGACAGACAGGTGGATACAGAGTATCACAGGTACTAGGGCAGAAGCCCAGGAACAGAAACATCCTCAGAAATAAGTACCAGGGTAGAAAAACCTAAATTGCTATTAACAAATTGCTAGAGGTCAGGATAGGCAAATCGAGGGGACCCAGCCTCAGGGGAGCCTGATGCTTTCGTGAGTCTTACCTCCAGAAGCCCTACCAGGTTCTCACAGTAAACATCAGAAAAAAAATTCCCTTTGTTTCTGGCACGGAGAGGGGGAAAGTAGCCATACTGAAATATGTCCAGGGCCTTCTGTTCTTCTTAACAAAGCCCATCATCAAGGGAAACTATTTTACCAGAGCCTAACCAACTGGTGTCTTACCAGAGACTAATGGACTTGAGACAAGGGAAACATCTAACTCGAGACCCCTCTGGCCTTTCTGTCTCACCTAAGGGGGAAACAACTGAAATGCTGGTAAAGGTCACAGACCAGGGGTACAGCTCATTAAGAGACTGAGACCTAATTCTAAGACGGTGCTATCCTCTCCCCACATCTTACATGACGTCAACAGGACTCCTGTGTAATAACAGGAAAATACAGCAGAAAGAACTGCATGAATTAGACTTGTTTAAAAAGTCTCTAGGAAAAACCAAAGACAGCAGCAGAGATGAAAACAAGGACACCTGAGGAAATTTTAGCCTCTGACACTCACAGTTACAGCAAACCATAAACACAGACTAACTCCTGGCCAAATAAATGTAAAACCTCACACTAAAAAACTATTTCACTCAGATCCTTTAACTAAGCACATCATATCTGGCTTTGAGCAAAAAGAGGCAAAAAACACAGTTTGAAGAGGTAGAGCAAGGATCAGAACCAGACTCAGATAGTGTAGAGGTGTTGGAATTATCAGACCAGAAATTTAAAACTGTCATTAACATTATGAGGACTCTAGTAGAGGAGTGGACAAAATGCAAGAATATATGGGTGATGGAAGCAGAGAAATGAAGACTCTAAGAAAGAATCAAAAGGAAATGCTAGAAATTAAAGCAACCACACTGTAACAGAAATGAAGAATGCCTTCGATGGACCCATTAATAGACTTGATATGGCCAAGAAAAAGTTCTCTGTGTTTGAAGAAATGTCAATAGAAATTTCCAAAACTGAAAGGCAGAGAAAAAAAAGAATAAAAAACCAGAACAGAATATTCAACAATATGGAACAATTACAGAAGTTGGAAGTTACACACAGTGGAACTATCAGGAGAAGAAAGAGTAAAAGGAAGATAAATATTTAAAGCAGTAATATGTGAACATGTTCAAAGCTTAATGATATACACTAAATCACAGATCCAGGAAGCTCAAAGCACAACAAGCAGGATAAATACCAAAAACTACATGTAGGCATGAATATCATATTCAAACTGCAGCAAATCAAAGACAAAGAAAAATCTTGAAAGAAACTGTGGAGGGGAGACATCTTACATATAGAGGAGCAGGGAAAAGAATTACATCATACTTCTCTTCAGAAACCATGCTAGCAAGAAGAGTGTGAAGATATTTTAAAGTGTTGAAAGAAAAAAAAAAAAAACACCAACCTAGAATTTATCTTTCAAAAGTGAAGAAGACATAAAGACTTTCTCAGACAAAAGTTGAGGGAATTTGTTGCCGGTAGACCAATCTTGCAAGAAATGTTAAAAGAAATTCTTAAGAAAGAAAGAAAATGACTTATGTCAAAAATTCAGATCTACATAAAGAAAGAATTAGAAGACAAATAAATGAAAATGAAATCTCTTATTCTTCTTAATCTTAATTTATCTAACAGACAAAAGTTTGTTCAAAATAATAATGGCAACACTGAATAGCTTGTATAATGATTGAAAAAATGACAACAATGCCATAAGGAATGGGAGAGGGTTATCAGGAAGGTACTCACACTACCTGTGAAGTGGTCTAGTATTAGTTGCAAATGTATTTGCAAATTCATTGGTAACCACTGATGAAAGGAAAAAAATAGTATAATTGATATGCTAAGAGAGGAGAAAAAATGGAATTATTTAAAAGGACAAATTTAACACCAGAGAAGAAAAATATTTAGTATGAAAGACGACAAAAGAAAAAAAGAAACAAAGAACAAGAGCAATAAATATAGAACAGTAATAAGTGTGGTAGCTATTAATCCAACTATATCAATAATCACTTTAAATGTCAATGGTTTACATAAACCAATTAAAAGACAGAGACAGAGGGGATAAATAAACAAGAACTAACTCTACTTTATCTACAAGAAACCTACTTTAAATATAAAGACACAGATTAAAAGTAAAGAGGTAGAAAAACATATACCATGCTAACATTAATCAAAAGAAAGCTGGAATAACTCAATTTCAGGCAAAGCAGATTTCAGAGCAAGTGAAATTATCAGGAATAAAGAAGAGCATCACATGATGATAAAGCAGCCAGTTCTCCAAAAAGATATAGCAGTCCTTGACTTCTATAAAATACTTCGTCCAACAGCAGAATACAGATTCTTCTGAAGCTCACACAGAGCATCCACCAAGACAGACCACATTCTGGGCAGTAAAACACATCTTACCAAATTTACAATAGGTAAATCATTCAAAGTGTGCTCTCATACCACATTACAATCAAACTAGATTGGTAAAAGAGAGATAGCTGAGAAACCCTCAAATATTTGGAGATTAAACAATATACTTCTAAATAATGCATGAGTCAAAAAGAAGTCTTAAGAGAAATTTTTAAATATTTTGAACTAAATTAAGATGAAAACACTAATTATCAAAATTCATTGTATGTAGCAAAAGTACAGTACATCGAGGGAAATTTATAACTTTAAATACATATATTAGAACAGAACAAAAATCTAAAATCAAATATCTAAACTTACATCATAGGAAACCAGAAAAAGAGCAAATTAAATCTAAAGTAAGCATAAGAAAATAAGTAATAACAATAAAAGCAGAAATCAATGATTTGAAAATAGACTATCAATAGAGAAAATCAATGAAATCAAGAACTGGTTATTTGAAAAGATTGATAAAGTTGATAAACTTTTACTCAGGTTTACTAAGAAAGAAAAGAGAGAAGACATAAATTCTTAATATTGATAATGAAAGAGGGGCCATCATTACTGATTCCATAGACATTAAAATAACATGAACCACTCTATGCCCACAAATTTGATAACCTAGATGAAATGAACCAATTCCTTGAAAGAGATAATCTACCAAAACTCACACAAGGAGAAATAGATAATATGAGTAGATCTATGCCAGTTTAAAAATTTAATCTGTAATTAATAGCCTACAAAAACAGCACCAAGCCCACATGGGTACCCTCATGAATTTTACCACATCTAAGGAAGAAATTATAACAATTGTCTGAACCCTCTTCCAGAAGATAGAAACAAATGGAACATCCTAACTCATTCTATGAGGACAGAATTACTGTAATACCCTAAACAGACAAAGAAGTTGCTAGAAAGGAAAATTACAGGCCAGGATCTCTCATGTACTTGGTTGCAAAATTCCTCAGCAGAATATTAGCAAATCAACTAGCAATGTATAAAAAGGTTTATACACCACTACCAAGTGGGATTTAGTCCAGGTATACAAGGTTGGTTTAACAGTTGAAAATCAATTAATGTAATCCACAGCATCAATAGGCTGAAGGAGAAAAATCATATGATCGTATCAACAGATATAGGGGGAAAAAAGACAAAATTCAACACCCATTATGTTGAGAATTCTGAGCAAACTAGGACTAGACAGGAACTTCCTCAACTTAATAAAGAACATCTCCAAAAACCCTAGCTGCTTCTGGATGATGGGGTCCATTGTAAGACAAGTAAAATTCAGGGCGATTATACTTTTAAACTTCTTTTGCCATAAAATGTCCCAAGGTCAAGGATGATGTCGTGTGGGATACTATGGCAGTAAATAATACATTCAGCCCTTCCAAGTATGATGGTTTCACAGTAGCATATTAGGAAAGGAAGGCAAATCCATGTCTAGAATACTGGGAATGCAATCCCTGTCAGAAGTGTTGCAAAGCAGCTAGAAAGACAAGGGGAAATACCGTGACCTATCTCTTCCCACCTCTCGATTGCTTTCTGTGACCCTCATTAGTCACACGCACATGAGAGCCAGAAAATAGGGACCTCCAGTCTGCACAAAATAAGGCGGAAAGGGGGAAACTGGTTCAAGAAGGGTGGAAAACTGAGAATAATAAAACACATTGACATTCTTATATTCTTCTACTTGCACCAAGTGTATGATGCACTCAGAATCTATGATTCAGTCTCTAGTACTGCATTGGGACCAGAAGACACATTCGTTCAAACAGGAGAAGGGGTGGGACTGCCTAGGTACAACTGCACACCAGGCAAACCAAGGAAGATAAACACATCTTGACTGATCGTTCTAGTAAACTGTAGGAAAGCACGTGGCCAACATGAACTAGCAATAATAAACATAAATAGATCCTTCATGTGAAAAAACAGCTATCATGGACCAAATATGGTTATTGACACTTGTTGCCTCTCTAAGAACAGCCAAGTACTAGAAGGCAAGTGATTATTGAGAGAAGAAATGTATTCTATTCACAATCAAATGAAATGAGGTGGGCCCAAAGCCAGAGAATATTCTTGATTGGACTCATTTTATTGCCCTAAATTTAGCAAGCTGAATTTTGGTAAGTATCATCCTATTCAATTTTTGAAGTGGAGGCTTTGGCACTTATAAAATCTCATTTCCATTGCAGAGATATTATAAGGCTCTATAATTAACCCACAGAAAACAGTCTTTTTTTTTGACACAACATACATAGCATACAGTGAAGTTTCAGATTATATTACTGTTAACAGGTTGCCCTGGAGGAATCCAGACATGAGGATTTGGAACCTTGATGAGAAGACATGGGGAAAAACTGTCATTTACAAGTTGCCAGTGGTTCCTCTTTTTTCTAGAAATAGTGATTTCAACACACACTTGGGGCAGATTTTCCTTTTATGTTAAGGAAACTCCAGGAATTAGCCTTCAGTTACACAAATATAAAATACATATCTACATGCTGTGAGGCAGAATGTCATTTCCTGCACAACTTTAATACAGTTGTAATACATTTTTTTTGGTAATGTTATATTAGTATGTCTTTGAGCTTGAGCTGGGGGATAAAATGTTTTTGGAGTTTATTAACTGAGCCCTCATTTTCCCTGAATACTCATGTTTCTAAAAAGATTTTAAAATGTTATATTTTGAAATAATTCTAGACTTAGAGAAAAGCTAATACAGAGTTCCTGTTTACTCTTCAATGAGTTTTCCCTAATGTTAGTATCTTGTATAACTATAGTACAGTTATCAAAACTAAGAAATGAACATTGGCATAATACTGTTAACTAAAGTCTTAATTTGGATTTACCAGTTTCTTCAGTAACATCCCTTTTCTTTCGCAGTATCCAATCCCACATTGCATTTTGTTGTTATGACTACTTAGTTGTCTCCAATCAGTGACTGTTTATCAGTCTTTTCTGGATATATTTGAAGGATATTGGTCAGTTTTTATTTTTATTTTATTTTATTTTATTTTAGCCTCACCGTGCAGCATGCAGGATCTTAGTTCCCTGACCAGGGATTGAACCTGTGCCCCCTGCATTGGAAGCACGGAGTCATGACAACTGGACTCCCAGGAAATTCTCTATTGGTCAGTTTTTAATAGACTGTATCTCAATTTGGATTTGTCTGATCATTTCTAATGATTAGGTTGAGGTTATACGTTTTTGGCAAGAATATCACACAAGTGATGTGACTTTCTTAGTACTTCATCACATCACAGGGCATGTGAGTTTGATACATCTTATCAGTAGTGATGTTAACCTTGATCATTAGACCAAGGTTGTGTCAAGTTTCACACTTCCCAGTTTGACACTATCCAAATATTCTTTCTTTTCAAACTTTTGCCCCACTGGTGGATCTCGCCTGTAATAATTATTACTGGGGCATTCTAATGGTGATTTTCTCTTATTTCTTCAACACTTATTAATTGAAAGTTTGGAAGGAAGAATCCTCCATACATTGATAATTTATTCACTAATTTACATTTGTCAGTATGGACTTATGAGTATTTATTTTATTCTATGTGTTATAATCCAATATTATAGTTTTTTATTATTTGCTTAAATCACTCCAGCTTTGGCCACTGGGAGCTCCTTCGGGGTGGCTCCTGTGTTTGTTCATCATGTCTACATCCTGTTTGAGAAGTTATTTACTTTCAGGCACTACACAATGCCCCAGCCTCATCTCATTTTCCCTGGCCCATTCTTCCTAGAATCCACTTCTTCTCCAGAGAGCCCTGGTTCTTTTTTTTTTTTTTTTTTTCAGAGAACAATATTTATAAACCAAGGCCTGGGCTCCTAGGTGTGCTCATTGCTAGTAGATAAAATGTCACTACTTCTAAATCTGTCATCAAACAGAGGTTGGAATATATGTATGTATACTAACCTATGCTTGCAAACACATGTATATTTTCATGTATATATGTATGTATACTAACCTATGCTTGCAAATGCATATATATTGATACCTTTGATTCCAGTCTTAATACCACAAGGTTCATTCTAGGCTTTCCCTTTTTCTTTTTTTCCCTTTTTCTTATTTGTAACTTCCTTCTATAAGAGTGAGAAGCCTGGCTCTCATTATCTAACAATGTATTTACTTGTTTGTCCGATTCTAGTACATACATAAAGTACCTTCAGAATTTCTAACCCATATTGCTGTGAGAAACACACTTGCTAACTGCAATAGTTGTATACAAATCTTTTTGTCTTTAGCCTTTCTGCATCTGGTCAAACTATTGTTTTCCTACATTAGTAGGTTAGTTCTTTTCTTTACCATCCCCTTCATGCAGTCATGTTAATAATAAATATTAGTTTAATTTCTTTAATAGATATAGAACTATTCAGATTGGTTATTTCTTCTTGGGTAACTTTTGGCAGCTTGTGTATTCCAAGAAGTTGATCTGTTTCATCTGGGTTTTCAAATTTATGGTTGTGGAGTTGATCATAGTATTCCTTCATTATTCTTTGAATTTCCATGGGATCAGAAGTGATATCCCCTCTTTCTGGTATTAGTATTTCGTGTCCTCTCTTTTTTCTTAAACTTTCTAGAGGCTCATTAATTTTACTAATCTTTACAAAGAACCAGCTTTTGATATTGCTTATTTTCTCTATTGATTTCCTATTTTTAATTTCATATTAATTCTTTTTTTTTTTTTTCAGTCATTGTTCTCTTCTTTGCTTTTCTGTTTTTGAAAATTCTGTTGTATATCCTCTAGCTCAGCAATTCTTTCCTCAGCTGTGTCCGGTCTACTAATAAGCTTCTCAAAGGCATTCTTTATTTCTATTACAGCTTTTTTTTAATCTCTAGGCTTTCTTTTGGTTTTCATTTTTTTCCTTAGGATTTCTATCACTCTGCTTCCATTGCCCATCTGTTTTTGCATGCTATTTTATCCATTAGGGCCCTTAGGAAATTAATCATAGTTTAAAAAAAGATTCCCAGTCTGCTAATTCCAACATCCCTGCCATGCCTGATTCTGGTGTTGCTCTCTCTCTCCAAATTGTGTTTTTTGTCTTTTGGTATGCCTTGTAATATTTCTTAGTGGCCGGACTCAATGTATTATGTATAAGGAACTGTTGTAAATAGGCCTTTAATGATGTGGTTTTGAGGTGTGTAGTGGGGGAGGGGAAGCCTTCCATAGGCCTACGATTCATTCTCAGGCTTTTAGTGATCCTGTGCCTCTGGACTGGAAGCTTCACAAGTGTTTCTCAGTTTTTTCCTCCCCCTTAGGTGGGATGAGGGACAGGTTGTATTGAGTGGGCTGGAATTGGGTATTTTCGTTTCCCAGGTCAGTTAGGCTGTGATAAAACCCCAGCAGGTTAGGCTCTGGTTAATTAGTTTCTCCTGAGAGGAGGCTATTTAAGAAGAACTGCATGCTCTGGCTTATTTCAAAATGGCTCCTTTACCTCCCCCTTCTCTGATGCCCAAGGAGATTTTTCTCTGATATTTACTGTGGGAATGTGGTTCAGCTCCTGGAGGTAAACCTCACAGATTTCAGGGGGACCCTCTGACTGGGTCCCCCTGGATTTTGTAGCTCTCAGACTTGTCCACACTGAGCCTCCAACAATTCATCAGTTTCAGTTCCAGCACTTGTTCCTGCAGCGGATCCTGCTCATTGGTCTCTGCCCTGGTAAGTTGTTATTCTCTGTATCCCCCTGTCAGTCTCTCCAATCTTGAGTCCAGCAGTTTGCTTTGTATGCTCCCCTCTCTTAGGAATCCAAGAAGAGTTGTTAATTTTTCAGTCTGTTCAGATTTTCACTTGTTGTTAGAACAGAGTGGCAATTTCTAAACTTCTTACATGAGGAATTAAAGTCCGATTTCTAAAAAAGAAAAAAATGTATATACAGTTAAAAACACTCTTTGTGGAGCACAGTTCTGTGGGTTTCACAAATATATAATATAGAACAATTCCATCACCCACCCCCAAATTCTATGTGCCTCTTTGTAGAGTCACCATGAAGCCCCATCTCTTACAAGCAGTGATTTTTCTTCATCCTTAAAGTACTCCAAGTCATATAAAGGGAATCATGCAGTATGCAGCCTTTTGGATCTGGCTTCTTTCTCTTAGCAAAATGCATTTAGGAGTCACCCTTTCTGTTGTGGATACCAATAATTTGCTCCTTTTTATTGCTGAGTAGTATTCTGTTGATATGACATACCGCTGGTAGTTTATCCATTCTTGGATTTAAGGGTGTCTGGATTATTTCCAGATTTGGGCAATTATGAGTAAAGCTGTAATAAATATTCACACGTGGATTTGTGAGTGAACATAAGTTTTTATTCTCTTCGGTCAAATACCCGGGAATGAAGTTGCTGAGTCATATGGTAAATGTCTGTTTAACATTGTCTGAAACCGCCAAACTGTTTCCAGAGTAGCTGTACCATTTTCCTTTCCCACCAGCAGCGTATGAGAGTTGTGGATGCTTTGCACTCTCACCGGAACTTGGTATTTTAGCTTTTGTCCCCCCTATATTTTTAGCCATTTTGAAGTTAGAATTGGCATGTATCCCACTGCGGTTTTAATTTGCATTGCCCTAATGACTAATGATACTGAGCTGTGTGAAGTTTTCTTAAATCATTTTTAGCTGGTTGGTAGGTGCAGGGAAAGTTTGACAGTTCTCGGCAAGAGCTGGGGCATGGAGGGGAGAAGCTGAGGTTTTTTTGCTTGTGTGTGATGGCAAGAGGTGAAATACTAGATGTAACCTATGATAGTTTGCTGCCCAGATTACTGGGTAGACTTTTTTCCAATCCCCACATAGAACCTGACACAATTCTGATCTCATGCAATAGGTGGAAATACTGAGGTCATTGGAAAGCTGTGCCCAAGACAAGAAATAACTCTATTGTGAGGGATCCATTATAAGAGGTTACAGTACAAGTCCTCCAGTGGTTGCTGGAGCCCTGGGAGAATAACCCTGGGTGACTGTCGCTCTTTATTTTTTTCTGAGAGTTAAATTGGGAAAGTTAAGTTAATTTTCTTCCAGTTTTATTGAGCTATAATTGACATACAGGACTGTGTAAGTTTATGGTGTACAGTATAATGATTTGACTTCCATCATGAAATGCTTATCACTATAAGTTTAGTGAACATCCATCATCTCACATATAAATGAAATCACACGGTATTTGTCTTTCTCTGTCTTATTTCACTTAGCATAATACACTCTAGGTCCATTCATATTATCACAAATGGCAAGATTCCATTCTTTTTTATGGCTGAGCAATATTTCATAATATATATATATATATATATATATATATAGGTATTGGTGGTGGTGGTTGATTTGTTTGTTGATTTGTATAGCCTTTCCTTTTCTAGGGCTCAGGCCTAGTGCCTGTGGGCTCAGTTAGGAGATAGAAATTGTAAATAATGTGGCAATGAACATAGGGGTGCATAAATCTTTTCAAATTTTTGTTTTCATTTTCTTTGGATAAATACTCAGGAGCAGAATTGCTGGATCATATGGTAGTTTTATTTTTAAGTTTTTGAGGAACCTCCATATTGTTTTTCATAGTGGCTGCACCAATTTATATTCCCACCAACAATGAACAAGGGATCCCTTTTCTTCACATCCTTGCCAACATCTGTTATTGGTGTCTTTTCGATAATAACCATGCTGTCACGTGTGAGGTGATATCTCATTGTGGTTTTGATTTGCATTTCCCTGATGATTTTAATGATGTTGTGTATCTGTTCACATGCCTGTTGACCATCTGTATGTCTTTTTAGAAAAATGTCTATTCAGATCCTCTGCCCATTTTAAAAAATTGGTTGTTTTTTTTTTTTTTTGATGTTGAGTTTTATGAGCTATTTTGCTTTGGATATTAACCCCATATTGGATATATCATTGCCCTCATTTCAAATTATACTATAAAGCAACAGTAATCAAAACAGTATAGTACTGGCACAAAAACAGACATGTAGATCAATGGAACAGAATAGAGAGCCTAGAAATGGACCCACACTTATACAGGCAATTAAGCTACAACAAAAGAAACAACAATATACAATGAAACAACATCAAACTACAAAGATTTTGCACAGTGAAGGAAACGATCAACAAAGTGAAAAGGCCACTTACTGAATGGGTGAAGATTTGCAAAAGGTAAGTTTATTTTTAACTACTGAGAAAGGCATTACATTTTAAAAATACTTCTTTTCTAAGACTGTGAGTGCTTTTGGAAATACTGGATTAATTAGTTTGCGAAGTGTGATCTGCACTGACCCTAAATTGCAGCTCCTCAGCCCCTGCCAGTAAGTATGGGCACACTGGATCTAATGACAGTTATACTCAGTGCCTGGAGTCAGAAGTGGGAAAGCTGGGGGACCAGAGACCTCTATGATTTCTGACTCCTAACTGAGCCCACAGGGACTAGGCCTGAGCCCTAGAGAGGGAAAGGCTATAAAAATCTAGAAACCAATCAACCACCACCACCAATACCAAAAATCTTAGACTATTTTTAAAAAATTAGTTTATTTATTTATTTTGGCTGCATTGGGTCTTCATTGCTGTGCGCAGGCTTTCTTTAATTGTGGCGAGCGGGGGGCTACTCTTTGTTGTGGCACACAGACTTCTCATGCGGTGGCTTCCCTTGCTGTGGAGCATGGGCTCTGGGTGCATGGGCTTCAGTAGTTACGGCATGCGGGCTTCAGTAGTTCTGGCTCGCGGGCTCTAGAGCGCAGGCTCAGTAGTTGTAGCACACGGGCTTAGTTGCTTCGTGACATGTGGGATCTTCCCTGAGCAGGGATCGAACCCGTGTCCCCTGCGGATTCTTAACCACTGCACCACCAGGGAAGTCCCTTAGACTATTTTTAACAAGGACATTTTGGTGTAAATAGTGTTGCTTCAGATTCTATTAAACATTAGTGGAACAGGAGTTGGGAGAAGCCCAGACTCCTAACTGTATGTGGAACATAACGTGGATCTAGGACAATGAAGAGTGAAAGCAAAGCAATGCATACCCCAAGTTCTGCATGTCTGGGTCACCAGAACTTGCCATGGAGCATGAAAGTGCTATTACTCCAGAAAATGAGCACCAGCCAGTATGTGACTTGAGATGTACAGTGGGAACTGTCCACTCCACGAGCACGTGGGAGATGTCCTGGGGCTCCCAGAAACAAATGAGGAGCCTGGGGGTTGTCAGCGAGGCCCTGTTCTGAGGCAGCTATTGGCTCAGTGTCATCCTTATATGACCTCTTATACCCACAGGCTGATGCAGCCTAGTGAAAGCTAGTTTTCACCTGGGTCACTCTACTGGTAGAGAATTACCTTCTCATCAGGGAGCTTGATTAGAAATGTGTGTGTGTTTAAATGAATTTTAAAAGCCAGGTTCAGGGGCTTCCCTGGTGGTGCAGTGGTTGAGAGCCCGCCTGCCGATGCAGGGGACACAGGTTCGTGCCCCGGTCCGGGAAGATCCCACATGCCGCGGAGCAGCTGGGCCCGTGAGCCATGGCCGCTGAGCCTGCGCGTCCGGAGCCTGTGCTCCGGGAGAGGCCAAAACAGTGAGAGGCCCGCGTACTGCAAAAAAAAAAAAAAAAAAAAAGCCAGGTTCAGGACTTCATTGAAGAAAACTGAAAATTTCCACCTTATATAAAAAATAAAATGAAAAATGAAAAAAATCCAGCTTCCTCATTGATGGACAGCTTTTACATGATGTACATCTCAATGGTCTTCCATTTTCCATGATGTATATGTCTCTGTACCTCTGTTCCTTATAAACAAAGCTTTTTACTGTTCTTTTAACAGCATCATCTTTCTCTCTAGGATAACATAGTAAGGTTATTCTGGAGGTCAGGTGACCTCACACCACTCCCATAGATCAGGGAAAAATTGGTCAAATGTCTTCATTGCAGAATGAGTCAGAAAGTAAAGCTGGCATTAGTCATGTTTTGTGTAATTACAGGGAGTGGAAAAAATGACTGGCAACGTAAATATCAGAGGCATGAATGTTTTGTTTTCACTTTTCCAATTTGAGCTCATCCCAGTGAGAGAGTTACAACAAAAACCCTGGATCCAAACTTGAGTGCATCAGAAGGAAAAGCCCCTTGCCTTCTGCTTTCCTAATAACACATGTCAGTAGTCAGTGATTGCAGTTTAACCCGGGCCCTTGCCCGGATGGCTGCTTCACAAGCTGATCTTCTAGGTTGACAGGAAGCTGTTGATATTTTCTTACCCTCTGCCCCACCCCATTCTACTCTCTCCTGCTAGTAATACCCAGAAAAAAAGGGGGCATGTTCCTCCTCTGGTTGGAGAAGGTGAAGGCTCTGGGGTCTGAATGGACATGGGAAAAATCAGTGACTCTACTTTAAGAAGTTGGTTCATCATAAGAGCACATTTCAAATTTGTTACACAGGTTCTCATTGGTGCCTGTGCATCTGAGGAATGTAATTTCAACCAGAGAGGATGAGCCAGGGTAATGATAACTGTTTCTATTCTGTGACTTCCTTTCTGTTTTAAAATAACAATGATGATTTGGAGTGCCAGACCTGGGACATTAGCAAAGCCAAAATCTCCACTATCTGCAAGATGTAACATCTAAAGTACTGGTTACAGGTTTCCAGATTTAATGGAAGAATGATTTTTTTAAAATGGAAAAAATTTAACAGCTAAACAGGAATAAAAATAACAGCAATGGTTAAAGTTTTTAATGTTAATCAATGTCATACATGTCTTCAGTCTGTCATTCACAGCTCTCAGTATCCTAAACTCAATCTACCTTTGCATCCTTATATTTCTGTCACTTTCTATTCCCCCTGCTACATACTCCACCTCCAGGATTCTGGCCACTCTGGACTACTCATCCCTCCCCTCACTACTCAATAAATTTTTGGATTTCACACCTTGATTTTCCCCCTCCTTACCCTTCTCTTTTTTATTTGTTTGTTTAAATCTTTATCATATATCAGGAACTATTTCTCATGATGGTGAAATCCACTCCAAGTCAGTAAGAACTGCTGTCTATGTTCACTTGTTTATACGTCTAGTTTATTATTGATTACATTTGTTTATACATTTGTTTATACGTTTAGTTTATTATTGATCATTACATTTGTTTATACGTCTAGTTTATTATTGATCATACTTTTCCTTAGAGTTTCTGACTTTGGTAAAGAATGCTTCCCAGTATCCATTCCCACCTTCTTCCTCAGTCTTTGAACGTGAAATTTTTTAGTGGCCCATTTCCCAACCACAACTACAGCAAGGAGCAGCTTTGTGGCTAAATTTTATCAAAGGAAAAAAGTGGAATTGGTGTGTCAAAGATCCATATAATGTCATAAAAGGAGGGAAGTGTGCCCTTTTCCTTCCCTTTCTTGTTGCTGTTCAGAATGTAGATGAAGTGGCTGGAACAGTAGCCACCACACTGGGCTATGAGGAGGAAAGAGCCTCTGATCTTAATAATCATGTGACTCCCATAGTTATATTGCACTATAATGCATTTCTGTCTTATTTGAGCCTCTGTTATTTTGGTTTTATGTCTTTTGAATGGAAAGCCAACCCTAACAATTAGACCTTTGTAAAAGTAGAACTCTCCCATGAGATTGTGATACCTGGGTGGTAGGTTTTCTGTGTTATTTTGTATCCATCTCATCACTTCCCAGGAATTAGCAAAGTGCATAAGGTATATCAATTGCCAAAAGTTTTAAAATCATGTTTGTAGAATTTAGTCAAGGTAAAAAATGTACTTTTTGATATTTTCTCAATACAAGGCAAGAAATGGAAAAATATTGACAGTTAAGAAGTACATGAAAACAGTGACTATTCAGAACAGAATTCACTTAAAGAACGTGCTAAAGAAGGGGAATCACAGTCCACACATATTATACCAGACATATACGGAAGATGGTTCAGTATGAGCACAATTCTTGTCATGGCATACCGAGTATTCGAAGCTATTTTTAAAGTGACTTAATGTGTTTACTGAAGTGTATGTGTTTGTTTATTCTATCAATATAAATTTTTGGAGTATCTACTATTGTCAGGTGCTTCAACAGTCAGTAGAGATAGAACGGTAAACAATCAGGTGTGGCCTTGCCCTCACGAGCAATCTAATGAGTAAATTTTTATTATAAAAATTCTCACAGAGTTATTATAAATTATATAATTATATAATAATATAATTATAATTATATAATTCATAGCATATAATTTATAATAATTCATGTAATTATGTTTATTGAAGTATAGTTGATTTACAGTGTTATTTTAGTTTCAGGTGTACAGTATAGTGATTCAATATTTTTAGATTATACTAACTTTAAAGTTATTACAAAATAATGGCAATATTTCCCTGTGCTGAACAATATATCCTTCTTGCTTATTTACTAGATACATGGCTGTTTGTATATATCTTGACCCTCCCCTCCTTCCCTCTTCCCACTGGTAGCTACTAGTTTGTTCTCTATACTGGTGAATCTCTTTCTGTTTTGTTATATACATTCATTTGTTTTATTTTTTAGATTCGTATGTAAGTAATAACAGTGTATTTGTCTTTCTCTGACTTATTTCACTAAGCATACTCTCTAGGTCAATCCATGTTGTTGCAAATGGCGGAATTTAATTCTTTTTTATGGCTGAGTAGTATTCTGTTTTATATATATATATATATATATATATATATATATATATATATATATCACAACTCTTTATACATTCATCTGTTGATGCACACTTATCTTGCTTCCTTATCTTGGCTATTATAAATAATTCTGCTATGAACATAGGGGCACATGTTTCTTTTAGAATTAGTGTTTTCATTTTCTTTGGATATATACACAGGAGTGGAATTGTTGGATCATATGTTGGTCCTATTTTTAGTTTTTGGAGGAACCTCCATACTGTTTTCCATAGTGGCTGCACCCATTTACATTCCCACCAACAGTGCAGGAGGGTTCCTTTTTCTCCACATCATCCACATCTGTTACTGGTGGTCTTTTTGATGATAGCCATTCTGACAGGTGTGAGGTGATTTCTCATTGTGGTTTTGATTTGCATTTCTCTGATGATTAACAATGTGAGCATCTTTTCATGTGCCTTTTGACCATCTGTATGTCTTCTTAGGAAAAATGTCTATTTAGAGACTCTGCCCATTTTTTGGTTTGTTTTTGATATTGAGTTTTAGAGCTGTTTATATATTTGGGGTATTTATACCTTATTGGTCATATCATTTCCAAATATTTTCTCCCATTTCTTAGGCTGTCTTTTCATTTTGTCAAGGGCTTCCTTTGCTTTGCAAAGTGTAATTAGGTCCTATTTGTTTTAGGCTTTCGTTCACTTTTATTTCTTTTGCCTTAGGATACAGATTCAAAAAAATATTGCTACGATTTATGAAAAGAGTGTTCTGCCTATATTCTCTTCCAGGAGTTTTATGGTCTCAGGTCTTACATTTAGATCTCTAATCCTTTTTGAGTTTATTTTTGTATATGGTGTGAGGAAATGTTTGAATGCATTCTTTTACATGTAGCTGACCAGTTTTCCCAGCATCACTTACAAAGAGACTGTATTTGTCTATTGTATATTCTGGCCTCCTTTGTTGTAGATTGATTGACCATAAGTGCATGGATTCTGGGCTCTCTATTCTATTGCATTGATCTGTGTGTCTGTTTTTTTTTACTGTAGCTTTGTGGTACAGTCTGCAGTCAGGGAACATGATACCTCCAGCTTTGTTCTTTTTTTCAAGATTGCTTTGGAAATTTAGGGTCTTTTGTGGCTCCATATAAATTTTAGGATTTTTTTTTCTGTGAAAAATGTCATGGGTATTTTGATAGATATTGCATGAAATCTGTAGATTACTTTGGATAATATGGACATTTTAACAATTTAAATTCTTCAATTCGAGAATGTGGGATATCTTTACATTTCCTTGTATCATTTTCAAATTCTTTCATCTGGATTTTATAGTTTTCAGAGTATAGGTGTTTTCATCTGCTTGGTTAATTTATTCCTAGGTATTTATTCTTTTTGATGCATTAAAAAAAAGGATTGTTTTCTTGCTTTCTCTTTCTAACAGTTCACTATTAGTGTATAAAAAGTAACAGATTTCTGTATATTAATCTTGTATCCTGCAACTTAACTGAATTCATTTATTAATTCTAATAGTTTTCTGGTGGAGACTATGGTTTTTATATATAGTATCATGTCATTTTCAAATAGTGACAGTTTTACTTTTCCCTTCTAATTTGGATGCCTTTTATTTATTTTTCTTATCTGATTGATGTGGCTAGGACTTACAAACTACATTAAATAGAAATGGCAAGAGTGGGGATCCTTGTTTTGTTCCTGATTTTAGAGGAAAGGCTTTCAGCTTTTCACAGTTGAGTATAATGTTAGCTGCGGGTTTGTCATAAATGGCTTTTATTATGTTGGGATATGTTTCTCTATACCAAGTTTGATGAGAGGTTTTATCATGAATGGATGTTGAATATTGTCAAGTGCTTTTTCTGTGTATATTGATATGACCATGCAATTTTTTATCCTTCCTTTTGTTAATGTGGTGTATCACATTGATTTTGTGAATATTGAATCAACTTTGCATCCCTAGAATAAATCCCACTTGATCATGGTGTATGATCCTTTTTATCAATTATTGAACTTGGTTTGCTAGTGTTTTGTGGGGGATTTTTGCATCTATATACATCAGGGATATTGGCCTGTAATTTTCCTCTTTTCTGGTGTCTGTCTGGTTTTGATATCAGGGTAATGGCCTGAGTTTGGAGAGTGTTCTATCCTCTTCAATATTCTGAAACAGTTTGAGAAGGTTACGTATTAGCTCTTCTTTATACATTTGGTAGAATTCCCCTATGATGCCATCCAGTCCTGGACTTTTTTTGGCTGGGAGTTTTTAAATTACAAATTCAATTTCAGTACTAGTGATTGGTCTGTTCAAATGGTCTATTTCTTCCTGATTCAATTGTGGCAGGTTGTATGTTTCTAGATATTTAAGTATTTCTTCTAGTTTGTCCAATCTGTTAGTACATAGCTGTTTGTAGTATTCTCTTTGGAATTTTTGGATCTTTGTGGTATCTGTGATAATTTCTACTCTTTCATTTCTTATTTTGTTTATTTAGTTCCTCTCTTTTCTTCTTGATGAACCTGGCTAAAGGTTTATCATATTTTTTTAACTTTTTAAAAAACAGCTATTTGTTTTGTTGATCCTCTCTATTGTTTTTTATCTATTTTATTTATTTCCTCTCTGTTGAGGAAATAATTTTCCTTCCTTCTGCTGACTTTAGGCTTTGTTCTTCTTTTTATGATTCCTTTAGATGGTAAGTTCGGTTGTTTATTTGAGATTTTTCTTTTTTCTTGCAGTAGACCTATATTGCTATAAACTTCCCTCTTAGAACTGCTTTTGCTGTGTCCTGTATTTCCGTTTTCATTTATCTTTAGATGTTTTCTGATTTCCTCTTTGATTTCATTTTTGGGCCATTGGTTTTTTAGTAGCATGTTGTTTATTCTCCAGGTATTTTGTGCTTTTCCCACTTTTCTTCCTGTAATGAACTGATTTCTAGTTTCATACTGCTGTGGTTGGAAAAAATGCTTTTAATTGTTTTTTGGTAAATGATTTCTGTTTCATTAGTTTAAAATTTTTTTTTTCAGGCGTTTTTCTTCTTCTTTCAAATGAGACAAATTCTTCAGTCTTCTTATTTTGCTTAACTTTCTCTGTCTCTATGAAAATAGGTGATAGAGTTACTTATTGCAGTCTTGAAGGGGTTTCCTTATGTGGGAGCATGATATACAGCCTGCATGTGCCCAGTGGCTTTGGTGAGAGTGCTGAATTTGACATAAACACAAGTCACGTCTTTCCTCAGGGTGTGCTGACACCTATCACCTTGGTAGGATGTGGGGCTGGAGACAGAGGGGTTAGGGCCAAAGCCAGGTGTGAGCTAAGGATTCCCCTCTGCTCAGTGGCTGTACTGCCCTATCTGGGTTGGGGTCAGGTCCCAAGCTGCTGGAGCAGAAGCCCTGAGAGTAGGGTCTGAGCTGGTTCTTTTCCCTTTAAGTTTGTGTTCTCCCCCACTCCTAGCACTGGCACCCTCACACTGGTGTGGAGCTGCTCCACAGGGCAGGTGGGGCCTGTGTGGTCTCTTGGCATGGGTTGGGGTGCAGCCTATGGCAGTGTGGCCAGGGTCCAAGACCTGAACTTCTTCTGATGCTCTACTTCTGTAAGCACCAATAACAGTTGCCGCTGCCCTGCTCAGATGCCACTTTGGGTTTGAGCTGCCTCTGTGTCTCACAGCTGAGGGCTCTCCTTGGCCTTGGCAGCCCTAGCCCCAGTGTGGAGCTGCATCATGAAGCCAGCAGAGCTGCTGCGTTCACTGGGCTCAGGCTGGGCCACATGCTGGGACAGTGATGGGAAACCAGAAGTCACATATGAAGTTTTCAATCTGCCTTCTCTGCCCTGCTTTGGAAGCGAGCAAGCATCCATGCACTCCTCACAAGGAGAATCTAGGCTTCTAACAGCTCTCCTGTTAGTCTCACTGGCCCTCTAACCAGCTAAGGTGCTTGTCTTCCCTCTGTCGAACCCCAGGGCTGGGGCACCACAAATGTGGCTTGAACTGCTCACTCCCCAGAGGAGATCTCCAACAGTGTAATTTCCCTTTTCCTCTGAGTCCCCTCCCAGGGTACAGGTCCTGTCCTAATCACTTCTCTTTTCTTCCTACCCAGTGCTGTGTGGATCTTGCTTACAACCTTGGTTGTACAGGAGTCTTTCTGCTAGTCTAGAGTTTTCAGTGAGAATTGTTCCACATTTAGATGTATTTTTGGTATGTTCATGGGAGGAGTTGCGTTCCACATTCTCCTACTCTGCTATCTTGATCTCTTCTCATAATTCATATAATTTATAATAAATATTCATTTATGTTAATATAATTTGTTTCTATAATTTATAACTATAACAAATGCAATAAAAATGTATGTGCGTTCCATTAGAGCATTAGAGAGAGAATTGAAAGACCGAAGAGTGAGAGACGGGGATAAGTGTAGAGAGAATATGAGAATGAATATATAAATGTAGGGAGCTGGATTTTTTTAATTATGTAAAGTCATTGTGGAGAATAAGAGTGAGCTCATAATATAAATGTTCTTCTTTGTAGTTTTGAGCGCCATTTGAAGCCGGCATTCCTGAATTTGTTGTGGAGCTACTCTTCCATTAAATGTGACTTTCTCCACCAGCTCCTGGCCTCATTGACGCAGCCACAAATAAATTATATATATATATATAATAATAACCTAGGGTTGGGGTTTTACCCAATGGCTATGATGAAAAAGATGATGGACCAGTGAATTAAGTTATTAAGCTAGTTGCAAAAATTTATTCAAATGATCACTGCAGAGATCTCAGCTACATAATGTAAAAGGGAAAGTATGAAGGTTTGGAAAAAAGGAAAGAAGTCAAGGACCTGGAAGTCCTAATGAGTTCGTCATGGCTACAGTTTGGGATAGGAATGTTGGGTGGGGTGGATAGAGTGAGTGGTGACTTGTTGCAAAGACAGGAGATTGGGTGAGGGAGTGGGATACTTGAATTTGTTATTTTAGAGGTAGTACACTGTCACATGATAAAAGCCAGCCTGTGACCACGACGTTGGAGGCTTTGGTGGAAGGGAGAGAATCACTGGGCACAAGGAGGTCAAGAACCAGAGTGACCTGAACATCCAGGGCATTGAGTGGGTGGTCCATGTTGATGTTAATATCACCAAGGATGACAGAATGTGAGGGTGTAGAGAAAGACATAAAACCAGGCGCCTTAGTCTAAAATATATGAAGGAGACTGACCAGAAAACTGGTAGATGATCACAACAGGGGTGAGGGAGGGACAAAAGATCAGAGTGGAAACTTGTGTTTGTTTGTTTGCCTGTTTCTTTAATTCTAACTCTAAAATTCTATCTGTTCTAAATGAACTGTTAGAAATTTGATGTCACCAAATCGTCTTTTACTTCTAAATAAGTTTATGTAAAATAACTCATAAATAACAAGGAGCAAATGTATCCATTAAAAATGATTGCCTTTAAATTACAATTATGATTGTAGTTAGAAGCACCGATTGTAATTCTCTTCAGGATCAGGAGTTGAAAATGAAATAAACAACTGAAGCTTTTTCAATTTCTGTTTTTTTTCAAACAGCCCTTTTTAGTCTAAGCTGGTTTGTAAATATAAGCACTGTAGTTCTGCTAATTAAAACTTCCATGGCAGACAAGGTAAGACTTTTGGACAGGGAAAACAATAGACTGGCTGAGGAGAGGAAGATCTGGAGATATGAACCTCTATTTTATCAGCTAAATCATATTATTCCTTTCTAGAAATATGAAAGAGGAACTCAGAATTTTTGCAGGTCATTAGCAGGAAATTGAGCTGATAGTTATGTTGCATCTGGAGGAAGTCCACTGAAATGAACTGGGATTAGAGATACAAGGAAGGGTCTAGCAAGAGAAAAACAACATATACACGTGGAGAGCACCAGGGTAAAAACTTGTGTTACCTTTAGAAAAAGAGAAACAAGACACAGGACCTGATATTTTGTTTTCAGTGATTTTCCTTGTGAGGACCAGCTATATCTCATTTCCTGTTCATGGATCTATATGCAGATTTCTATAGTATACCAGACCATAAAGCTGCTTTTTTTTACATAGGCTGATTGGATTCGTCATTTGTGTGAGAGTCTTAAGTAGAAAAGTACCCACCCCCACAACAGACATGTTCTTCTAAAATTTGTTTACTTCTTTTTTACTTTTAAAAATACTTTCCTTAAACTCTGGAATTTGTTTTGTTGCATCATGTGAGGAAAAATCTCTACTTGATTGTTCCATATATTTAGTCAATTCTTTCAACATCATCTACTGAATACTGATATTTCCCCATTTACTTCTGATGATTCCTTTGTTATTTATGAAGTTGTATTAATTATTGTTTCAGAGCCTCATACATTTTATCACATTAATCTACCTGTTTCCTTTTTTGTCAATACCACGCTGTAATTAGGGAAGGATTATGATCTGTATTCATATTTGATAGTGAAAGGTATATTATTTTTTCCAAAAATTTAATTTCTTGTTTGATCAGCTACAGAAACTTTAAAACAATTTCATCCAGTTACCAAAAAATTCCCTGTACATTTTTATCTTAATTGCATTAAAACTATAAATTAATTTGGAAAGATTTAACATTTTATCATATTACCTTTCTATGCAGTAATGTGGAATATTTTAAATTTTGTTTCAAACACTTAAAAAAAATCTCTTAGCAAGACTGCACAGCCTTCTTTATAAGGGATCTTTACATTTCTCTTTGAGATATTCTGTTATTTTTAATATTTTTCTATCGTTGTTAAATATTTTCTCTGTAGTCTTTAGTTCTTTATTGCTTATATGTAAAAAGTTATTAATAGTTGAGCATTTTTCTTGTACTTTAGTTTATTTTACTTCTTCTTAATTCTAAGACTTTTGTAATTTATCATCATGAATTCTCTAGCTATATGATCACATCACCTGCAGATAATTTGATCTCCTTTCCAATAATTATGCTTTTTAATTTTGGTTTCATTGGTCTTATTTCATTGATTAAAATGTAAACCTATTAAATAGTAACGGTGAGCTGTGGGTGGACATTCTTCTCTTATGACTGATTTTAATAAGTTAAATTAATAAGCCACACTTCCCAATATGTTCATCATGTAACAATAGTCCCACAAGATCACCTCTGAAAATGAAATCCAAGGATTTCATAATTGGGGAAACACTCTTCACTATATCACCCCTCCTAATTGCTAATCACAGATTAGCAATTTGTCTTCTTCTGTCTCCTCAAAAACCTTCTATAAATCATATATTTACTAGTAAATGATATTATATTGATTTCATGCAGTTTTAAACTTTCTTGATGGTGGAAGCAGGATACAAAAATGAGCTGGCGTTGTTCTCAAGGCAAGCTAGGATGAGCTCACCAGGGCAAATCAGGAGTCCCTGTCATTGGAGATGACACAGTTGATGATGCCTTAAGCACATTTCCAAGTAGGGAATGAGATTTCATCCTCCCCTTCTTGCAGGCATCCTCAGTCTTCATGAAGTATTATTTCAAACAGCGCTTCTCCCATGGTTTGTGGGAGGGGGTGCGTGCAAGGCATGCAGACAGCATGACACTTTGCCACAGGCCAATGATTCAGGACCAAAGATTTGTCTCTTTCTGTGCAAGCCCTATATTTCCTCTTATAGAGCCTAGAGGAAGGTGAGGGGGACCTGGGACGATGCTACAGTGGTACCATAGCCTTCTGAGGTTGTTTCTTAATAAACCCAGGGGGCCAAGAGTAGTCTGACCTCAATTTTCATATATTTCTTTGAAATTTGAGTACTTTTTTTCTCTTTGCCTTCAACTAAGAGTCCTAATAGCCATTTCCAAGAAATAGGAAATGTTTATTAAACATGTTTTCAAGGAACACTAAAATATGTACCGTAGGTAAGGAAAGTTTTTAAAATTAAAATGTTTGATATTCAGTCTGAGTTCATTGGCAGAAGAAAGTGTAAAGATCTTTCACAAGTTCTAGGAGAACCTGCAGGGTTTCTGTAATTGGGAGCTTTGCAAATAATCATGAACTCACAGCAAAGACTAGAACAAATGATCCTTTGAAATAGATTCCAGCTCTAGGATTATGTTTCTGTGAAATGAAGAGTGTAAACCACATCACAGTAATAATCCTTGTTATTTTGCTGGCAGTTAATTAATGCTTTTCAAAGTGACAAGTACTATAATGACTATGTGACATACAAAAAGTATATCAAAAGATGACGAAACCATTGTGACATGATTGCTCCCTCAGTATGGTTCAAAGACCGTGAGGCAACTATGAAACTAAATAACTTCATCAGTGATCGAAAGGATAAATGCCATTTGGTTTACTCTGTGGCAGCTATAATTTGTTCTAGTATTCCTCAGGATTATACTTTGAGCAGTACTGATTCATTTGTTTGTTTTACTTTATCTTATTTTAAAAGGTTTTAAGGTAGCTTACAAAGATCTACAGATTATAGCATGGTAAAAATAAATGGAAAAAGAAAACAAAGAAAGAATGAGGCAAAAGGAGTTTATGTAAGATGATTTCAGCATAGTGTGGTTTAGTGGCCAAAAGACATGCCATGAAGGCCTTTCAGGGGATAATGCAGACAGAGAAACACCAAAAAGTGCATGATTTAGAGGATCCAAAATTTATATCAATCAGTTCCTATTGGAAGCAAAATTATATCCGGTGCTGAGAGCTGTCACCCCTTGGTTGTCATAGAGAGGGCACTTCTTATTGTAAAGAATAAGGTCCTAGATGATATCATTAGAGTAAACAGTAAAGAATTTCATAGGACTATGCCAAACTGTGACATTTTAAATTACTCTAAGACCACAGTCAAATAACACTCTTATCATTTTTTGTGCAGTGAAAGAACCGTCTAATAGGTAGAACCTCCAGACCTTATAACATTTTTGTCATTCATTTCACTTATCCATATGTTGTGATGACTTGATGCATTACTATTATTATTATTTTAAACTATTATCTCTTAAATTAATTAAGAAAAAATTACTTTCAAATTTTCCTTCTCTAGTACACTTTCTTTCTTGATCTAGATCAAAATTTCTGACCTATGTAATTTTCCTTTCCTTGAAGAACTTTTTTTAACATTTCTTAAAAACTGGTCAGCTGGTGATGATTTGCATCCATTTCTGGTTTTGTTTTTTACTTTTTCCTGAGAAAGTCTTTATTTCTTCTTCATTGTTGAATAAAAAATTTCTTGGATATAAAATTATAGGTTGGGTTTGTTTTCTTTAAAAACTTTGAAGATTTCACTCATTATTGTCTTGTTTGCTTAGCTTCTGATGAGAGATCTGCTTTATTTCTTTTTGCTGCTCCTTATAGATAAGGTACTTCTGCACCTCCCTGGCTCATTTCAAGAATTACTCTTTGTCTTTGGTTTTCTTTCATATTTAAAATGTATGCCTACCTGTAGTTTTGTTTGTTTTTATTAGAATTTACATTTTACAGTAGTTTTAGGGTTATAGCAATTTTGAGCAGAAGATACCAAGATTTCCCATTTATCCCCAGTCCACAAACATGCATAGCCTCTGTCATATCAACATCCCCCATATAGTGATGCATTTGTTATGACTGATGAGCCTACACTGACACATCTTATCACCCACAGTCCATAATTTACATTCCAGTTCACACACGGTGTTGTACATTCTATGGGTTTGTATAAATTTATGATGATATGTATCCACCATTACAGTGTCACACAGAGTAATTTCCCTACTAAAAATCCTTGAAAATCCTCTGTGCTCCACCTTTTAATCCCTCTCTTTCCTCTAATAATCTGGCAACCACTGATCTTTTTACTGTCTTGATAGTTTTGCCTTTTCCAGAATGTCATATAGTTGGAATCATACAGTATGGAGCCTTTTCAGATTGGCTTCTTTCACTTAGTAATATGCATTTACATTTCTTCATGTCTTTTCATGGCTTGAAGGCTCATTTCCTTTTCGTGCTGAATAATATGCCTTTGTCTGGATGTACCACCATTTATCCATTTGCCTGCTGAAGAACATCTTGGTTGCTTCCAAGTTTTGGCAGTTATGAATAGTGTTCCTATATACATCTGTGTGCAGGTTTTGCATGGTCTTAAGTTTTCAACTCGTTTGGGTAAATACCAATGAGCTCGATTACTGAATTGTATGGTAAGATGTATTTAGTTTTGTAACAGACTCCCACACTGTCTTGCCAAGTGGCTGTACTATTTTGCATTCCCACCAGCAATGAATGAGAGTTCCTGTTGCTCCTCATCCTGGTCATCATTTGGTGTGGTCAATGTTCAAGATTCTGGCCATTCTAAAATTGTGTAGTGGTATATCATTGTTTTTTTTTTTTTTTTTTTTTTTTTTTTTTTTTTTTTTTTTTTTTTTTTTTTTTGCGGTACGTGGGCCTCTCACCGTTGTGGCCTCTCCCGTTGCGGAGCACAGGCTCTGGACGTGCAGGCTCAGCGGCCATGGCTCATGGGCCTAGCCGCTCCACGGCATGTGGGATCTTCCTGGACCGTGGCACGAACCCGCGTCCCCTGCATCGGCAGGTGGACTCTCAACCACTGCACCACCAGGGAAGCCCTATCATTGTTTTAATGTGCATTTTTCTAATGACATATGACATGGAGCATCTTTTCCTGTGCTTATATGCCATCTGCATTATCTTCTTTGGTGATATGTCTCTTAAGGTCTCTGACTCATTATTAAAATTGGGTTCCTTGTGTTCTTATTGTTGAGTTTTGAGTTCTTTGTATACTTTGACTAACAAACCTTTATCAGATATGTCATTTGCAAATATTTTCTTCCTGTTTATGGCTTGCCTTTTCAGTCTCTTGACAATGTCTTTCACATTGCAGAAGTTTTTAACTTTTAATGAAGTCCAATTGATCAATTATTTTTTTCATGTATTATGTCTTTGTCTGTATCTAAAGAGTCATTGCCTTGCCAAGGTCATCTAGATTTTCTCTTATGTTACCTTCTAGGAACTGTGTTTTTTCACATTTTACATTTAGGTTTGTGATCCCTTTTAAGTTAATGTTTGTGAAAGTTATAAGATCTGTGTCTAGATTCTTTTTTTTTTTTTTACACACAGATGCCCAGTTGCTCCAGCACCACATGTTGAAAAGACAATCTTTTCACCGTCAATCTTTCACTGTCACTGCTTTTACTTCTTTGTCACAGATCAGTTGACTGAGGCATCTATTTCTGGACTATTTTGTTCCATTTGTTTGCTTATTCTTTTGACAATACCACACTGTCTTGAATACTGTAGATTTATAAGTCTTAAAGTCAAGTAGTGTCAGTCTAATAACATTGTTCTTCCTCAATATTGTGTTGGATATTCTGGGTCTTTTGATTTTCCATAAACAACTTTAGAATCAGTTTGCTGATATCCACAAAAGAACTTGATGGGATTTCGATTGAGATGGTGGTCAACCTGGGAAGAACTGACTTATTGACACTACTGAGTCATCTTTTCCTTGAACATGGAATGTCTCTCCATTTATTTAGTTCTTCTTTAATTTCTTCCATCAGAGATTTTCTCATATTGAACTTGAACATATTTTGTTAGATTTATGCCTAAATATTTATTTTGAAGAAATTTTTTTCATTTTGAATATCATTTTGAAGGTATTTTTATTTTCAAACTCTACTTATTCATTGATTTTGTATATTAATTAACCTTATATTCTGAAACCTTGCTGTAATTATTTAATAGTTCCAATAGTATTTTTGTTGCTTCTTTCAGATTTTCTATAGATGATCCTGTCATCTGCAAATAGTTTTCTCTTCCTTCCCAATTTGTATACCTTTTATTTCCTTTTTTTTTTGCCTTATTGCATTAGCAAATAATTCTAATATAATGTTGAAAAGGAGTGAGAGGGGACATCCTTGCCTTGAACCTTATCTTATGGGAAGGCTTCAAGTTTTTGACCACTAAGTATGATGTTAGCTGTAGGTTTTTTGTGGATACTCTTTATCAAGTTGAGGAAGTTTCCCTCTATTCTCAGTTTAATCAGAGTATTATAAATGCGCTTTGAATTTTGTCAAATGCTTTTTCTGCATCTATTTATGTGATCGTGTAATTTTTATCTAGCCTATTGATGTGATAAATTACATTAATTGACTTTTGAATGCTGAAACTGTCTTGCATACCTGGACTAAATCACTCTTAATGGTGGTGAGTAATTCTTTATATACGTTGTGGATTTGATTTGCTAATATTTTGTTGATTTTTGCATCTATACTCATGAGAGATACTGGTTTGCAGTTTACTTTTCTGTAATATCTTTTTCTGGCTTTAGTATTAGGAAAATGCTGGTCTCACAGAATGAGTTAGGAAGTATTCCCTTTGCTTCTATCTTCTGTAAGAGATTGTAAAGAATTCTTATAATTCCTTCCTTAAATGTGGTAAAATTCACCAAGGTACCCATATGTGCCTTACGCTTTCTGTTACGGAAGGTTTTAAATTATCATTTCAGTTTCCTTAATAGATAAAGGCCTATTCAGATCGTCTATTTCTTCTTGTGTGAATCTTGGCAGATATTGTCTTTCAGAGAATTGGTCTATTTCATTGGTTATCAAAATCTGTTGGCATAGAGTTTTTAATAGTATTTCTTTTGTATCCTTTTGATGTCTATGAGATCTGTAGTGGTGTCCCTTGTTTTATTTGTGACATTAGTAATTTGCATCTGCTCCTTTTTTTTCTTAGTTACCTTGGTTAAAGACTTGTCAGTTTTACTGATCTTTCCAAGCAGTATCTTTTGGTTTTGTTGATTTTTCTCTTGATTTTTTTATTTTTAATTTCATTGAGTTCTGTTCTAATTTTTAATTTCTGCTGCCTGCTTTGGATCTAATTTGGTTGTTTTCTAGTTTCCTCATATGTAATCCTAGATTTTTGATTTGGGGTCAGTCTCCTTTTCTAATATGTACATTTAATGCTATAAATCTCACTATAAACACTGCTTTCACTGCATCCCACAAATTTTGATAAATTTGATAAACTTTTGAAATTTTCATTGAGCTCAAAGTATTTTTAATAGCTTGATTTCTTATTTGACCTATGCATTATTTAGAACTGTGTTGTTTACTTTCCAGGTATTTGGGGATTTTCTAGCAATCTTTCTGTTTTTGGTTTCTAGTTTAATTCCACTGTGGTCTGACAGCATGTATATTCTGATTTCTATTTTTTAAAATTTGTTGTGGTATGTTTTATGGCCTAGAATGTGGTCTACTGTGCTGAATGTTTCATGTGAGGTTGAGAAAATGTGTATTCTACTGTTGTTGGATGACGTAGTCTATAGATGTCAATTATATCAATGCAGGTGATTGATAGTACTATAAGAGTTCAACTTGTCCTACTGATTTTCTGCCTGCTGAATCTGTCCATTTCTGAGAGAGAGATATTGAGATCTCCAACTATAATAGTAGATTCATCTATTTCTCCTTGTAGTTCTATCAGTTTTTGCCTCACATGGTTTGACGTTCTGTTGTTAGGCAACATACCCATTAAGGATTGTTCTGTCTTCTTGGAAAATGGACCACTTTGTCATTCTGTAACATCCCTCTGTAGACCTGATAAATATCCTTGCTCTAAATCTGCTCTGCCTGAAATTAACATAGCCACTCCTTCTTTCCTTTGATTAGTGTTAGCATGGTATATTGTTCCCCATTCCTTTACTTTTTATTAACATATGCCTTTATATTTAGAGGAGGCTCTGTAGACAACAAATAGTTGGGTTGTGTTTTTTGATCCACTCTGGCAATCTCTGTTTTTGAATTGGTGCATTTAGACCATTGGAGTGTGATTATTGATAGGGTGGAATTAATATCTACCATATTTTTTACTGTTTTCTATTTGTTTCTCATGATCTGTTTCTGTCTTTATCTTCTACTCTGCTTCTGGCTTTGGTGGTTTTAACTGAGCATTTTATAATTCCATTTTCTCTCCTTTCTTAACATACCATTTATACTTCTTTTTATTAAAAATATTTTAAGTGTTTGTCTTAC
Organism: Kogia breviceps; assembly: GCF_026419965.1. Classification (NCBI taxonomy): domain Eukaryota; kingdom Metazoa; phylum Chordata; class Mammalia; order Artiodactyla; family Physeteridae; genus Kogia; species Kogia breviceps. Next base: position 42,247,353 of record NC_081324.1, on the reverse strand, counting down.
AGTTTGCAATATATGTGTATATCTGATCCAAGTCCATTTTCATATAACATTACACCACTTAACCTGAGAACCTCATAATAACAAAATAACCCTAATTCCTCCCTATCATCCTTTGTATCATTGCCTTCATTCATTTCACTTATACATAAGAATACAGAATCAAATACATTGTTGCTATAATATTTAGAGCAAACTGTTGTCAGATCAATTAGGAATAAGAAATATGAATGATTTTAATTTTTCTTTCACTTACTCCTTCTCCAGTGCTCTTCCTTTCTTGATGTAGAACTGAGTTTCCACCTATATCATTTTCCTTCTCTCTCAACAATTTCTTTTAACAATTCTTGCAAGGCATGTCTATTGGCAACAAATTCCCTCAATTTTCATTTGGCAAGGAAGTCTTTATTTCTCTTTCACTTTTGAAGAATAATTTTGTTGGGTACAGAATTATAAGTTGGTGAGATTTTTTTCTGTAAGTACATTAAATATTTCAATCCATTCTCTTCTTCCTTGCATGATTTCTGTGGAGTACCTGATGTAATTCTTATATTTGCTCCTCTGGCTTCTCTTAGGATTTTAAAAATAATCTTTGATTTTTTTCTGTAGTCCAAAGATAATATGCCTAGGTATAGCTTTTTGGGGGCATTTATTCTGCTTAATCTCTGAGCTTCCTGGATCTGTGGTTTGGTATCTGACATCAACTGGGGGAGATTCTCAATCATTCTTGTTTCAAATATTCCTTTTGATCCTCTTTCTTCTTCTCTGGTATGAGTATGTTACAACTTTAGTTTGTCTCACAACCCTTGGATATTCTATTATTCAGTCTATGTTCTCTTTGCTTTTTGGTTTTCAAGTATTCTATTGATATATCCTCTAGCTCAGAGAGAGTTTCCTCAGTCATGTCCAGTCTACTAATAAACCTATGAAAATTATTCTTCATTTCTGTTACAGTATTTTCTTTTTATTTCTAGCATTTCTTTTTGGTGTTTTCTTGGGATATTTTTCTCTCTGTTTACATTGCCCATCTGTTCGTATATTCTGTCTACTTTATCAGTAAAAATCCTACACATATGAATCAGAGTTGTTTTAAATTCCCAGTCTGATAATTCCAACGTCCCTGCCATGTCTGGTATGATGCTTGCTCTGCCTTTTCAAACTGTGTTTTTTTGCCTTTTAGTATGTATTGTTAATTTTTTTCTTAATAGCTAGAACTGATTTACTGGGTAAAAGGAACTGTTGTTAAGTAGACCCTAGGTGATATGGTGTGAGGTGGGGGGAGGGGAAGCCTTCCATAGTCCTATGATTAAGTCTCAGTCTTGTCTTTTTTTTTTTTTTTTAGAGACACAGATGTAGAGAACAAATGTATGGACACCAAGGGGGGAAAGCAGGGGGTGGTGGTGGTGGTGGGATGATGGGAGATTCGGATTGACATATATACACTGATATGTATAAAATAGATAACTAATAAGAACCTGCTATCTAATAAAAATAAAATAAAATTCAAAAGATAAAACATTTATATATTAAAAAATAATAAGTCTCAGTCTTTTAAAGAGCCTGTGCCTCTGGATTGGGAACTTCACATTTGCTTCTCAATTCTCTCCCCTCTTAGATGGGACAAGATTGCTGGAGTGGGCAGGAGTTGTTTAGGCTGTGACAAAACCCCAGCAGGCTAGGATTTGGTGAAATAGTTCCTCCTGAAGGCAGATCTAATTATGAAGAAAAGAATGCTCTGGTATATCTCAAAATGGTTCCTTTTCCCTCCCCACTGCTGGAAGCACATGGCGAATTTTCTCAGAAATTCACTGTGAGGACCTGGTAAACCTCCTGGGGATATAACTCACCTAAGTGTGAAGTGTCTCCTTGGAGTTCCCAACTCTCAGACTTGTCCACAGTGAGCCTCTAGCAACTTGTTAATTGAAGGTCAGGTTTTCTTACCCTGGCACTGGTTCCTGCCAGGTTTTCTGCTTGTGAGGTTCTGCTGCAGTTGGTTGTGATTCTCTGTATTCACTGTCGGTCTGCAAATTTGGAGGCAGTGGTTTGCCCTATGACCTCACTTCTCTTAAGGATCTAACTAAGACTTGTTGATTTTTTAGTTTGTTCAGCTTTTTACTTATTGTTAGTGTGAAATGGCAACTTCTAAGCTTCTTATGTGATGAACCAGAAGTCCCTTGGAGGTTTTTTTCCCATGTTTTTCTGCTTGATAACCTGCAGTTTCTATATTCCTATATGTGAGCTGCCTGTATTTGTGGTATTGTTTCTGTCATTAGTTTTTGAAAGTTCTGAGTCATTATTAATACAAATATTTCTTCCACTTTATTCTCTTTTCTTCTCCTTCTGATATTCTAATTATGCATATGTTATACCTTTTAAAATTGTCCCACATTTCTTAGACATTTTGTGTTTCAAAAATTCTGTTTTTCTCTTTGCATTTCAGTTTGAGAAAGTACTATTGTCCTATCTTTGAGCTCACTGTATTTTTTTCTCATCTGTATCCAGTCTACAAATGAGCCCAGCGAAACCTGTTCCATTTCTGTTACCTTTTTTTTGATTTCTAGCATTAATTTTTTTTTTTTTTTTTTTTTTTTTGCGGTACGCGGGCCTCTCACTGCTGTGGCCTCTCCCGTTGCAGAGCACAGGCTCTGGACGCGCAGGCTCAGTAGCCATGGCTCACCGGCCCAGCCGCTCCGCGGCATGTGGGATCCTCCCAGACCAGGGCACGAACCCGCGTCCTCTGCATCGGCAGGCGGACTCTCAACCGCTGCGCCACCAGGGAAGCCCTCTAGCATTAATTTTTATTCTATATTAACATTTCCATCTCTCTGTCGACATTACCTATCTGTTCTCTCTTGTTTTCTTTTTTATCCATTAGAGACCTTAACATATTGATTATTATTTATTTAAAATTTCCTATATGCTGAGTGTTTTAACATCTATACTGTATTAGTCTGGTTCTTATACTTGCTTTGTCTCTTCCAATTGTGTTTTTTCTTGATGTTTTGCATGTCTTGTAACTATGTGTTGAAAGCCAGACATATTTTATTGGGTCATGGGAACTGAAGTAGATAGGCTTTTAGTGTGAGGATTTGTTTTCACGTGTCTAGGCATTGGGCTGTGTTTAACATTTGCTGTAGCTGTGGGTGTCAGAGGCTTCAAATTCCTCTAGTGCTTTTGTTTTTGTTGTTTTGTTTTCCTCTTGATTTTGGCTTTAAGTTGTTCTTCTCAGGGAGAATATGCATCCTGTAGTTTGCTTAGCTGTAGTCCACTGTTGTTATACTGAAACCCTGTTAGTGGTGTGGTAAGGTATGTGGGAGGGGGAGCATTCTATCAAGTTATGATTAAATCTCAGTCTTTCAGTGGGCCTTTGTCTCTGGATCTGAGCCTTCACAAGGATTTATTTCTCCATAGTAGAGCTTCCCACCACCCTTAGTTGAGACAGGATGAAATGGGGGCACAGAGTAAGAGGAATGCTTGTCACCCAGTTTGGGTATGGCTCTGGTAAAGTCTTTTCCCATGAAGAGGAGACAATTGCTGTGGAGAATGCTCCTTGCTTCACAGTGATGACTCTTTTCCTCTTCCTAAGCCACAAAGGACTCTTGCTTGGACCTTTTACCATGACATCCAGATGGGTTTCCTCGAGATAGATCCCTGATTGTGGCCGCTCTCCTAAGAATGCAATCCTCATTGTCATGCTAGTCCATGCTCCGCCTTCAGAAATTTGTCAAAGTGATCATTTAAGTAATTCTGCTACTTTATGCCAGTGGCTGTTCCAGAAAAGCAGATCTCAGCTGTAGCTCTCGATTTTTGGCTGTCTTTCCACATTACTAGGTAGTTCTTTGCTCTTGAGTCTTCAGTTCTCTGATGGGTCCAGGAAAAGTCATTGATGTTTAATATTTTCTTGTTATTAGTATAGGAGAGACAATTTCCAAGCTTTTTACATGTCAGAAGTAAAACTGGAAGTCCCTGTTCTTGATTTTTTTGGTTCTGTAAGATTCATTTTCTAAAGCAATTGTGTCTTCATGGCACTTCCCTGAAGGGGGCACTCTTCCTCTTCACTGGTGGGGCTTACGTGTGGAAATAAGACTATTTGTATCTTTCCATAATAGAGACTGCTGGAACTTTGAAACGAGATTTTCAAAAGACTTGAGGCTCACACAGAGAAATCATCACCTAAACATTATCTAGTTTACAGGCTACAGATTACTTCATTTAAGTTTAGGGTACCCACAGGTGACCTCTTTGCAAAGTTTCCAGTCTGCTTGTCTGTGACAAAGGTCATATTATCTCTAACCTCCCAGAGCCTTCTCAAATATTTCTTAATTCATCAAAGATCAAAGACATTGAGAAAAGAGAAAGAGAGAGGAGAGAAATCTTGCCAAGCATGTTCTAGCTGAAGATCTGACCTTTTCACATGAGAGCTCCCTTCAGTGGGCAATTTGCAGTCCTACCTTGTATTATAAACTTGTCTCAAGGTCTCAACAGGTCAACCCTCCCCAAAAGGTAACAATCTATCTTAAACCAGAGGAAAATCAGGAAGGAATAGATTTATATGCCTACTGGATAGCAGATACCCAGAAAGTGTTTATTTTTTTTTAATTTATTTTATTGAAGTATAGTTGATTCACAGTGTTGGGTTAATTTCTGCTGTACAGCAAAGTGATTCAGTTATGCATATGTGTGTGTGTATTCTTTTCCATCACTGTTTATTACAGGATATTGAATATAGTTCCCTGTGCTATACAACAAGACTTTGTTGTTTATCCATCCTATATATACTAGTTTGCACCTGCTAATCCCAAATTCCCAATACATCCCTCCCTTCCCCTCCCTCCCCCTTGGCAAACACAAGTCTGTTCTCTATGTCTGTGAGTCTGTGTCTGTTTCATAGATAAGTTAATTTATGTCATATTTTAGATTCCACATATAAGTGATATCATATGGTATTTGTCATTCTCTTCCTGACTTATTTAACTTAATATGATAATCCATGTTGCTGCAAATGGCATTAATTCATTCTTTTTTATGACTATATACTATTCCATTGTGCATGTGTATATATACATATATATACACACACACATATACACCTCATCTTCTTTATCCATTCATCTGTTGATGGACATTTAGGTTGTTTCCATATCTTGGCTATTGTAAATAGTGTTGCTGTGAACATTGGGGTGCATGTATCTTTTCGAATTATGGTTTTCTCCAGATATATGCCCAGGAGTGGGATTGTTGGATCATATGGCAACTGTATTTTTACTTTTTTAAGGAACTTCCATACTGTTCTCCATAGTGGCTGTATCAATTTACATTCCCACCAACAGTGCAAGAGGGTTCCCTTTTCTCCACACCCTCTCCAGAATTTATTGTTTGTAGATTTTTTGATGATGGTCATTCTGACTGGTGTGAAGTGATACCTCATTATAGTTCTGATTTGCCTTTCTCTAATAATTGGCAATGATGAGCATCTTTTCATGTGCCTATTGGCCATCTGTATGTCTTCTTTGGAGAAATGCCTATTTAGGTCTTCTGCCCATTTTTTGGTTGGGTTGTTTGGGTTTTTTTTGTTATTGAGTTGTATGAGCCATTTGTATAATTTGGGAATTAAGCCCTTTTCAGTCACATCATTTGCAAATATTTTCTCCCAGTCTGTAGGTTTCTTTTCGTTTTGCTTATGGCTTCCTTTGCCGTGCAAAAGCTTATAAGTTTGATTATGTCCCATTTGTTTATCTTTGCTTTGACTTGTATTGCCTTGGGATACTGACAGCAAGTGTTTATTCAATCAATGAATGAATGAAACTAAGTCTAGGAATTTGAAGTAGAAGAAAATAGATTTGAAGTAAGGTAATAAATTGGTTTTGAATGCTTTCTGATGATCTTGCTCTTCCAGAACACAAGAGGGAAACGTGGATTAAAAGAAAAAAGTCTCAGGAAAGGAAGGCGATGATGATGAGATGCAGAATTGTAGCAATCACTTGCCTTTACCAAAAAAAAAGAAAGAAAGAAAGAAGGAAAATAAAGGATTGGAGATATTTTGGGGCATTTGGAACTGAGAATGTAATAAGGCTGTTGCTTTAATGAGCAGAGTAGCCTAACTTGGTCCTTTGCTCTCAGTCCTACCCCCCACTCCCCACACTTTTTGACTCCCTTCCAATTTGTCCTTCATTGTGCACTCAGAGTTTTCCAGAATATAGATTTCATTATATAATTCACCTGCTAAAAATCTCTGAATTCCTACCACCTAAAATTAATAACTTAATTTTGGTGTTCAAAGCCAAGTTATTATCTTGCCTTAAATCTTTTTTTCCCCTAGCTTCACCTCTAATGCCTCAAATGTGTCCTCCAGTCAAAAATCTCATTAATTCCAACATCAACCACCAACATTTCCTGTAGCTACAACACCATATTTTGCTTGTTGAACTTCTATGCATCTCTTAAAACTCAACTCACTTACTGTGTCAAGACATTACTGAAGAGTCCTTCCCTTTGGTAGGTTCAATTGCTCTTTGAACTATTTTATTGTTTAACATTTTGTAGTGGAAAAAGGAATTTATAGATTTTTATTGCTTCCTGTGGGCAGCTGTATCCTGTTAAGACCCTTTGTTTGCTGAGTACTATGGATGATGTGGTGTGAGAAGCAGTGTCCATGGCAAAGAGCACAGGCTAGAGTTTCAGTTGCCTACATCTGAAAGCCCTGCTCCATCTCAAACTATACCATCTATGTAATTTTTGTCAAGTTACCTCACCTCTATGCCTTAGTTTCCTCAATTATAAAAATGTAAATGATAAAAATAAAACCTAACACATTGGGTTCTTGTGAGAATTAAATAAGTCAATCCTTAGAAGAGTGTTGGACACAAAAGTGCATATAATGTCTTCTCTGTTCATGACCATGAGGATCATGATGGTGAAGATGATGAGATGCAGAGTTGAGGGTACTGAATTGCATTATCTAATGGTGTTGACATTTGAGTTTGGTGAGTGGAGGAGTGGGGAGAATTCAGTAGGGAAAAGACAAAGGTTACTGAGGCTGGGCAGAGAAGGGACACATTGTTGGTACCATAGGAAGAATGAATTTTAGAAAACAGACCCATCTGGTTAAAATTTTAAATATTTTTTTTCTGTGATGTAACCTTCCCCTGTCCCCATCTTCCATATGAGATCATGAAATGTACTTTACAAATAACACTTTTGGTGCTGCAAGATTCCTTCTCAGTTCCTCTTCTCACAACCCAGATCTGTTTCAGTGTAGCATGGGGCACAATTACCATTTTGTGTGGGGAAAGCTGACTTCAGATTGCAAGTCTGTGTCTTTTAACAATGAATCCTGGAGATCAGTACCCATTTCTTATACTGTAAACAACATTTACTCTCCAGCTTTCACTGCCTAAGAGAGAAAAATATTAGTATTTTTCTAATACTAATACAGCGAGGATATTAGTATTTGTTTATGAACTCCCCAAAGTAAAACTACTGGAATCCCTACACTTTCTCTTTCTTTCCACTCCTAAAAATATTTCTCCATCGTCACATGTGGGTACTCCTAAATGGTTCCCTTAGCCACACTCAGTTGGCTGATAGTCAACAATGATAACACGTGTTTCTTGCTGTTTTCTTCTTTTATTAGTAGTAACCCTTTGACATTACAACTCCCAGTGTCTTCCAGTAGGATAGCCTTGTTCCATCAGTTTCTGATAATACCTCTTGTGTTTCAACTCTTTTTCAACTTTTTCATTTTCAGGCACTTTCCTTCTGAAACTTAAAATACTTCCTTAGGGCTGGTTAGAGAACAATAAAACTGATGCTTCTTGTTATGCTGCCCCAAAATTCCATCCCCAGCAATTACATACCCAGAGTAGAGCCCTTGAGGAATGACCCCCATTTATCTGGAGTGACACTCTCAAGGATGTTAAGACAGCTTTGTTCCTCATTTGTGTTTGAGAGCTTAAGTCCCAAGGACACCTATTCATTTTGACAAGTTTTATCCACATTTCTCCCAGGAGGACTCTAAGAGTCTCATGCAAACCATATCAGTCTGTTCTGATAAACTTGCACTCTATACTGGGTCCCCTCTCACACTCTTTACTGGACTTGGACTCTGCTGGAAGCTTGGTTTCATTTTATTCCCAGCTCTGGGCTGGTGGACTATAGCTGCTCTGCACTCCATTCCTTATCCATGTGAGTGTCAATGGGCATGGAAACCCATCAGCACATTTGACATTTCAAAACGTATCTCTTTATATGGACTTATTAAACCATTAACAGGACTGTGAACCATCAAAGTATCCTCATATGAAAATAAGATTTTTAAATTCTGGACTTTCCTACAAATGGAAGATAATCATATTCTAAAATGTGCTCTCTGAAATTGATGTGACCTAATTTAAGAGTATTTTACAAGGCAGATTAAGTAACCTGGTCTGAAATAATTGGCCAAAGAAACCAAGTTCAATTTAGTCTACCTTATTTATAATTTGAATTTTGTTCATTTCCTTAAAATGTTTAAAGTCAGTTTATGTTAATAAAAGTGACATAAAACAGAGAGATTATAATAAATCTAAGAAAAGGGAGAGACAGAAGAAGCAGGTGTCTGGGATGGGTCAGTTATAGCAAAAGAGTGGATACACTTAGCTCTGAGCCTCCTGTCAACAGGGTCAGATGCAGAAACAAATTTGTTGTCACTGTCATCTCTTGAATGCTTACTATGTGTCAGGCCCAGTTCTAAGGGTCTTTTTATGTGTGAGTTTCTTTTACTTCCACAGCTACCCTATGAGGCAGGTATTATCAACACCCACATTTTACAGATGAGTAAACTGAAGCAAAGGAAGATTAAAATAACTTGCCCACGTTAACATATTGGATTGGCCAACAGGTTCATTCAGTTTTTTCCATAAGATGGCTCTAGTAGCACTTAGTTGTCTTTAATTTCATTCAAAACAATTTTGTTAGATTGCATGTGACAGCTGTCATATCAGTGTGCATTTAAAAAAAGACGTATCAAAATTGGTGAATTTTTGAGGCTTCCCTGGTGGTGCAGTGGTTGAGAATCTCCCTGCCAATGCAAGGGACACGGGTTCGAGCCCTAGTCTGGGAAGATCCCACATGCCGCGGAGCAACTGGGCCCGTGAGCGACAACTACTGAGCCTGCACGTCTGGAGACTGTACTCCGCAACAAGAGAGGCCACAACAGTGAGAGGCCCGTGCACCGCAACGAAGAGTGGCCCCCGCTCACCGCAACTAGAGAAAGCCCCCGCACAGAAATGAAGACCCAACACAACCAAAAAAATAAATAAATTTATTTTAAAAAATAATAAAAAAATAAATTTAAAATTGATGAATATTTCTGTAGCCATTTTAATATTGAAGATGGAAGAAAACAACATTTTTGGCATATTATGATTTATTATTTCCAGAAAGGTAAAAGCACAACTGAAATGCAAAAAATGATTTGTGCAGTGTATGGAGATGGTGCTGTGACTAATTGAACATGTCAGAAGTGGTTTGAGAAGTCTCGTGCTGGAGATTTCTCACTGGATGATGCTCCATGGTTGGGTAGACCAGGTGAAGTTGATAGTGATCAAATCAAGACATTAATTGAGAACGATCAATGTTATACACAGGGAAATAGCTGACATACTAAAAAATATGCAAATCAGGTATTGAAAATCATTTGCACCAGCTTGGTTATGTGAATCGCTTTGATGTTTGGGTTCCACATAAGTTAAGCAAAAAAACCTTCTTGACCGTATTTCTGTATGCGATTCTCTACTTAAACGTAATGAAAACGTTCTGTATAAAACAAATTGTGACAGGCAATGAGAAATGGACACCATACAATAATGTGGAACAGCAGAGATTGTGGGGCAAGTGAAATGAACCACCACCAATCACACCAAAGTCTGGTCTTCACAAAGGAAACTACAAACAAGATGAAATCACAATGACAAACAATGGGAGAAAATATTTGCAAATGAATCAACAGACAAAGGACTAATCTCCAAAATATATAAACAGATCATACAGCTCAATATAAAAAAAAAACCAACCCAATCAAAAAATGGGCAGAAGACCTAAATAGACATTTCTCCAAAGAATACATACAAATGGCCAAGAAGCACATGAAAAGCTGCTCAACATAACTAATTATTAGAGAAATGCAAATCAAAACTACAATGAGGTGTCACCTCACAGCAATTAGAATGGACATCATCAGAAAATCTACAAACAACAAATGCTGGAGAGGGTGTGGAGAAAAGGGAACCCTCTTGCACTGTTGGTAGGAATGTAAATTGATACAGCCACTATGGAGAACAATATGGAGGTTCCTTAAAAAACTAAAAATAGAGTTACCATATGACCCAGCAATCCCACTACTGGGGATATACCCAGAGAAAACCATAATTCAAAAATACACATGCACCCCAATGTGCATTGCAGCACTATTTACAATAGCAAGGTCATGGAAGGAACCTAAATGCCCATCAACAGATGAATGGATAAAGAAGATGTGGTACATATATACAATGGAATATTATTCAGCCATAAAAAGGAACAAAATTGGGTCATTTGTAGAGATGTGGATGGTTCTAGAGACTGTCATACAGAGTGAAGTAAGTCAGAAAGAGAAAAACAAATATCGTATATTAACGCATATATGTGTATTCTAGAAAAATGGTACAGATGAACCGGTTTGCAGGGCAGAAATAGAGACACAGATGTAGAGAGCAAACGTATGGACACAAAGTGGGGAAAGTGGCAGGGAGGGTGGTGGTGATGGGGTGAATTGGGAGATTGGGATTGACATATATACACTAATATGTATAATATAGTTAACTAATAAGAACGTACTGTATAAAAAATAAATAAAATAAAATTCAAAAAAAAATTCTGGTCTTCATCCAAAGAAGGTGATGTTGTGTATATGGTGGGATTAGAAAGGAGTCCTCTGTTATGAGCTCCTTCCAGAAAACCAAATGATTGATTCCAACAGGTACTGCTCTCAGTTAGACCAACTAAAAGCAGCACTCAACGAAAAGTGTCCAGAATTAGTCAACAGAAAACGTATAATCTTCCATCAGGATAACACAAGACCACGTGTTTCTCTGATGAGCAGGAAAAGCTGTTACAGCTTGGCTGGGAAGTTCTGATTCATCCGCCATATTCACCAGACATTGCACCTTTAGATTTCCATTTATTTTGGTCTTCACAAAATTCTCTTAATGGAAAAAAATTTCAATTCCCTGGAAGACTGTAAAAGGCACCTGGAACAATTCTTTGCTCAACAGGGTAAAAAGTTTTGGTAAGATGGAATTATGAAGTTGCTTGAAAAATGGTAGAAGGTAGTGGAACAAAACGGTGAATATGTTGTTCAATAAAGTTCTTGGTGAAAATGAAAAATGTGTCTTTTATTTTTACTTAAAAACCAAATGCACTTTTTGGCCAATCCAATAGCTAGTATATGAGAGTTGAAATCTGAACTCAGGCAATATGACTCCAGAGTTTATGCTGTTAACCACAGTGGTTCTTCTTATACTCCAATAAGAGTCTACCGAGAGGTAAAATCTTCTTCTTGCCCAGATTTTAAGAAAAATGCATTTAGTGTAGCCTTAATCTGGGTAATGTAATCAAAAAATGAAAATTAAAAACTTGGTTCCATTTTTGCAAAAGAAAGAACATATTCTCCATGCGGCAACTTCTTGTGTCACTGTCTTAAAGTTAGGGGAACAGCATCCACCTAGAACTTAGAGGCATAGGCACTTAGCTTTATAATGTCGCAACCAAGCACAGATTAGGTCTTTTTTATTTTTTATTTAAGTACATTGCTTTTTTTAAAAAAATTTATTTTATTAATTTATTTTTAGCTGTGTTGGGTCTTTGTTGCTGCGTGCGGGCTTTCTCTAGGTGCGGCGAGGGAAGGCTACTCTTTGTTGTGGTGCATGGGCTTCTCATTGTGGTGGCTTCTCTTGTTGCAGGGCATGGGCTCTAGGCGCGCAGGCTTCAGTAGTTGTGGCACGCAGGCTCAGTAGTTGTGGCTCGCAAGCTCTAGAGCGCAGGCTCTGTAGTTGTGGCACATGAGCTTAGTCGCTCTGTGGCATGTGGGATCTTCCCGGGCAAGGGCTCAAAGCCATGTCCTCTGCATTGATAGGCATATTCTTAACCACTGCGCCACCAGGGAAGCCCCACAGATTAGGTTTTAAATGTACTCGGAGATACCTGAGTGAACTTGTCTCTTAGACTGTCTTGCTCACATAGTAGATGTTTTAAGTAAGATTTTGGAAGTATCTGCTTGAAATCAATGCAGAGTTGGCTTATTTAGCTAATGCTTAAAAATATGTAATGCAGATTATTGATAAAAGTCTTCTGTAGGGCTCCGAATGCTGGTTTGTAGGATGGTGTTATCATCTGGATGAGCACAGGATTGTGGTTTGGGGATGGTTGCTTTATCTCCACATGGATGAGGGGTTTGGTAGTGTGACCTATGGAACTGGAAGGCACAAATCTGATGAAGAAAAAAAAGTCAGGTGTAATTAATTAGTCTTGTCTATAAAATAAACTTAATATTTTATAAGATACATTTTTAAAATCCAGGGCCTATATGTTATCATAACATTATATTTATAATATTATACATGAAATTTACTCCATTAAGAGTTAACGAGAAACTGAAATAAATATGTGTTAATATAAGTAAATATGTATATGTGCTGCCTCTAATATTAAAAATTTTTTAGAAGTTTAACTTAGATAGCCCTTACAATTACATTCCTCAAGAGAATGCCAGCTGGTGAGAGTTTATATAGAGATAATTATTAAACATCTCACATTTTAAGAATAGTTCTACAGGGAAAAAAATAATTTGTTTTCAAAACATGTCCTATGTATAGGCTTTCTTTTTCTATTTCACTGGGAGCCACCTCATATTCCCCTTGATTCACTGTTTATTTTGGAAGTAGAAAGTAATATAGGGGAATGGGAAAGCAATTGAGCACATAATTTACTCTAGCAAAAAGAAAATTTTTGTTTCCAAGTAGAAAAGCTTGAAGTGCTTTCTCGCTGTTACTGTTTGCTGTTACTCTCTCTTCCAGTAGGGGGCAGGATGTCGCAATTTGTGAACTCACAAAGTTTTAAGGGGTTAAATGAAGAGGAGTATCACATTCATTTGGAGTTACTGTTTACCTAATAAAACAGCTCTTATTTTTTTCCTGATATATACAATCTGTTAAGTCCCCCAAAGAGAGATTGTGATCATTTGAAAAATATTGTAACAAATCAATAGCTGTCCCAGTTCTGCTCCAGAGTTACCTATATGCTTTCACAGATTTCAAGAAAGTATTTTCCGTTGTTTGGTAAACAAAGCAAATGGAAATCCACTATATACTCCAGTCTCTACCCAGATGTTGTATTTTAGGACAAGAAGACAGTGTAGACATTTGTTATTAACTAAGAGGGAGCCACATATCAAATATTTTGCAGCAATACTTGTGCCTGGCCCTCTTCCAGGCATGCATTGCAGAAATAAATGGAACAAAACTCCACCTGCAAGGAGCTTACCTTCTACTGAAAGGAGACAGAAGATCTAACAGAAGTTACCAACTAAATAAAATGACTGTAGGCACTCATAATTGTTGGAAAGAAAATGAAACAGGTTAGAGAGTAGGAGGGTAGCCTGGTGGTCAGGAAGACCTCTCTGGGAACTGAGAAGCAGTCCTCAAATTCTATATGGGCTGCTTTCTAATAGTGCATTTTTAGGTCCGTGGTTTGCCACTGAGAACTGCATTTCCCACTAAATATAAAACATAGTGATTGTATCCTTAAAACAGCTCATAAAAAACTTGGAGTCAGAAAAAAAACACAACAAAACAGTGTTTGAGTTCTGGCTGTGATACCAGCCATCTGCTTTAGACACATCTGACCTCTTTAAGACTCTTTTCCTCAGCTGCAATGTCATGATCATAATATAACTAGCAAGGTTATTAAGAGCATTAAAGATCATTTATAAAAGGGGCCTAATAGAGTGCCTGGCATACAGTAGGAGTAGTAGATAGCAATAATCTATAATATATTCTTCTAGACCAGGAGCTGGCATTTTCTATAAAGGGCTAGATAGTAAATATTTTTGGCTTTGTGGACCATAGAGTCTCCATTGCAACTACTTTGCTATTATAGTGTGAAAACATCCATACACAACATGAAAATGAATGAACGTGGTCGTGGTCCAATAAAACTTTATTTACAAAAGCAATGAGTCGGCTGGATTTGGCCCATTGGCCGTGATTTTATGACCCCTGTCCTGGAAAACGTGTATGGCTTCAACTGTATTCATAAAAGTATCAGTAATTGGCATATATTATAATTGAACTCAGTTGCCAGATGTAGCACTAATTCTGTGATAAAAAGCATTCAGCGATCTTTTTCAGTGCGCCAGAAACTTGTCTCCCTGCTGGAGAGATGGAAAAGACTGCGCGGTTAGCAGTGTACCTAACTGTTATAAATCAGAAGTCCATGGCCTCTGGCCATCCTTCTAGAGCAGAGCTGCTAATAGATAGAGTGGAGTCTCTTGAATGAGAAAGCATTTTGGCATCTTATTTGGTGGGAAAGTAGAAGCCATGGGGTTCAGAGCTTCTCAATAGTGTAATTTTCTAGGAACATTTCACAACCTTATTTTCCTTCAAACATGGCCACTTACTGGCCCATCTCTTTCTCTGCTCTAGGCCAGAAGTTCTGAAATTTTCAAGTTGCATCCAAATGATCTAGGAGAGCTTACAACAATGGCAGATTGCTGTACCCCAGCTACTCTGTAACCCCACCCTCCAGGCCCCCATTGTGATTCAGATACAGCTATGGTGATGCTCTGGCATCTCGATTTTGAACACATGCAAACTGGTAAAAAGATAAACTGAGGCATATTACAAATTTTAAGAGTTTATCTGAGCAAAAATTGATCTCGTAGGGCAGCACCAAACCAGAAATGATTAAAATCACACTGCCAACAGGAGCCAGGGAAAAGACTGTTACAGAGAAACTGCGGAAGCAAAGAAAGGAAATTATTGGTTGGCTATAGCTTAAAGCCTAGTTGGCTGTTTGTGATTGGTTGTCCTTGGAGTTTGGCTTTTGCAGTAGCAAGGCATTTACAGGCTTAGATTTGGGTTTGCTTAAGAAGTAGGCAGTCATGGCTTTAGATCCTCCTCTGTCTACTGGTCTCCTTGTGTGTTAATGTGACACCGCCTAGCTCATTCAGCTGGCACTTTCTGAGAAAGACTGCCCTAGGGGAAGGACTTGCTTGGCGTCTGAGAGAGATGGACTGGCATAAAAATGGGCTCTTGTTCCTGAAGGAGAAAAAAAGGGCTCTTCCTTTTGTCTTCTTTTTCTCTCCTCATCTGCTACCATAGAGGCACCTCTATTTGCCCTACCTAGTACATTTGGTGTCCATGGGAGCAAGCTGGGGAGCTGAGGGCAATGAGAGGGAGTTGAGAGGAAAGAGCAAGCATGCATAAAACATATGAGGTCTGGTGGGCTGCCTTCCCTTAACTTGGCCTTGAGGCTTGGCCCAATCCACTGAGACAGGCCAGCAGTAGGTGCTACCTATTCTTTACGGCTGAAGAAGCAGAGGCTGTCAAATACCAATTTTGAGAGAAAGCGCAAACATTTTCACAATTAAAACACATATCTTGCACATGTTCCCTCTGTCTTCTCCCCACAAAAAGGCAATTTAAAGACTAGTCAAAATTAATTCAGCTGTCGTTTTCTGAGAACTGCATCCTCTCTTAGGTAAAGAAGTGTTTGGGGTCAGAGATCTAGGATGGCATAAAGATAGCATGTAGGGCACAAAAAATGGAAAAATTTTTGGAATTAGAAGTTTCAGGGGACTAGGATTTTGGCATGTGCATGTATGTTCATAGTGAGCTCATTTTATTTTCTCATCATAAGTCAAGGCTTTATGTGAATCTTAGGATTTTTCACTGATATGAAATAAATGGCTAGAGAGACAGGGGAATGTGGTAGTTAAGATTCAGCCCCTTTTTAGCTAAATGGCATTGGAAAAGCTAATTTTACTTTTCTATGCTTTCGGCATCTCATCTGTAAAATGAGATAATAATACCTCCCTCCTATATATGCTAAAGGGGTAAGAAGTCATACCTGCTAGAACAGCATGTCACATACTGCTGTTCAAAGCATGCTGGCTGTTATGGACCAGGGAATCATAGTCTTGACCTGGTCCTGCAGAAAATGCAATCCATCCTGCACTGACTCTACTTTTTCAGTTAAAAAATTAGCAAGAGCAAAGTTTTTATTGTCTTTAGTGGGAGCTTCTTAGGGAAATATGGAGTGCATGGCTTAGGTATTTCAGCAGAGTGACCAAAATCGTGGGCATTAAAAATAATGCATGCATCGTTCAGTTCATAGTAAGACTGATAAGTAATATATGGAAAGTTCCTGGCTCCTATTAAGAACTCAGAAAGTATTAGTCATTGCCATTATTCCAACATAAGCGTGGAGGCGGGACATGGAGAGAATGGTACGGCCCCGCAGGGAGAGGGAGGGGGTTCCTCCAAACAATTTTGGTGCCTTTTGTGGATAAGTGATGTGGGTTTGGGTCTGGATCATAGTTTTAAAGAATTAGAAAAAATAGTCCACATGGCGTTTCAATGTGAATTGAAACTTGATGTATGATGCTGTTTTTTTCAAGTGTCCAACTGCCAAAAAACTGTGTCCAAAACAGAGTGAGCAAACAGAAAATTCGTTGTGGCCCAAGTGTACCTTATTTTCTAAGTCCATGTGCTTTCCCTGTACATGGACGCCCAACACTGGCCTGGTGGAAGCAGCGTGTCTGTGGCTATTACTTTGCTGCCTAGGTGTGCAGAGCAGGGCTGGGAAGCATGTTTCCTGTCAAATACTGAGACAAGGTCTTATGTTTTTAGCTTTCATTTGGTTATGTTGGTCTGGCAAGAATTGTCCTTATTTTCTAAAATTAAACAACACTGCCGAGGCTTTGAATAGAAATGCAAAAGACAGTAGCGCTTTTTAATTGCAAATTTTATTTGGTGTGTACCTTAAAACCTGTTCTATTTTCGTATGTACTCCCATGCTTATATTTGTGAAAGAGCTTCTTCTCATTTTATGCGTGGACAGACGGATCACAGTCCAGTGGTTGTCAGCACAGGGCCTCGTGCCAAAATCCTCGCTGGTGACCTGCATGCCCTCTGCGGACATGTATTTCTTTTCTGTCTAAATCCCCTACCTCTGATGCCAGAGCAGCATGGGCTTCTGCAGGTTAGAGGCATTTCATACATTCTGGTTGAACGACTTTCCTAATGAATTTTTATTAGGAAAAAACCAAACCTACAGGCAAAGGAGGAGAGAAAATCAAAAGATATTCTGGTTTGAATGTCTGCGAGGTTATAAATGTGTCAAAGGATGGGTAATTGATTGGAAAAACACAGATATAAGGTATGTTTGTAACACATCAAAGAAACAACTCTTTGAAATGCAATGTGATATAATGGGGAGGGGTTGGGGACAAGAAAAACACAGGATTCAGAATGAGAAGACCTGGCTTCTTGTCTTGGCAGTAACAATTGGACTGTAACTCTGAGCTTCAGTTTCAGAAAATGATTATAAAACCTTCTGTCTTCCCTGGGATATGGATCAAAGGAAGCAATGCATTATGACAGTGCTTTCTAAGCTATAAAGCTCTCAAAATGGTCCACTAATAATTATATTTTTAAAGATAAATATCATGTGCTAGTACTTTTGTTATGTATTAAGAATACCTGCACAGTTTCTTATATTCTGCTCAATATTCAGTGAGTTATCAGAAGGACTTTGACGAGGTGTGAAGAGGGAAGTAAAAGATTGTGTAACGTGAGTTTGCCAAGTTCAGCTGGGCTTTCCTTTCTGAGCATTCCATAACTGTCTGTATATTTAGGATTCATTTCCAGTGTCAGCAGAGGTGGCCTTTCTTGTCACAACATCAGCAGTGTTTCGATTAATGAGGAGATGTTGTCCCGAAGGATCGATGTCCCCTGTACACAAGTTTTGCTTTATATGCAGGCAGATCCCCAATTCAAAAAGGTTTTTTTCATTTTCCAGCTATTTCTCCTTACTCTTTAGCCTCACCCAGTCTGGACATGGAGTCTCTGGGGCTGAAACCTCTGCTGCCACTTCCCTGGGGCCCAAGAGCAGGGGAGGGTTGGGCTGCTGAGAGCCCTCACCCCGAGGACTCAGCAAAAGCGCACCCAACCCACCCTGCCCATAAGCGTAGAATGAGAGGGAAGATGCCCAGATGATAAGCGGCTCTGGGGAGAAGGACACACCAACTGAGTCCTGCGGGGGGAAGAATTCAGTGAGAAAGAAGTCCTCTCCAAACACGACATCGAAGCCACCAGTGAGGAGTAGGGCTTCCTATTTAATTCTAAGATCTTACGTAGAAATCTGAAGTTGACCTTTGGCTTCGGCAGTGTCCGAAGCCAAGTTGCATAATAATGAAGAGAAGAGGAATAATTGATTTAGAGATGGAGCAGGCGTGTCATCGCATCCCTGCTGGTCTAAGATTAGCACTACTCTCTGCTCTGCATGGCATGTATAGAGCACAAATGACATATCACATGTCAGTTCGTCACATCTTCCAAAAGAGACACACAATTCATGAGGAATTTTTGAAACAAAACAAAAAAACCCCAACATGTATACCATGTTGTGAGGTTGTGGTTTTTGTGCCAACCAAGTCCCCATCCGGTGCCAGGCCCATTAGGGAACCTCTGATGTTCTTGTCTCCAGTCTTCAGAGGTGTTCCATGCTCTCCTTGCTGGGGCATGATGTATAAGGCATCCCTCCTATCTGTTTCAATAGTGGATAGAAAATATATGCAATAATATATTTTTCTGTTTTTATTTTTTGAGCGCTCTTGAAGAAAGATTGCTTATAAAGGTTTGTCATAGGTGACATGGTTATAATTTAGGGTTGTCAAATAAAGTGAGAGATTGTTTCTCTGGTTTATAGTTTATTGTTGCAAGCCAAGCATTCATTGTAGATAAAAATGTTTTATTGGGAGATACTTTGTTTCAAATGTATTTTTTTAACTTAAAAATACTTTATTTTTATCTTTTGAACATCTTTATTGGAGTATAATAGCTTTACAATGGTGTGTTATTTTCTGCTATATAACAAAGTGAATCAGCTATAGGTACACATATATGCCCATATTCCCTCCCTCTTGCATCTCCCTCCCACCATCCTTATTCCACCCCTCTAGGTAGTCACAAAGCACCAGGGTGATCTCCCTGTGCTATGTGGCTGCTTCCACTAGCATTTTACGTTTGAGAGTGTATATATATCTATGCCAATCTCTCACTTTGTCTTAGCTTACCCTTCCCTCTCTCTGTGTCCTCAAGTCCATGCTCTACGTCTGCATCTTTATTCCTGTCCTGCCCCTAGGTTCTTCAGAACCTTTTTTTTCTATTTTTTTTAAGATTCCATATATATGTGTTAGCATACAGTATTTGTTTTTCTCTTTCTGACTTACTTCACTCTGTATGACAGACTCTAGGTCCATCCACCTCACTACAAATAACTCAATTTCATTTCTTTTTATAGCTGAGTAATATTCCATTGTATATATGTGCCACATCTTTATCCATTCACCTGTCGATGGACACTTAGGTTGCTTCCATGTTCTGGCTATTGTAAATAGTGCTGCAATGAACATTTTGGTACATGACTCTTTTTGAATTATGGTTTTCTCAGGGTATATGCCCAGTACTGGGATTGCTGGGTCGTATGGTAGTTCCATTTTTAGTTTTTTAAGGAACCTCCATACTGTTCTGCATAGTGGCTGTATCAATTTACATTCCCACCAACAGTGCAAGAGGGTTCCCTTTTCTCCACACCCTCTCCAGCATTTATTGTTTGTAGAGTTTTTTGATGATGGCCATTCTGACCATTGTGAGGTGATACCTCATTGTAGTTTTGATTTGCATTTCTCTAATGATTAGTGAAGTTGAGCATCCTTTCATGTGTTTGTTGGCAATCTGTATATCTTATTTGGAGAAATGTCTATAAGGTCTTCAGCCCATTTTTGGATTGGGTTGTTTTATTTTTTATATTGAGCTGCATGAGCTGCTTGTAAATTTTTGAGATTAATCCTTTGTCAGTCGCTTCATTTGCAACTATTTTCTCCCATTCTGAGGGTTGTCTTTTCGTCTTGTTTATGGTTTCCTTTGCTGTGCAAAAGCTTTTAAGTTTCATTAGGTCCCATTTGTTTATTTTTGTTTTTATTTCCATTACTCTAGGAGGTGGGTCAAAAAGGAACTTGCTTTGATTTATGTCAGACTGTTCTGCCTATGTTTTCCTCTAAGAGTTTGATAGTGTCGGGCTTACATTTAGGTCTTTAACCCATTTTGAGTTTATTTTTGTGTATGGTGTTAGTGAATGTTCTAATTTCATTCTTTTACATGTAGCTGTCCAGTTTTCCCAGCACCACTTATTGAAGAGGCTGTCGTGTCCCCAGCATATATTCATGCCTCCTTATCAAAGACAAGGTGACCATATGTGTGTGGGTTTATCTCTGGCTTTCTATCCTGTTCCATTGATCTATATTTCTGTTTTTCTGCCAGTACCATACTGTTCTGACTACTGTAGCTTTGTAGTATAGTCTGAAGTTGGGAGCCTGATTCATCCAGCTCTGTTTTTCTCAAGATTGCTTTGGCTGTTTGGGGTCTTTTATGTTTCCATACAAATTGTGAAATTTTTTGTTCTGGTTCTGTGAAAAAAGCCATTGATAGTTTGATAGGAATTACATTGAATCTGTAGATTGCTTTCAGTAGTATAGCCATTTTCACAATGTTGATTCTTCCAATCCAAGAATATCTCTCTATCTGTCAGTATCATCTTTAATTTCTTTCATCAGTGTCTTATAGTTTTCCTCATACAGGTCTTTTGTCTCCTTAGGCAGGTTTATTCCTAGGTATTTTATTCTTTTCGTTGCAATGGTAAATGGCAGTGTTTCCTTAATTTCTCTTTTAGATTTTTCATCATTAGTGTATAGGAATGCAAGAGATTTCTGTGCATTAATTTTGTGTCCTGGTACTTTACCAAATTCATTGATTAGCTCTAGTCGTTTTCTGGTAGCATCTTTAGGATTCTCTATGTATAGGATCAGGTCATCTGCAAACAGTGACAGCTTTACTTCTTTTCCTGTTTAGATTCCTTTTTTTTTGTTTGTTTGTTTTTCTTCCCTGATTGCTGTGGCTAAAACTTCCAAAACTATGTTGAATAATAGTGGTGAGAGTGGACAACCTTGCCTTGTTCCTGGTCTTATATGAAATGGTTTCAGTTTTTCACCATTGAGAACAATGTTGTCTCTGGGTTTGTCATATATGGCCTTTATTATGTTGAGGAAAGTTCCCTCTATGCCTACTTTCTGGAGGGTTTTTATCATAAATGGGTGTTGAATTTTGTCGAAAGCTTTTTCTGCATCTATTGAGATGATCATGTGGTTTTTTTCCTTCCGTTTGTTAATATGGTGTATCACATTGATTGATTTGTGTATATTAAAGAAATCTTGCTTTCCTGGGATAAACCCCACTTGATCATGGTGTATGATCCTTTTAATGTGCTGTTGGATTCTGTTTGCTCGTATTTTGTTGAGGATTTTTGCATCTATGTTCATCAGTGATATTGGCATGTAGTTTTCATTCTTTGTGACATCTTTGGTTTTGGTATCAGTGTGATGGTGGCCTTGTAGAATGAGTTTGGGGGTGTTCCTCCCTCTGCTATATTTTACAAGAGTTTGAGAAGGATAGGTGTTACCTCTTCTCTAAATGTTTGATACAATTCGCCTGTGAATCTATCTGGTCCTGGGCTTTTGTTTGTTGGAAGGTTTTTAATCACAGTTTCAATTTCAGAGCTTGTGATTGGTCTGTTTATATTTTCTATTTCTTCCTGGTTCAGTCTTGGAAGGTTATGCTTTTCTAAGAATTTGTCCATTTCTTCCAGGTTGTCCATTTTAGTGGAATATAGTTGCTTGTAGTAATCTCTTATGATCCTTTGTATTTCTGCTGTGTCAGTTCTTGCTTCTCCTTTTTCATTTCTAATTTCTATTGATTGAGTCTTCTCCCTTTTTTTCTTGATGAATCTGGCTAATGGTTTATTAATTTTGTTTACCTTCTCTAAGAATCAGCTTTTACTTTTATTGATCTTTGCTATTGTTTCCTTCATTTCTTTTTCATTTATTTATGATCTGATCTTTATGAGTTCTTTCCTTATGCTAACTTTGGGGTTTGTGTTCTTCCTTCTCTAATTGCTTCAGTTGTGAGCTTAGGTTGTTTATTTGAGATGTTTCTTGTTTTTTGAGGTAGGATTGTATTGCTATAAACTTCCCTCTTAGAACTGCTTTTGCTTCATCCTGTAGCTTTTGGGTCATCATGTTTTCATTGTCATTTGTTTCTAGGTATTTTTCGATTTCACCTTTGATTTCTTCAGTGATCTCTTGGTTATTTAGTAATGTATTGTTTAGCCTCCATGTGTTTGTATTTTTTTTACAGATATTTTTCCTGTAATTGATATGTAGTCTCATAGCACTGTTGTCAGAAAAGATAGTTGATATGATTTCAATTTTCTTGAATTTACCATGGTTTGATTTGTTCCCCAAGATATGATCTATCCTGGAGAATATTCCATGAGCACTTTAGAAGAAAGTGTATTCTGCTGTTTTTAGAGGAAATGTCCTATAAATATCAGTTAAGTCCATCTTGTTTAATGTATCATTTAAAGGTTGTGTTTCCTTATTTATTTTCATTCTGGATGATTTGACAATTGGTGAAAGTGGGGTCTTAAAGAACCCTACTATGATTGTGTTACTGTTGATTTTCCCTTTTATGACTGTTAGCATTTGCCTTATGTATTGAGGTGCTCCTATGTGGGGTGTATAAATATTTACAGTTGTTATATCTTCTTGGATTGATCCCTTGATCGATATGCAGTGTCCTTCTCTGTCTCTTGTAATAGTCTTTATTTTAAAGTATATTTTGTCTGATACGAGAATTGCTACTCCAGCTTTCTTTTGACTTCCATTTGCATGGAATATCTTTTTCCATCCCTTCACTTTCAGTGTATATGTGTCCCTAGGTCTGAAATGGGTCTGTTGTAGACAGCATATGTACTGGTCTTGTTTTTGTTTCCATTCATCCAATCTATGTTTTTTGTTTAGAGGATTTAATCCATTTACATTTAAGGTAGTTATAGATATATATGTTACAATTACCATTTTCTTCATTGTTTTGGTTTTGTTATTGTAAGTCTTTTCCTTCTCTTCTTTTTTCTGCCTAGAGAAGTTCCTTTAGCATTTGTTGTTAAGCTGGTTTGGAGGTGCTGAATTCTCTTAGCTTTTGGTCGTCTGTAAAGATTTTAATTTCTCCATTGAATCGGAATGAGATCCTTGCTGGTTAGAGTAATCTTTGTTGTAGGTTTTTCCCTTTCAACACTTTAAATATGTCCTGCCACTCTCTTCCAGCTTGCAGCATTTCTGCTGTAAGATCAGCTGTTAACCTTATGGGGATTCCCTTGTATGTTATTTGTTGTTTTTCCCTTGCTGCTTTTAATAATTTTTCTTTGTATTTAATTTTAGATAGTTTGAATAATATGTGTCTTGGTGTGTTTCTCCTTGGATTTATTGTGTATGGGAAACTCTGCACTTCCTTGACTTGATTAACTATTTCCTTTCCCATATTAGGGAAGTTTTCAACTATAATCTCTTCACATATTTTCTTGGTGCCTTTTTTTTCTCTTCTTCTTCTGGGACCCCTGTAATTCGAATGTTGATGTGTTTGATGTTGTCCCAGAGGTCTCTGATAGTGTCCTCATTTCTATTCATTTTTTTTGCATTATTCTGCTCTGTGGTGGTTATTTCCACTATTTTATCTTCCAGGTCACTTATCCGTTTTTCTGCCTCAGTTATTCTGCTATTGATCCGTTCTAGAGAATTTTTAATTTCATTTATTGTGTTGTTCATCATTGTTTGTTTGTTCTTTAGTTCTTCTAGGTCCTTGTTAAACGTTTCTTTTATTTTCTCCATTCGGTTTCCAAGGTTTTGGATCATCTTTTCTTTACTTTCATTACTCTGAATTCTTTTTCAGGAAGACTGCCTATTTCCTCTTCATTTGTTTGGTCTGGTGGGTTTTTACCTTGCTCCTTCATCTGCTGTGTGTTTCTCTGTCTTCTCATTTTGCTTAACTTACTGTGTTTGGGGTCTCCTTTTCATAGGGTGCAGGTTCGTAGTTTCTATTGTTTTTGGTGTCTGTCCCCAGGGTTTAAGGTTAGTTCAGTGGGTTGTGTAGGCTTCCTGGTGGATGGGACTAGTACCTGTGCTGTGGTGAATGAGGCTAGATCTTGTCTTTCTGGTTGGCAGGTCCACGTCTGGTGGTGTGTTTTGGGGTGTCTGTGACCTTATTATGGTTTTAGGCAGCCTGTCTGCTAATGGATGGGGTTTTATTCTTGTCTTGTTAGTTGTTTGGCATGCGGTTTCCAGCACTGTAGCTTGCTGGCTGTTCGGTGGAGCTGCGTCTTAGAGTTGAGAAGGAGATCTCTGAGGGAGCTTTTGCCATTTGGTATTACATGGAGCCAGGAGGTCTCTGGTTGACCTTTGTCTTGAACTTGGCTCTTGCACCTCAGAGGCACAGGAGTTAAACTTGGCTGGAGCACAAAGACCCTGTCAGCCACATGGCTTCAAAGAAAAGGGAGAAAAAAGAAAGAAGGAAAGAAAAATTAACAATAAAATAAAGTTATTAAAATAAAAATTTTAAAAGTTATTAAAAATAGAAAAATTTAAAAGTAATGAAAAAAAAGAAAGAATGAAAGAAAAGAGCGACCAAACCAAAAAATAAATCCATGCTAAAAACTATACTAAAAACAAACAAACAAACAAAAAAACCCAGACAGACAGAACCCTAGGGCAAATGGTAAAGCAAAGCTATACAGACAAAATCACACAGAGAAGCATACACATACATGCTCACCAAAAGAGAAAAAGGAAAAAAAAATGTATCTATATATAAATAAAAGAAAAAGGAAGAGAGCAACCAAATCAATAAACAAATCTACCAATGAAAATAAACTCTAAATACTAAACTAAAATAAACATAAAACCAGAAACAAATTAGATGTGGAAAGCAAACCCCAAGTCTACAGTTGATCCCAAAGTCCACTGCCTCAATTTTGGGATCGTTCATTTTTTATTCAGGTATTCCACAGATGCAGGGTACATCAAGTTGATTGTGGAGATTTAATCTGCTGCTCCTGAGGCTTCTGGGAGAGATTTCCCTTTCTCTTTGTTTGCACAGCTCCTGGGGTTCAGCTTTGGATTTGGCCCCGCCTCTGCATATAGGTTGCCTGAGGGTGTCTGTTCCCTGCCCAGACAGGACGGGGTTAAAGGAGAAGCTGATTCGGGGGTTCTGGCTCACTCAGGCCTGGGGAGGGAGGGGTACAGAATGCAGGGCAAGGAGCCTGCAGCAGTAGAGGCCGGTGTGATGTTGCAATAGCCTGATGCATGCTGTGTGTTCTCCGAGGGAAGTTGTCCCTGGATCACGGGACTCTGGAGTGGTGGGCTGTACAGGTCCCTGAAGGGGGTGGTGTGGATAGTGACCTGTGCTTGCACACAGGGTTCTTGGTGGCTTCAGGAACAGCCTTAGCGTCTCATGCCCGTCTCTGGGGTACGTGCTGATAGCTGCAGCTTGTGCCTGTCTCTGGAATTCTTTTAGGCGGTGCTCTGAGTCACCTCTCTTCGTGCACTGCGAAACAATGCTTTCTTGCCTCTTAGGCAGTTCCAGACTTTTTCCCGGACTCCCTCCTGACTAGCTGTGGCACACTAGCCCCCTTCAGGCTGTGTTCATGCAGCCAACCCCAGTCCTCTTCCTGGGATCTGATCTCAGAAGCCCGGTCCTCAGCTCCCAGCAGACAAGCCTCTCAGGCTGGTGAGTGCTGGTTGGCACCGATCCTTTGTGCATGAATCTCTCTACTTTGCCCTCTTCACCCCTGTTGCTGTGCTCTCCTCCATGCCTCTGAAGCTTCCTCTCCCCCCTGCCCCGCCTACGCCTGTCTCTGTCAGTGAAGGGGCTTCCTAGCATGTGGAAACTTTTCCTCCTTTCCAGCTCCCTCCCAAAGGTGCAGGTCCCATCCCTATTCTTTTGTCTTTTGCCCTACCCAGGTACGTGGGGAGTTTCTTGCCTTTTGGGAAGTCTGAGGTCTTCTGCCAGCATTCAGTAGGTGTTCTGTAGGAGTTATTCCACATGTTAGATGTATTTTTCACGGTTTGTGGGGAGGAAGGTGATCTCCACGTCTTACTCCTCCACCATCTTGAAGGTCTCTCTCAAATGTATTTTTTCAAAAAAATTGTAGAAACTATTCTTCCATGACTGCCTGTCTGACTTCCATTCTTTGCTATTGGTTGGATATACAGGTGCCATACTGTTTGTTTACATTTTATTCATATTTATGGGCTATGTTCATTGTTACACTTACTGTTTCTCCAAATACAGTGTGATTAGATTCTCCCTGACACCTCTTTCCCCCTTTTTCTTTTTCTATCTAAACTCACACTTCTCTTTGACCTGCAGCCTGAGGGTGGGGTATTTTAAGTTCTATCTGCTTTTGTTTTGCTGAAAGTTTGGAGAGCAGAGTTCTAGGAAGTGATGCTAGCTGTTGAGATTGGGGCGACAAGTCTGTGATCATTGTCTTCTGCAGTGTCATTTGTAGTCCAGTTTCATAATTCACTCCACTTAGGCAGGACTGTGTGCTATCCATATTGGGGCATAGGAAATTTAAGATTCCTAAATTCCCCAGTTTTGCAGTGGACACTCTGGAACTTCACTTTTGACAGAGGCAATGAGACCCAATAACTCATTTCTCCTAATGCCTTCCCTTTCCTCCAGCACCTTTGCCTGTTTCCCTCTCAGAAGAGAAAATCAAATAAGACAAGTGGACCTCATAAGTTTTTGCCACTGACTTATATCAGTCACGGGTGAGGAGGAGGTAAATGAGAGGAGAAAATGCACAGGACAGGAAGGGGGCAAGGGAAATGCCGATTGAATCTCTATTTCTTTTTGTAGAAAGCATACCCTTGTATTGCTGTATTCCTCTTTACTCTTCAGCTTGTCTTTTCCACCAGAGAACACATGAAATGGCAAGTCCTGATGGTGTTTCTACTTCTGGAAACTCGTCGGGAGGTCAGCAAGGGTCTTGTGTTCCTAAAGGGTTGTGTACATACTTTTCCACAAGCTGGTCCACTCACCCCTCATTCTCCTTTCTTCCAACTAGAATTTTAATAGTGGGGTTTTCAACATTTCTTTCCACTCAGTCTCTTTCCTCAGATCTGTTTCCTAAGGACGAAGTCACATTAATTTGTGACATTTACTGAATCTTCATGGCTCCCACCTTTCAGTGGCTACAGGACAAAGCCCATTCCTTTATTGCTCATATGCTACGTAGGTCATACTTTTTGTTTTTCACTATTAGTTTTATTTAATTTACTTTTGGGGATGGAGGGAGGTTCTGTGATCTAGCATTATGTCATATTCTTCGGCTGAAGTTCCAACAAATAGTCAACAGAGGTGCCAATGCACACTTACCACTGTGCCAACCTGCCAGGGTCTCTCCATCCTCGGCAGGACACAGCCAGGCTCCTTTGCATGGCAGGTCTGGCCCTGCATGATCTGGCTCCTTTATTCCTCTCCAGGAGTCAATCTCTTTTCATCTCAAACTCTGCCTTCCGGCACCACTAAACTGCTCAAGTGACTGCCCACCATGCTATTCCGTGCCTCCTCCAGCCTCAACTTGTGGCGTCCTCTGTAGTTGATAAACATCTTTAACTCACGCATCTTTCATTCTTCCATCCTCCCTAAACAAACTCAACATTTTTGCCAAGTATTCCCCACAGCTCCATCTCTGTGACCAACTAGCTCCCTGCACCTACCCTCCCCCAATCCTATAGAGGTCTGTGCCCTCCTTTGACCTGTTTGGCATGTTTCTATCATTACATGTTACACTGTTTCTCTTTATCCTTTTGTATTATAACCATCTGTACCTCTGTCTCTCTCCCCTTGAAGATGTGACCCCTTGAAGCAGGAATAGTTTTTCTGTATCAGAGGCTGATGCCCCGCACATAGTAGGTCAAAGAATACGCTATTCAAATGAATGAAAAATAAAACGAGCGAAGAGGCTTCCTACTCTATGGGTGTAGTTCAAGGCAGACCTCGGAATCCTTCCACCAGCAAAGGAACTAAGATTAAATAATCTGTTGTGGAATCTCTGGCCACTTGTTCCGTCACTGCAATGGAGTGCTTTACATGAGTAGAGGCATTTCTCATGGGCCTGGGCTAATCCATTCCCCAATAAACAAAGAATATGAGAAGTCAACACTTTAGAGGGAAAAACACTGGTGCCAGTTCCACACTTTGAGTAATAGTATTTGCTCTCTGTGGTCTATGCTTTTCTGTTGCTGTTGTTGTTTTTTTTTTTCTCTCACAGCATTAAAAATGGTCTTGAATTATCTTTGATCTTCTTTCAGTGGATAGCAATTGAAAAGGAAAAAAAAGCACAGTAGATGAGGGGAAATAAAATGTATAATATGTCACTAAAATAGTTTTCTCACAAAGAAATGGAGGTAAAGAGGTTTAATTTTTACACTCATTTGATTATCCTAAATTCAATAGGTATGTTATTGCCAAAGCCGTCCTTTTAAACGACATGCCATCTAATAACATCTAATATTAATATATCTTTTATTTGTTCAGAGTAAATATAACACCACCGGTAATTACCACTAGAAGTTGTATGAATGTGGTTGCATTGCTTACAGAATTTGATTAAGCTTTGGATCCTTGTGTACCTATTCTCGTCTAATGAGATGGCCTTAAACATATCTCAGAGAATTTCTTAGGCAGAAGCACTTTCTAAGAAATCAAAGTAAGGAAAGAGTTCAGAGGTATTTTTGTTTCATTTCCCTTGAAAGATTTAGCTGCACATTTACCATATGTATTTGTTTATTACATTTGATTTGAGTGTGAGAAATTAGAGAAAAATGTCATTAAAATAATTTCCAAAAAACTATACCCTTTATAAGAAGAAAACGTACAGATACGGCAGCTGACAATTACTTGTAAAATATTTGTGCTGCTGACTTAGGATCTTTACTACAGTTGAATTGATGAAATACAGTTGGGTACAGAGGCATTTAAAAGAAAAAAAAAAAAAAAAAGGAAATTAAGATAACTAGAGTAGGCAGACCAATTCCCCCCCACAGAGAGATGTCCACATCTTAGTCATCAGAACCTGTCAATATGTTTTGTTATATGTCAAATTAAGGAATTAACTTTATAGATGAAATTAAGTTTGCTAATCATCTGACTTTAAAAGAGGTTTCCCATTTTATCCATATGGGCCCAGTGTACTCACAAGGGTCCTTAAAGGTGGAAGAGGGGGCAGGAAAGGAGGTCAGAGTTACAGAGAGATTTGAAGATGCTAAGCTCTGGCTTAGATGATGGAGGAAGGGACCCCAAGTCAAGGAAGGCAGGCAGCTTTCAAGCTAGAGCAGGCCAGGAAATGGATTCTCCCCTTGAGCCACCAGAGAGGAACATATTCCTGCTGACACCTAGATTCTAGCCCAGTGAGACTTCCAAATTAGCAGACTGAAATAAATTTGTAGTGTTTGTGGTAATTTGTTACAGCTGCAATAGAAAATTAATACAAGTATATTCATACAATATAATACTATAGTCATCAGAAATATTACTTCAGAAGAACACCTAATGATGTGGGAAGTATTCATGGTATATTGTTAGGACAGAAAAGCAGATAAGGAAACACCATATACAGTAAAGTCGAACAGAAGAATGTTTATATACCTGTTTAGATAAGCTCTGAAAGATATACTATAAAATGTTATTCATGGTTCTCTACGGCTGCTGGGATTATTTTTCCTTCTTTTCCTGTATTTCTCAAGTTTCTTTTGCAATCTGAAAACAATTAAATGTTGAAAATGATTGACCTTAAAACTGGAGATAGGTTAATCTACTAGTCGCATTTTTATCTCCTTTCAAAATATTTTTAAGAAAGGAGATTTTAATTATATTTAAATGGCAAACTCCTGTAGGTTAGCTTGTGCTCAATCTTTACCAAGTTTCTGCATCTCAAACACAATTTAAAAGATAAACAGTGTGTTAATGTATTGTCTACCTGCTTTATTTTTGGAACTTTTTCTTTACAAACTAAAGTTGAAACCTGGGCTGTACGAAATTAGAAAATATTTTTGACATAGAAAGATAAGTCTTTGAATGGTATTTGTATTAATGGTAACAGGATTAATCAAAATAACCAAATAGCACCTGCCTAAGACTGAAATCTCAGGTGAACAAACTTACCTTTACGGGTTCAAGTGGATAATCCCTTTTCTCTTTCCTTACCGGATTCACTACTGGCACCCATCATTGTCTTTTTTTTTAAAAAAAGTAACTGCCTTTTCTTCCTACTTTATGTATTTGATTTTCATTAGTGGTGGGTTTTATTGTAGCTCTTTATATTTGTAGAGAATATAACTTAAAGGAAATTAAACTTCTATAAATGGGATAAAATTCTCAGTGTTTAGTCTGATCCTTTATTTGATGTGATAACTATTATTTAACTACACAAATAAAACTGCTAAACTTTAGCATAAACAGGCCTGGTTCCAAGTCAGGGCAGAATGTTAAGGATTTAGTACCTGGGAGGCAACAGACTATAGTGACCAATAGGGGGTGCTCCAGCGCTAGGCCTACCTGGGTCAAATAATGGCTTCAAGTTCTCAGTAGCTCAGTGCTTCTTTCTGCAAGCTACTTCATTTTCTTGAGCCTTCCTGTAAAATGTAAAGTGACTCTCCCGATCTCCTAGTGTTATTGTGAGAAGTAAAGGAAATAAAATGCCTTTTCCATGTGTAAATAATCAGTAAACGGTGGCTATCGTTCCTGGAATGCCCTTTTTACCAAGTGCTGTTACTTTACACAATTTAAGAAAATTCAGTAACTGCTTGGGAATGTTTTCTTATTAAGTGTGATAAAGTAATACATATGTGACAAGAAACTTGCTGCTGTATGAAAAGCTGTCAGAAGTGACAGAAAATTCTATTTGATCTCCGTGTTTATGAGAGTTTTCTATCACCTCTGAGAATATGAACCTGCACCCAATTTCTCCAGAATGCTTTATAAAGGGGATGTGATCTCTGTTCTCTTGTGACAGAGGGTTAAAAAAGACCAGAGTGTTTTCAGGTACAAGTTACAAAGGAAAAGGAAAACAACATGGTACTTCGTTTTGGCCTTTGAGCTCTGCCAGGGAAACGATGGGAATCCTGGTACCCTCATTCTTTTAGATAAATGTGCAAAAAGCAGAAGATGTGGGAGGAATTTAGTCCTTGGTGGTTGGATGTGGGAGTATAAGTGAAGATGGAAATGAGATGAAAACAAGAGCACCTTGCTGGAACTCCCTTCCTCTAATTCATTTGCTTTATTCTCTCTATTAAGGATTTTTTATGTATAGGCTGAACTCAAACCAGGGTGTTACTTTGTTAAATAGTAACCATGACAAAGTCTCAAATACTCTTACGACAAAACCCAAAGCATAAACAGGCACTTAAAACAGGTATGTTTCTCCCAAAATGTTCAATTAGGAGTGACTAAAAGAGCCAGATTACTCATGAAAAATGGGGAATAAAAGATAAATTCTTAAATCAGATTTAAACAATCAGATGAAATACCCATGGTTTGCCTATCTGCTTTACCTCTTCTTGGAATAAATTATTTATTAGACTGAATGTGGAAGCTCTGGGGGACCTTGGGATGTTCTTGAAATATGTTTGAACTGTCAATTTTGTGCTAAATGTAGGTATAAAATAACATTTCATATCATTCAGAAAGTTTATAAGGTTTCACAATCAGTGTTTTAACACAGAAATCTGTTTATTAAACCCAACAAAACAGATAAAATTATACCAGCCCTCAGTTTTTGAATTTTCATTTAAATAAGCAAACTCTAAATCCACACCTTAAAAGATGTTTGTGCATCTATGTATTTCCAAAATACTCATATTTCAATAAGATTTTCACATTATATTCACCAACAGTATCACAAAAGTTCTTTTTTGTTTTTTTTGTTTTTTGTTTACATAACTGTAAGGAACAGTAATTCTAGAAACACTAGAAGAAAAGAGCATAGCAATGTCCACAGTTACAAGAAAAAGTGCACATTACTTGGTCACAATCACAGTCATTACTTGAAAAACTATATGTAACAAGTAGTTAAGAAATATCACTGATGTCTTCAACTTATTATCAAAAACCAAATGACATAAATTTTACATGAAATAAGGCAAATTCAGGAATGCACAAAGAACCTCTAATCCAACCGAAGCCAAACAACAGAAGAAAATTGTACAAGAAGCGTAAACTGATGTACTCCTCCCTAAATATTTAAAAAATAGGCTTGCCTCAGTGCACAAAGAAAACACCATCCATGTGTATTCAACACTATAAAATAAGAAGGGCAAAATATGGGGAAGAGGAGGGGAAAGTTCCTTGTAGATTGCAGCTGCATCCACTGAGAGTTCTTTACATCATTTTTACCTACAACTGTAAATTATACAAATCATATCAGGAGAGGTAATGGTCTTTTTGGGAACTATTTCTGAAAGAGAGAAAAGAAAACTACACACAAGAGTGCAAATTTTCAGATTGTCACTTGCAACCTCTTTAACATTCAGTCATCGACATCCAATGGCTGCTAGAAGGATGCCCATAAGACAGCAGCGGCAATCTGGGGAGAGCAGCTGTAAGAAACCAAGATGTCATTTATTTTTTCAATGATATGTCTTTTTCAATATTAAAAAATTCTGTGGTGAAAACCGCTATGGTAAAGCTGCAATGGTGAGTGGGATGCTTGAGACCAGCATGAGTGCAGAAACGCAGGCTTCTCTTGGAAGTAGTTCCTGATGCGACGATTTAAAGAACGTAGGCAAGGGTATTTTTTTCCCCCAGCATCAAATGTTATTTCTGTAGAAATAATTTGGAAAGAGGAGAAGGCAAAGGGAGGTGGAAAAGGTACTTACAGTAGTTTCTCAAAACAGTTTTCTTTTAGGACCTATGAAAAAGTTACCAAAGTAAAAATGACAATTCTGAATGAAAAACAAGTTTTCTTTTTATAAAAATTACATATTTTTTTAAAATACAAGATCCTTTTCATTGTTATTTCCTGTAGCAATGAGAAATTTTGGCTTTTTTTTTTTTTTTTTTTTTTTTTTTTTTGCCAGATACTGCAGCTTTCAGTCCAGTAAGTCAGTAGCAAATTCCACTAATATTTCAGTTGGATCTTGAACTACATTTTATACCACAAGCTTCTTCTGTTTTATCCTTGAATTAGGAATATACAGCCTTTTTTTTTTTTTTTTTTTTTTTTGCCCCAGATATTTATGCTGGCACACTGAAACAAAAAACAGTAGGCTGGACACATTAAAGTATCTCAAATACTTCAGAGGCCAGAGTTCCTTTGAAGCACCTAAACACATCACTTTATGGATCAAGGACAATGTGGCATAGTGGAAATATTTCTCTTAAGACTGTGCAGTAAGACCAAACGCACCTCTGCTGGGAAATCAAAACGTCATTAGTGGAAACTGCAAATTTAAACCTCAGTGAAGAGGATCGTCGCTGGACTCAGTTCTGTTGTAAAATAAGATTTTCCAGTTCATCTGCGGAACGCAATAAAAATGCAGCGGATTCCCGATATCCTGCAACCAGCTGTCTCACTGCATTGATTTCAGTTGGACTCAGCTGGGGTCTGGAGCTTGAACTGCTGGAGGATCCTGAGCTGGTCGCCAACTGCCTCTTCATGCTGAGGTCAGTGGGTCCTAGAAAAAATCAGCACAAATTAGACATGGACCATTTTTCTTCTAGTATCTTGAACACGAGCACTAAATAGTGTTGATTTAATTCACCTATTCTTTCGTGAGAAGTTACTGATACCCTTAATCAAATACATCTGCTCTCAGAAAGATGGAAGAGCAACACAATGAGAAAAGAGTGGCTGGATTTTCTTAGACTCCTGGTCCAGCCTCTGGCGGCCACTTCTGACCGTAGAAAGACAGTGAAGAAATTCTCTTAACATGTGCTTTTTGGAAAATTCGATGTTAAGTCCACCTTCCACAAGTAGAAGCTTCTCTGGAGTAGTAGGAAATGATGGGAATCACATTTTTTATTTGCTACATTTGATAACAAATAATTTGGACCCCACCAATTCAGAAATGAAAACAGCCTACATGGTGAGGCTAATGACCCTAGATTACAAACTTTTCAACTTAGAACAGAGGAAACTGAGGACTGCGGGAGTTCAATGACATGTTTAGAGGTCAATAACTTTTACGTGGCACAATAGGGACGTGAATTGCATATTTTTTTCATTTCAGGCCACTGCTTTTTCCACCAGGTTGATTAGTATTTAAAAATGTGAGTATATTAGACTGAAGTTTGTTTTCGAAGTGTATTGTGAGTATATGATTAGTACAAACCATACCACAAAGAAACTAGACTTGGAATACTGCTTTAGGTATTGTTAAATACCTACTTAACAATATTTATTTGCACAAAACATTCATGTGTCAACACTTTTTCCTCACATATATTTAACTAAATCATATAGGTCTGCTTTTTGATGACATTTTTGTACATTTTTACTGAAAAATAATTTAAGTGATTTAAAACTCTTCAAGCATTTGTGTTAAGATTCTTTGTATGATTACTCTTAGATTATTATATTAGGTATTTATTATATACCTAAGCATTCATTTTTATAGTTCTTACCTTTCATTAAGTAATTGCTATAATTATTAAATTTGCAGTTATAAATTTAAAATCCTTGAAAAAAATATTACTAAGCACATAACTAAAGGCATGCTCCAAAACTGTAGTGATTCTATAACTTGAAAGTATTTTAACAGATTTTTTCCTAAACATGTTATAAGTTTTCAGATAGTAGTATTCATTTCATGAACTAAAATGAAGGTTGTTATTTTATCCTTCTAGTTCTTCTTGAGGCATAATGGAGACAGGTCAAGATCCATCCCCTTACACCCTCTCTCCCAAAGGGAGAGAAGGACTTCTGTCAGCGAGGAGGCAGATGTCCCATAAGAGGGAAGTAGTTTCACTTGGAATTTAATTAGGACAGAGACAGGAGTAGCACTCAAGAACTCTGACATCTGAGAGAAACTTATCTCCACTTCTGCCATGACCTTTTCAAAGCTTTGATTTTCTAGCAGGAGTTGGCTGCCATTTGTTCTCCTGTTCACAAAATCATGACACAGATATAACAAGCCAAAAGGGAGAGATGCAGGGATGTTACACTTGCAAATAGGAATACTGAACAAGCAAATCATTAACAGCAACTGTTTGAGAAATTCTGAGTGGATTAAGAAACCATCATGACATAATAGGAGTTTGGGTCTCTGAATGAACCAACTTTAAATTTTACTGCTTTCCTTTACATTCAAGAATCCTAGTACAAATCTTATTTATCTATATATTTATTTATTTGAAGTATAGGTGATCTACAATGTTGTATTAACTTCTGCTGTACAGAAAAGTGATTCATTTATATATATATGTATATATATATATATATATATATATACATATATATATTCTTTTTCATATTCTTTTCCATTATGGTTTATCACAGGATATTGAATACAGTTCTCTGTGCTATACAGTAGGACCTTGTCATTTATCTATTCTGTATATAAAAGTTTGCATCTGCTAATCCCCAACTTCCAATCCATCCCTCCTCCACTGGCAACCGCAAGTCTGTTCTCTACCTAGTGCAAATCTTTATGAAAGAAAATTGAAAGAATTTTCCTCTCGGTTATGTAGATACCTGGTGTCTGGTTGGCTGATTGTCATTATTTCATTAGAAGGTGTAACATTTTGTGATAGTTTTGCTGTCCTGCCAAATTGCTGACTGGCATCTTGAACTGGAATTGAGAAAGGGTGGGGCGAGGGCTCCGGTTCTTTTTGGGGTGAGAGAGGTTGTGATTTTATTCTAATATTGCAGTTTATGGATTATTCTCCACCTCTGGCTCAAAGGTCTATACCTCCAAACTGAGACATGGCTTTCACTTTCTTTCAGATTTTTATTAACATAGGCAAACTCTAGATAGCTCAGTAATTGAGAAGCCATTCACAGCTCTGCTACTTTTTGTTCTGGAAGAAAGTTAACTTCATTATCTTCGTTTCTTTTAGATCTACAGGATCAGGATTGAGAACATAAATCAAAAGTACAAGAAATTCTTTTTGCTGAATGTTGATTATTCAGATCATCAAAGTTATGAGGTTGGATAGTGAAGCAAAAAAAAATTAAAATATTCACAAATGAATAAATTATTTAACTAGTGACTGCTCAAACAGTCCTTCCCTGTTTGTCACTAGTTTTCATTTCTGACTCATTGAGTCAATGTCATACTTGACTGGGGTTTGGCTTAACTCAAACAATATAATGTAATTAAAATGCATGTCAACTCTAAAGCAAAATTTCAAATTTTATGAAGATGCTGAACGTAAAGAAGTTGAGAAAAGTACTCTTGCAGACCTGATCAAATCACAGACAAGGCCACTGAAAAGTATGGTTCTGGAAGAGCAGGACCAGTTAATAAGAAAACGAGCAAGGAAAATGACCCACTAGATGCTTCAAGAGAAAATGATTTGAATATCTAGTATTAAGGCACATATTCAGGAAAATTGACAAGGCCAATTTTATATAAGTACAGCTGACCCTTGGACAGGTGAGGGTTAGAGGCGTCCACCCTCTGCCAGGGTTGAAAATCTCTGTGTAACTTTGAGTTTGCCCTCTGTATCTCTGGTTCCTCCACCTGTGTGGATTCAGTCAACTGCAAATAGTGTAGGACTGTAGTATTTGCTATTGAAAAAAGAAATCTGTGTTAAGAGGATCCACGTAGTTCAAACCCACATTGTTCAAGGGTCAACTGTACTTACATTTAACCCAAATGATTCAGACCTTCTTAATGTTCATTCTGAAAAGCTGAATAAGAAATAAAAGATATTTCGTACCAACAAACAATGTTAGAAAAATTAAGACCCACTAAAATCAACCCTTGATTTATTTTTTAAGGTTTTTTGGGGACATTTAAATTATAAGCAAATTCTAATTAAATGAAAATGCAGATCCATAATTCTTTATTTTTTAAATTAAATATCAATGGAATACTTTCCCCCTATTTATTGTGCATTTTTGGCCCCTGTTTTAATTAGATTTACCTTTGTGGTCCTATTTTGGCGTCAATTATCCACAGATAATAGAAACCCCTGGACAAAGTTTTGTTGTGTTTTTTAAAAACTTTGATAACCATTTTTATTATATATACTGAGGAAGAATGCAAGACCCATGGACGCAGGCACCGTTTGTGTCTTACCACATTGCTCTAGGTAGCTGTGGTGCTGCATGGCATAAAATAAGGCTCAATAAATATTTGGGTAACAAATGAATGAGAAATGCCAGGTACTTTCTACAGCTAACACTCAAGAAATGGAGAATGAGTGATGTCATTGATAATACCCAATTATGGTTAAATGAAAACTGGTTAGACATAGAAAATAGTAGATTTAGTGTATCTTATTCAAGTAAAGTTACCTCTAATATATGGGAATATTAGTATTGCTATGAAAGTTATCATCTGAAATTGTGGAAAAATAAGTAGAATTGCTTATAACAGTACTTTCCATGTGAATCATTGCTGAAAAAGAGAATAGTTATTGTCCATTGCCTAAATAATATTTTCCCACTAAATGTTACAATGAGTATTGAGTTGGACATAAAAATGTCCTAACTGCATGCAAACTTCTCCTACTTCCCCTCCTTTACCTACAACCTCTACTCCCAAGTCATGCACTCTGAAAATGTTTGGATAACTGGCAATTCATTTAACAATTTTAAATAAGTGAGTGATACTTTCAGATTCATGCTTTTAAGCATGATGGGCCAGATAGTAAATATTTTAATCATTACAGGTCAAGAGGAATTTAGGTACTCATAGTTAAAAAGTTTTGTGAGAATTTACTTTTTATTGAGATATAATCGACATATAACATTATATTATTTCAGGTGTAAAATATAATGATTCAATATTTGTATACAATGCTAAATGATCACCACAATAAGTCTAGTTAACATCTATCATCACACATTGTTACAAACTTTTTTTCTTCTAATGAGAACTTTTAAGATCTACTCTCTTAGCAACTTTCAAATATATCAATACAACACAGTGTTAGTAACTGTTGTCACCATGCTGTACATGACATCCTCATGACTAATTTATAACTGGAAGTTTGTCCCTTTTGGTGATCTTCACCCATTTCACTCACCAGCCCAGCCACCAATATGTTCTCTATATCTATGAGTTTGTTTTCATGGTTTTTTTTTTCAAATTCTGCATGAATTGAGATCAAACAGTATTTGTCTCTCTGAGTTATTTCACTTAGCATAATGCCCTCAAGGTCCATTCATGTTGTCACAAATGGCAAGATTTCCTTTTCTTTTTATGGCTAAATCAAATTCCATTGTGTATGTGTGTGTATTTATAATTTTATATATTATAAAATTACATATGTAATTATGGTTATATAATATATAATTATATGTATCCATAATTATATATATAATTTTATATATATATAAAATTACATTTTCTTGATCCACCCATCTATCAATGGACAATTGCTTCCATGTCTTAGCTATTATAAATAATGCTGTGATGAACATGGGGCTGCAGCTATCTTGTCAGGTTAGTGTTTTCATTTCCTTTGGATAAATATCCAGAAGTGGAATTGTTGGATAATATGGTAGGGGGGTATTCAAACGTGTCTGATTCAGGATAAAATATAAACACATCCTATTAGAAATTTCTTTTATATTTTACTGTTATGCCTTCAAATAAAGTCTTTTGTTAAAGACCGAAAAAAAAAATCTGGTCTTATGCCATATGTAAATGACTTGTTTGGTTTAGGGTTGCAGTAGAGAGGCCTTACAATTTAGGGAGGTGAGAGAGAAAAAGCCAAAGTCCCTTGGATCCCAATGTGGCCCTTCCCAGAGCTCCTGCTCATTGCTCTGAGAAGATGGTGAGGGAGGCTTTATATATATATAATGTACACACATATATGTATACAGGTATATACAATTTTTTAATTTTGTTGAAGTATAGTTGATTGACAATGTTGTGTTAATCTCTTCTGTAAAGCAAAGTGACTCAGTTTATATATATATATTCTTTTCCATATTCTTTTCCATCATAGTTTGTCACAGAATATTGAATATGGTTCCCTGTGCTATACAGTAGGACCTTGTTTATCCATTTATAGATAATAGTTTGCCTCTGCTAATCCCAAGCTCCCATTTCTTCCCTCCCTTATTCCACAATTCCCCTTGGCAAACACTAGTCTGTTTTTGTTTCATAGATATGTTGATTTGTATCGTATTTTAGATTCCACATACAAGTGATATATGGTATTTGTCTTTCTTTTTCTGACTTCACTTAGTATGATAATCTCTAGGTCCATCCATGTCACTGCAAATGGCATTATTTCGTTCTTTCTGGCTAATATTCCATTGTATACCTATATATACCACATCTTCTTTATCCATTCATTTGTAGATGGACATTTAGGTTATTTGGCCATTGTAAATAGTGCTTCTATGAACACTGGGAGGGGGGGGTGCATGTATCTTTTTGAGTTAGAGTTTTCTCCAGATATATGCCCAGGAGTGGGACTGCTAGGTCGTATGGTAACTCTATATTTAGATTTTTTTTTTTTTTTTTTTTTTTTTTTTTGGTGGTACGCGGGCCTCTCACTGTTGTGGCCTCTCCCGTTGCAGAGCACGGGCTCCGGACGCGCAGGCTCAGCGGCCATGGCTCACGGGCCCAGCCGCTCCGCGGCATGTGGGATCTTCCCGGAGCGGGGCACGAACCCGCGTCCCCTGCATCGGCAGGCGGACTCTCAACCACTGCGCCACCAGGGAAGCCCTATATTTAGATTTTTAAAGGAAACTCCATACTGTTCTCCATAGTGGCTGTACCATTTACATTCCCACCAATAGTGTAGGGGGGTTCCCTTTTCTCCACACCCTCTCCAGCATTTGGTTATTTGTAGACTTTTTAATGATGGCCATTCTGACTAATATGAGGTGGTATCTCACTGTAGTTTTGATTTGAATTTCTCTAATAATTAGCAATGTTGAGCATCTTTTCACGTGCCTATTGGCCATCTGTATATCTTCCTTGGAGAAATGTCTACTTAGGTCTTCTGCCCATTTTTCGATTGGGTTGTTTATTTTTTTTGTTGAGTTGTATGAGCTGTTTGTATATTTTGGAAATTAAGCCCTTATCAGTCATATCATTTGCAAATATTTTCTCCCATTCCATAGTTTGCCTCTTCATTTTGTTTATGGTTTCCTTTCTGTGAAAAAGCTTGTAAGTTTGATTAGGTCCCATTTGTTTATTTTTGTTCTTATTTCCATTGCCTGGGGAGACTGACCTAAGAAAACATTGGTACAATTTATGGAAGAGAATGTTTTGCCTATGATCTCTTCCAGGAGTTTTAAAGTGTCATATCTTATGTTTAAGTCTTTAAGCCATTTTGAGTTTACTTTTGTGCATGGTGTGACAGTGTGTTCTAACTTCACTGATTTACATGCAGCTGTCCAACTTTCCCAGCACCACATGCTGAAGAGATTGTCTTTTTTCCCATTTTATATTCTTGCCTCCTTTGTCATGGATTAATTGACCATAGGTGTGAGGGTTTTTTCTGGTCTCTTTATTCTGTTCCATTGATCTGTATGTCTGTTTCTGTGCCAATACCACAGTGTTTTGATTACTGTAGCTTTGTAGTATTGTCTGAAGTCTGGGAGGGTTATGCCTCCTGCTTTTTTCTTTTTCCTCAGGATTGCTTTGGCAATTCTAGGTCTTTTATGGTTCCATACAAATTTTAGGATTATTTGTTCTAGTTCTGTGAAAAATGTCATGGGTAATTTGATTAGGATCGCATTAAATCTGTAGATGCTTTGGGTAGTACTGCCCTTTTAACAATATTAATTCTTCCAATCCAGGAGCGTGGAATATCTTTCCATTTCTTTGAATCATCTTTAATTTCCTTTATTGTTTTATAGTTCTCAGCATATGTCTTTCACCTCCTTGATGAGGTTTATTCCTAAGTATTTTCTTTTTTTTAATGTGACTTTAAAAGGGATTGTTTGATTACATTCCCTTTCTGATATTTCATTGTTAGTGTAAGGAAATTGTAAATTTTTGTAAAATGGATAGTGGGTGGGAACCTGCTGCATAGTGCAGGGAGGTCATCTCGGTGCTCTATGATGACCTAGATGGGTGGGATGGTGGCGGGGTGCGAGGGAGGTCCAAGAGGGATGGGATATATGTATACATATAGCTGATTCACTTCGTTGTACAACAGAATCTAACACAACATTGTAAAGCAACTATACCTCGATTTAAAAAAATAATTATATATATACATATAATGTTTAATTGGGACCTTGTTTAATGAAGAACAAAGTTGGTAGTACAGGTGAGAGCTGTGGGGGCTCAGAAGAAGGTGGGCAGAGAGGACTTCAATGGTGGGAGGGTGAGCAGGACACTGCCTCCCAGCA
Organism: Kogia breviceps; assembly: GCF_026419965.1. Taxonomy (NCBI): domain Eukaryota; kingdom Metazoa; phylum Chordata; class Mammalia; order Artiodactyla; family Physeteridae; genus Kogia; species Kogia breviceps. The sequence continues at coordinate 42,205,617 of NC_081324.1, read as the reverse complement.
CCTGTCTCCTTGCTAGAAAGTCACACTGTCCCTTCTTGGAGCCTCTCTGCAGTCTGGTGGGACAGCAGAGCAGGATAACTTGCCCCATTTTATAATTGGAAAAACTGAATTACAGATAGGTTCACTGGCTTGCCCAAAGCTACACAGGGTTACTGGTTTTTCTTCCTGTACCACTGTGGCCTAGCTCAGGAGAAATATTAGTAGTTGGATAGGGGAAGACAAATGCGCCCTTTAGGAATAGCAAACAAATATGTGGAGACAAGCAGGAGTGAGCTGCATAGAGTGCTGGCTGGAGCCAAGTGGGAATACAGTTCAGGGGTACTTTTCTTTAAAGCCACTATTTATTTCTATTTAAAACTATCCAAGAGACTTGAAAAAGGCCCAATGTCCCAAAGATGTCTGGGTTTAATACAAGATTACACTGAAGTAGCGTCTCTTGGTTCCTCTGTTGCTAAAGCTTCCATTTGATCCTGGTTAATCGCATGCACTGATAATTCTTCTAGTTGGGTAGTGGTGATTTCCTCAGACTCCTGGCATCTTTCACAAGTGGCCATCAGTCTATGAACCAAACAAAAACAACACCAGAAACACTGGTGAAATGCTTGCAGTTTCTACTTAACATACTTCTTGCCTTATTCTTTGAAACCAGGTCCTCTAATTATCAGCTTGGGCAGCTGAGATCATGATGAGTCTTATGTGGTATTTGGGTAATGCTGGCCTCATAAAAATGAGTTTGGAAGTGTTCCCATCTCTTCTGTTTTTTGGAAGAGTTTCAGAAGGATTGGTATTAGTTCTTCATTGACCGTTTGATAGAATTCATCAATGAAAATGTCTGCTTTTAGACTTTTGTTTCATTGGAAGATTTTTGATTACTGATGTGATTGCCTTACCAGTAATTGGTCTACTCAGATTTTCTAGGTCTTGATGATTCAGTCTTAGTAGGTTGTGTTTTTTTTTTTTTTTTTAACATCTTTATTTGAGTATAACTGTTTTACAATAGTGTGTTAGTTTCTCTTTTACAACAAAGTGAATCAGTTATACATATACATATGTTCCCATAACTCTTCCCTCTTTTGTCACCCTCCCTCCCACCCTCCCTATCCCACCCCTCTAGGTGGTCACTAAGTACAGAGGTGAACTCCCTGTGCTATGCTGTAGCTTCCCACTAGCTATCTAATTTGCATTTGGTAGTGTGTATATGTCCCTGCCACTCTCTCACATCGTCACAGCTTACCCTTCCCCCTCCCCATATCCTCAAGTCCATGCTCTAGTAGGTCTGTGTTTTATTCCCATCCTACCACTAATCTCTTCATGACTTTTTTTTTTTTTTTTTAGATTCCATATATATGTGTTAGCATATGGTATTTGTTTTTATCCTTCTGACTTACTTCACTCTGTATGACAGATTCCAGGTCTATCCATCTCATTACAAATAACTCAGTTTCATTTCTTTTTATGGCTGAGTAATATTCCATTGTATATATGTGCCACATCTTCCTTATCCATTCATCTGTTGATGGACACTTAGGTTGCTTCCATGTCCTGGCTATCGTAAATAGAGCTGCAATAAACATTTTGGTACATGACTCTTTTTGAATTATGGTTTTCTCAGGGTATATGCTCAGTAGTGGGATTGCTGGGTCATATGGGAGTTCTATTTGTGGTTTTTTAAGGAACCTCCATACTGTTCTCCATAGTGGCTGTATCATTTTACATTCCCACCAGCAGTGCAAGAGTGTTCCCTTTTCTCCACACCCTCTCCAGCATTTATTGTTTCTAGAGTTTTTGATGATGGCCAATCTGGCCGGTGTGAGATGATATCTCATTGTAGTTTTGATTTGCATTTCTCTAATGATTAATGATGTTGAGCATTCTTTCATGTGTTTGTTGGCAATCCGTATATCTTCTTTGGAGAAATGTCTATTTAGTTCTTCTGCCCATTTTTGGATTGGGCTGTTTGTTTTCTTGTTATTGAGCTGCATGAGTTGCTTATAAATTTTGGAGATTAATCCTTTGTCAGTTGCTTCATTTGCAAATATTTTCTCCCATTCTGAGGGTTGTCTTTTGGTCTTGTTTATGGTATCCTTTGCTGTGCAAAAGCTTTTAAGTTTCATTAGATCCCATTTGTTTATTTTTGTTTTTATTTCCATTTCTCTAGGAGATGGGTCAAAAAGGATCTTGCTGTGATGTTTGTCATAGAGTGCTCTGCCTATGTTTTCCTCTAAGAGTTTGATAGTGTCTGGCCTTACATTTAGGTCTTTAACCCATTTTGAGTTTATTTTTGTGTATGGTGTTAGGGAGTGTTCTAATTTCATACTTCTACAGGTAGCTGTCCAGTTTTCCCAGCACCACTTATTGAAGAGGCTGTCTTTTCTCCAATGTATATTTTTGCCTCCTTTATCAAAGATAAGGTGACCATATGTGTGTGGGTTTATCTCTGGGCTTTCTATCCTGTTCCATTGATCTATATTTCTGTTTTTGTGCCAGTACCATACTGTCTTGATTACTGTGGCCTTGTAGTATAGTCTGAAGTCAGGGAGCCTGATTCCTCCAGCTCCATTTTTCGTTCTCAAGATTGCTTTGGCTATTCGGGGTCTTTTGTGTTTCCATACAAATTGTGAAATTCTTTTTTCTAGTTCTGTAAAAAATGCCAGTGGTAATTTGATAGGGATTGCATTGAATCTGTATATTGCTTTGGGTAATACAGTCATTTTCACTATGTTGATTCTTCCAATCCAAGAACATGGTATATTTCTCCACCTATTTGTATCATCTTTAATTTCTTTCATCAGTGTCTTATAGTTTTCTGCATACAAGTCTTTTGTCTCCTTAGGTAGGTTTATTCCTAGATATTTTATTCTTTTTGTTGCAATGGTAAATGGGAGTGTTTTCTTAATTTCATTCTCAGATTTTTCATCATTAGTGTATAAGAATGCCAGAGATTTCTGTGCATTAACTTTGTATCCTGCTACTTTACCAAATTCATTGATTAGTTCTAGTAGTTTTCTGGTAGCATCCTTAGTATTCTCTATGTATAGTATCATGTCATCTGCAAACAGTGACAGCTTTACTTCTTCTTTTCCTATTTGGATTCCTTTTATTTCTTTATTTTCTCTAATTGCTGTGGCTAGAACCTCCAAAACTAGGTTGAATAAGAGTGGTGAGAGTGGGCAACCTTGTCTTGTTCCTGATCTTAGTGGAAATGGTTTCAGTTTTTCACCATTGAGAACAATGCTGGCTGTGGGTTTGTCATATATTGCCTTTATTATATTGAGGAAAGTTCCCTCTATGCCTACTTTCTGCAGGGTTTTTATCATAAATGGGTGTTGAATTTTGTCAAAAGCTTTCTCTGCATCTATTGAGATGATCATATGGTTTTTCTCCTTCAGTTTGTTGATATGGTGTATCACGTTGATTGATTTGCGTATATTGAAGAATCCTTGCATTCCTGGAATAAACCCCACTTGATCAATGTGTATGATCCGTTTAATGTGCTGTTGGATTCTGTTTGCTAGTATTTTGTTGAGGATTTTTGCATCTATGTTCATCAGTGATATTGGCCTATAGTTTTCTTTCTTTGTGACGTCTTTGTCTGGTTTTGGTATCAGGGTGATGGTGGCCTCGTAGAATGAGTTTGGGAGTGTTCCTACCTCTGCTATCTTTTGGAAGAGTTTGAGAAGGATAGGTGTTAGCTCTTCTCTAAATGTTTGATAGAATTCGCCTGTGAAGCCATCTGGTCCTGGGCTTTTGTTTGTTGGAAGATTTTTAATCACAGTTTCAATTTCAGTGCTTGTGATTGGTCTGTTCATGTTTTCTATTTCTTTCTGGTTCAGTCTTGGCAGGTTGTGCATTTCTAAGAATTTGTCCATTTCTTCCAGGTTGTCCATTTTATTGCCATAGAGTTGCTTGTAGTAATCTCTAATAATCTTTTGTATTTCTGCAGAGTCAGTTGTTACATCTCCTTTTTCATTTCTAATTCTATTGATTTGAGTCTTCTCCCTTTTTTTCTTGATGAGTCTGGCTAATGGTTTATCAATTTTATTTATCTTCTCAAAGAACCAGCTTTTACTTTTATTGATCTTTGCTATTGTTTCCTTCATTTCTTTTTCATTAATTTCTGATCTGATCTTTATGATTTCTTTCCTTCTGCTAAATTTGGGGGTTTTTGTTCTTCCTTCTCTAATTGCTTTAGGTGCAAAGTTAAGTTGTTTATTCGAGATGCTTCCTGTTTCTTAAGGTATGATTGTATTGCTATAAACTTCCCTCTTAGAACTGCTTTTGCTGTATCCCATAGGTTTTGGGTCATCGTGTCTCCATTGTCATTTGTTTCTAAGTACTTTTTGATTTCCTCTTTGATTTCTTCAGTGATCACTTCGTTATTAAGTAGTGTATTGTTTAGCCTCCATGTGTTTGTATTTTTTACAGATCTTTTCCTGTAATTGATATCTAGTCTCATAGTGTTGTGGTCAGAAAAGATACTTGATACGATTTCAATTTTCTTAAATTTGCCAAGGCTAGATTTGTGACCCAATATATGATATATCCTGGAGAATCTTCCATAAGCACTTGTGAAAAATGTGTATTCTGTTGTTTTTGGATGGAATGTCCTATAAATATCAAGTAAATCCATCTTGTATAATGTATCATTTAAAGCTTGTGTTTCCTTATTTATTTTCATTTTGGATGATCTGTCCATTGGTGACAGGGGGGTGTTAAAGTCCCCTACTATGATTGTGTTACTGTCGATTTCCCCTTTTATGGCTGTTAGTATTTGCCTTATGTATTGAGGTGCGCCTATGTTGGGTGCATAAATATTTACAATTGTTATATCTTCTTCATGGATCGATCCCTTGATCATTATATAGTGTCCTTTTTTGTCTCTTGTAATAGTTTTTATTTTAAAGTCTATTTTGTCTGATATGAGAATTGCTACTCCAGCTTTCTTCTGATTTCCATTTGCATGGAATATCTTTTTCCATCCCCTCACTTTCAGCCTGTAAGTGTCCCTAGGTCTGAAGTGGGTCTCTTGTAGACAGCATATATATGGGTCCTGTTTTTGTATCCATTCAGCCAGTCTGTGTCTTTTGGTGGGAGCATTTAATCCATTTACATTTAAGGTAATTATTGATATGTGCATTCCTATTACCATTTACTTAATTGTTTCAGGTTATTCTTGTAGGTCTTTTCCTTCTCTTATGTTTCTTGCTTATAGAAGTTCCTTTAGCATTTGTTGTAAAGCTGGTTTGGTGGTGCTGTACTCTCTCAGCTTTTGCTTGTCTGTAAAGGTTTTAATTTCTCCATGAAATCTGAATGAGATCCTTGCTGGGTAGAGTAATCTTGGTTGTAGGTTTTTTTCCTTCATCACTTTAAATATGTCCTGCCACTCCCTTCTGGCTTGTAGAGTTTCTGCTGAAAGATCAGATGTTAGCGTTATGGGGATTCCCTTGTGTGTTATTTGTTGTTTTTCCCTTGCTGCTTTTAATATGTTTTCTTTGTATTTAATTTTTGACAGTTTGATTATTATGTGTCTCGGCGTGTTTATCCTTGGGTTTATCCTGTATGGGACTCTCTGTGCTTCCTGGACTTGGTTGACTATTTCCTTTCCTATATTAGGGAAGTTTTCAACTATAATCTCTTCAAATATTTTCTCAGTCCCTTTCTTTTACTCTTCTTCTTCTGGGACCCCTATGATTCGAATGTTGGTGCGTTTAATGTTGTCCCAGAGATCTCTGAGACTGTCCTCAGTTCTTTTCATTCTTTTTTCTTTCTTCTGCTCTGCAGTAGTTATTTCCACTATTTTATCTTCCAGGTCACTTATCCGTCCTTCTGCCTCAGTTATTCTGCTACTGATCCCATCTAGAGTATTTTTCATTTCATTTATTGTGTTGCTCATCGTTACTTGCTTCCTCTTTATTTCTTCTAGGTCCTTGTTAACTGTTTCTTGCAATTTGTCTATTCTATTTCCAAGATTTTGCATCATCTTCACCATCATTATTCTAAATTCTCTTTCAGGTAGATTGGCTATTACCTCTTCATCTGTTAGGTCTGGTGTGTTTTTATCTTGTTCCTTCATCTGCTGTGTGTTTTTCTGTCTTCTCATTTTACTTATCTTACTGTGTTTGGGTTCTCCCTTATGCAGGCTGCAGGTTTGTATTTCTATCTATTTTTGGTGGCTGTCCCCAGTGGCTGAGGTTGGTTCAGTGGGTTGAGCAGGTTTCCTGGTTGGGGGGACCAGTTCCCCTGTTCTGGTGGATGAGGCTGGATCCCGTCTCCCTGGTGGGTAGGTCCACGTCTGGAGGTGTGTATGGGGATGTCAGTAGCCTTACTGTGATTCTAGGCAGCCTCTCTGCTAATGGATGGGGCTGTAGACCTGTCTCGCTCTTTGTTGGGTATAGGGTGTCCAGCACTGTTCGTTGCTGGTCCTTGAGTGAATCTGGGTCTTGGTGTTGAGATGGAGATCTCTGGGAGATTTTCGCCGTTTGATATTACGTGGAGCTGAGAGGTCTCTTGTGGACCAGTGTCCTGAGGTTAGTTCTCCCACCTCAGAGACACAGCCTTGACACCTGGCTGGAGTGCCAAGAGCCTTTAATCCACACGGCTCAAAACAAAAGGGAGAAAAAAGTAGAAAGTCAAGAAAGGAAGGAAGAAAGGAGGAAGGGAGGGAAGGAAGGAAGAAAGGAAGGGAGGGAGGAAGAAAGGAAGGGAGGAAGGAAGGAGGGAATAAAGAAAGGAATGGAGGGAGGAAGAAAGGAAGGGAGGAAGGAAGGAGGGAATAAAAGGAAGGGAGGGAGGAAGAAAGGAAGGGAGGAAGGAAGGGAGGAAGAAAGGAAGGGAGGGAGGAAGAAAGGAAGAGAGGGAGGAAGAAAGGAAGGGAGGGAGGAAGAAAGGAAGAGAGGGAGGAAGAAAGGAAGGGAGGGAGGAAGAAAGGAAGGGAGGGAGGAAGAAAGGAAGGGAGGGAGGAAGAAAGGAAGAGAGGGAGGAAGAAAGGAAGGGAGGGAGGAAGAAAGGAAGAGAGGGAGGAAGAAAGGAAGGGAGAGAGGAAGAAAGGAAGGGAGGAAGGAAGGAGGAAATAAAGAAAGGAAGGGAGGGATGAAGAAAGGAAGGGAGGGAGGAAGGAAGGAGGGAATAAAGGAAGAAAGGGAGGGAGGAAGAAAGGAAGGGAGGAAGGAAGGAGGGAATAAAGAAAGGAAGGGAGGGAGGTAGAAAGGAAGAGAGGGAGGAAGGGAGGGAGGAAGAAAGGAAGGGAGGAAGGAAGGAGGGAATAAAGGAAGGAAGGGAGGGAGGAAGAAAGGAAGGGAGGAAGGAAGGAGGGAATAAAGGAAGGAAGGGAGGAAGGAAGGAAGGAGGGAAATAGGAAAGAAAGGAGGGAAGAAAGGAAGAAAAAAGGGGAGAAGACAAAATAAAGTAGGGTAACATACAGTTATTAAAATAACAAAATAATTATTAAGGAGAAAAATTTCTATTAAAGAAAAAAAAAAAAAAAGACCAAAAAAAAAAAAAAATGGTCGGTCTAACCCCAGGACAAATGGTGAAAACAAAGCTACACAGACAAAATCTCACACAGCAGCACCCACATACACACTCACAAAAAGAAAAAAGGGGAAAATAATAGTATATCTTGCTCCCAAAGTCCACTTCCTCAACCTGGGATATTTCGCTGTCTATTCAGGTTTTCCACAGATGCAGGGCACTTCAAGCTGACTGTGGAGTTTAACCCGCTGTTTCTGAGGCTGCTGGGAGGGGCCTTCCACTCTCTTTATTCGCACAGCTCCTGGGGCTCAGCCCTGGACGTGGCCCCGCCTCTGCGCGCAGGTCGTCCAAGGGCGTCTGCCCTTCGCTCAGACAGGGCGGGGTCAAAGGAGCAGCGTTAACGGAGCAGCTGATTCGTGGTCTCTGGCTCACTCAGGCAGTGGGTGGGGGGGCACGGATGTGGGGCGAGTCCGCGGCGGCAGAGGCCGGCGTGATGCTGCACCGGCCCGAGGCGCGCCGCGCGTTTTCCCGGGGAAGCAGTCCCAGGATCCCGGGACCCCGGCACTGGCGGGCTGCACAGGCTCCCGGGAGGGGCAGTGTGGAGAGTGACCTGCACTCGCACACAGGCCTCTTGGTGGCGGCAGCAGCAACCGTAGCGCCCCACACCCGTCTCTGTTGTCCGCGCCGACAGCCGCAGCTCGCGCCCGTTTCTGGAGCTCCTTTATGTGGTGCCCTTAATTCCCTTTCCTCACACCCCAGGAAGCGAAGAGGCAAGAAAAAGTCTCTTGTCTCTTGGGCAGCTCCGCGCCCGTTTCTGGAGCTCCTTTAAACGGCACGCTTAAACCCCTCTCCTCGCGCAGCAGGAGGTAAAGAGGGAAGAAAAGGTCTCTTGCCTCTTTGGCAGCTCCAGACTTCTCCCGAACTCCCTCCTGGCCAGCCGTGGTGCGCTAACCCCTTCAGGCTGTTTTTGCTCTGCCAACTCCAGACCTTTCCCTGGGATCCGCCGGAGGCTCAGTTCCCAGCCCCGCCCGCCGCGGCGGGTGAGCAGACAAGCCTCTCGGGCTGGTGAGTGCTGATCGGCACCGATCCTCCGTGCGGGAATCTCTCCGCTTTGCCCTCCGCACCCTGTTGGCTGTGGTCTCCTCCGCGGCTCTGAAGCTTCCCCCTCCGCCACCCGCAGTCTCCGCCCGCGAAGGGGCTTCTAGTGTGTGGGAACCTTTCCTCCCTCTCGGCTCCCTCCCACTGGTGCAGGTCCCGTCCCTATTCTTTTGTCTCTGTTTATTCTTTTTTCTTTTGCCCTACCCAGGTACGTGGGGGGGTTTCTTGCCTGAGGTCTGAGGTCTTTTGCCAGCGTTCGGTGGGTGTTCTATAGGAGAAGTTCCACGTGTAGATGTATTTCTGATGTATCTGTGAGGAGGAAGAGTGATCCCCGCGTCTTACTCTTCCGCCATCTTCTCGCTCAGTATGTTGTGTTTATAAGAAGTTTATCCATTTGTTCTCAGTTGTCCTATTTGTTGGCATGTAATTGTTCATAGTATGTTATCATCCTTTGTAGTTCTATGATATCCTCTTTCATTTCTGACTTCATTTGAGTCCACTCTTTATTCTTAGTCTAGCTAAAAGTTTGCCAGTTTTATCTTTCCAAAAGAATAGCTCTTATTTTCAACTTTCTATTGTCTTTTTCATCTCTTTTTCACTTATTTCCACTCTGATCTTTGTTATTTCCCTCCTTCTGCTAACTTTGATCTTAGTTTGTTCTTTTTCTAGTTCCTTGAGGTGTAAAGTAGAGTTGTTTATTTGAGATCTTTCTTGCTTCTTGATGTAGGCATATATCACTATGGTCTTCCCTATTAGAATTGCTTTTGCTGTATCCCATAAGCTTTGGTATGTTGTATTTTCATTTTCACAGTCTTGAGGGTATTTTCTGATATCCCTTTTGATTTACTCTTTGACCCCTTGATTGTTAAGTAGCATGTGAATTAATCTCCACATATTTGTCAATTTTCTAGTGTTTTTCTTGTAATTGATTTCTAGTTTCATAACATTGTGGTCAAAAAAGACCCTTGATATGATTTCAATCTTAAATTTATTAAGACCTGTTTTGTGGCCTAATATATGATTTATTCTAAAGAATGTTCCATGTGCACTTGAGATGGAATATTCCATATATATCCATTAAGTCAATGATCTAACATGTCATTTAAGGCTGATGTTTCCTTACTGATTTTGTCTAGATGATTTATCCATTGATGTAAGTGGGATATTAAAGTCTCCTATTATTGTACTGCTGTCTATTTCTCCCTTTAGGCATGTTAATGCTTGCTTTATATATTAAGGTGTTCTTATGTTGGGTGCATACATATTTACAAGTGTTATATCATCTTGTTGTACTGACTCTTTTATCATTATGTAAAGAACTTCTTTGTCTTAAAGTCTATTTTATCTGATGTAATTATAAATACCCCAGCTTTATCTGGTTTCCATTTGCATGGAGTATCTTTTCCAGTGCCTTCACTTTCAGTCTGTGTGTGTCCTTACATCTGAAGTGAGTCTCTTGTAGGCAGTATCTAGATGGGTCTTGTTTTTTTTAATCCATTCAGCCACTCTGTGTCATTTGATGAGAGAATCTAGTCCATTTGTATTTGAAGGAATTATTGATGGGTATGTACTTATGGCCATTTTGTTCATTGTTTTTTGGATGTTTTGTAATTCCTCTGTCCTTTCTTCTCTCTCTCTTCATTTGTGATTTGATGATTTTCTGTAATAGTATGCTTAGATACCAAAACCAGACAAAGACACCACAAGCAAAGAAAATTACAGGCCAATATTCCTGATGAACTTAGATGAAAATATCCTCAACAAAATATTAGCAAGCTGAAGTCAATGATATATTAAGAGGATAACACATTATGATCAAGTATGAGTTATTCTAGCAATGCAAGAATGTTTCAACATCTTCAAATCAATGTGATATGCCATATTAATAAAATAAAGGATAAAAAACCATATGGTCATATTAATAGATGAAGAAAAAGCATTTGACAAAATTCAACATTGATTTATGAAAAAAACTCTCATGGGTATGGAAGGAATGTGCCTCAACATAATAAAGGCCATATATGACAAGCCCCAACTAACATCAGTGGTGAAAAGCTGAAAACTTTTCCTCTTTTCAGGAATAAGACAAGGATGCATACTCTCACCACTTTTATTCAACATGGTATTGGAGTTCCTAATCAGAACAATTAGGCAAGAAAAAGAAATAAAATCATTCAAATTGGAAAGGAAAAATTAACTGTCACTATATGAAGATGACATATTATGTATAGAAAATTCTAAAGACTCACCAAAACCTGTTAGAATTACAAAACAAATTCAGTAAAGTTGCAGGATAAAAAATGAATATACAAAAATCTATTGTGAAAAAAATCTATTGTTTTTATATACTAATAATGAACTATTAGAAACAGAAATTAAGAAAACAACCACATTTACAATTGTAGCGAAGAGAATAAAATATATTTTGTAGTACAGGTCTACTATTGAGTATAAGTGTTCCTTGTCATCAAAATCAATTGTAAGTTTTCTTTGGTTAAATTGGATCCATACAGAGGTTTTCTCTGTTTCACCTATGAAAATGGCTTAGTGGAAGATAGATTTTTCCAAATACTGATATCAGTCCATAAGAATACAATTTTAAGTGAGCATATTCATCACTTGGAAATAATTTATAGTATTCTCTTAGATTCTTCTCTCTATACGTGCCTTTTAGCATGTCAATGCATGCAGATTAATTACTTCCAATTGAAGGTGAAGCTGGAAGCTCTTGAATTGAACAAGGAAAAGGATTTTGAAATATGGCAAGTTACTTTGTACTTGCATCAAGGTCCATAAAAACATTGCTGAGACTGTAGTATGTGTTCAGTAAATATATCCAATACAAAATTGTGTGGGAATAGAATTTAATTTCTTTTTTAAAATTCTGACAGTATGGCATGTTTATCAAGCAGCTAACCATTAATTGTGATTCAAATAATATTGGTAATCAGCAAAATGGCTTTACCACAGCATAAGCTTCACATATAAGCACTGTTTTGCCTTGTATTTAGATTGAATTCATCAAGAAACATTGTCAATTCTGTGGCAAATGCTAATTTCTAAAGATATTTAATAATAAAGCTTGAGGACAGTTCTTGCTCAGAAAAATTTCAATCTTAGTCCTGAGCTGAAAAAAAAAATGCAATAAAACTTTACCACTAACTTATCAAACTGTTGTGTGGTGGAGAAATTGGGATATTCAGATTCTGTTTCTGACAAAATTTCACAGAACTGATAACACTTAAATAGATGAGAACCAATGAAGTTTAAAGCTGATATTACTGCTTCAATAACACTTGATTCAAACGTTTTCCACATAGCATCTGCTGATGAATAGTTCAAGGAATAACCATATGCCTTATGTAAAAGGAAATTTTGTAATTTTATACAAATAAACCTCTTTTTGCTTCATACATCTTAGAAGATGCCACTTCAGTTGTATTGAATTAGTTTTTTCCTTAATTGTGAAAACACACTTAGCTAAAGTTGCTCTACTCATACTATTCATAGATGCTAATTCTTCCGTCACTTCAAACTCATCATTGATTCCTCAAATAAACAACAACAGAACAGTAGCAGAAACATCTAAATTTATTAAAAGACAGGGGAAACAACTTAAAATCAGTTGCCTTGTTTTTAATTGACTATTGATATTGCCAATATCTCAATTTCTTCAGCCCCAGAAGCACTGTTTTTGTTATACTACTAATAGTCTAAGAAGTTTATTTTCTCTGGACATATTTCTTCAGCTGCTACAGTCCAACACAACTTAATAAATTCACCATCAGTAAGTGAAGTGATTTTCCTGGCTTGCCTAATATATGAGCCACTTGGAAACTTACTTTGGTTGCAGGTTCAGTTTCATTTTATATTTTGATCAGGTGTTTAAGAGGTATTTTATTGATAGTATTTTTGTACTTTTCTGCCAAGTGGTGAAAAAAATAGGCATTATTCTTCAGCATCTCAGCTAAATTAGCTAATGTATATCAAAAATCAAGCATAGGGCCTGGGTTATAGCAGATATACACAACTAGACTCAATGTGCTAATGAGTTACATTTATATTCACAAGTGATTGCAATATAATTTGCTTTTCTAATACTATTCTTGGTGATAGGATTACAGTAGCATCCTGTTCTTGGGTGTTTTCCATTTCTTTTTTTCCCTCTCTTTTAGATCTGTTTGTCTAAATGAAGATTTTCTAGTCCTTGAAGTTCTGGTAAAACTCATTTGTAAAACCATGTGGATATGATTTTTAATAATGGGTAGATTTTTATAATACTGATTCAATTTAATCAATTGGAATATCTATTCCTTTTTGAGTCAATATTGGTCAATTATATTTTTGTAAAAGAGTCTTATATCTCTAAATTTTCAAATATACTTGCATAAAGTTATAAATATTTTATTATAATTTTAAAATCTTTTTTCATTATTTTTTATGCTTCTTTCTCTTAGTTCATCTTGCCAGATATTTTTAAAGTCCTTTCAAAGATTCTGCTTTTGATTTTATTGATCTTCTCTATTGTGTCTTTATTTTCTATTTAATTTCTCCATTTATTTTGTTCTATATGCCACATTTTCTCTGATGTTTCCAACTTCTTGAGTTAAATGAGTGCCTCATTAATTTTCTATTTTTTTGTAATGTGCGTATCAAAATACCACCTAATTCCATCATTCAAACTTAATGTGTAGTGTTTTCACCCTCATTTATTATAAATATTCCTGAACAAAATGCTACCAGTATATTAACAATTCTTTGGTTGTCACCACTTGTTTAGTTGGTCAATATGTCTGAGAGAATGTGTATTATCAGATAGCTGGGGCAGGCTTTAGATATAGCCAGATTAAATTTTAATTACTTTTTCAAATCCAAAGGATTTTTCTTTTCTATCCATCAGTTTCTGAGAGAAGCACGTTAAAGGTCTAAGGCTATGATTGCACATATGTCAGTTTCTTGTTGTAATTTTGCTATTCTTTTATTTATTAATTTTAGGTTATGATATTGGGGGTCATAGTTTCTAGACAGTTGTGACTTTCTGATGAAATGTTCCCTTCATCATTAGGTTGTAAATTGTTTATGTTCTAAAACCTTTGTCTTAAAGACATATTTTGACATATTAGTGCATACACATACACAAACTCATATGTATTATAAAAATTTCCTTTAAATACTTCTACAAGAGGGACCTTCAAGATGGCAGAAGAGTAAGATGTGGAGATCACCTTCCTCCCCACAAATACATCAGAAATACATCTACATGTGGAACAACTCTTACAGAACACCTACTGAACACTGCAGAAGACCTCAGACTTCCCAAGTCAAGAAACTCCCCATGTACCTGGGTAGGGCAAAAGGAAAAAGAAAAAACAGAGAAAAGAATAGGGACGGAACCTGCACCTCTGGGAGGGAGCTGTGAAGGAGGAAAAGTTTCCACACACTAGGAAGCCCCTTCACTAATGGATACAGGAGGTGGTGGGGGGGAAGCTTTGGAGCCATGGAGGAGAGCACAGCAACAGGGGTGCAGACAGCAAAGCGGAGAGATTCCCACACAGAGGATCACTGCTGACCAGCACTGACCAGCCCAAGAGGTTTGTCTACTCACACACCGGGGTGGGCAGGGGCGGGGAGCTGAGGCTCAGGCTTCTGAGGTCAGATCCCAGGGAGAGGACTGGGGTTGGCTGTGTGAAGGCAGCCAAAAGGGGGCTAGTGCACCACAGCTACCCAGGACAGCATCCAGGAAAAATCTGGACCTGCCTAAGAGGCAAGAGACCATTGTTTTTGGTGCACTAGGAGAGGGGATACAGAACACTGCCTAAACGACCTCGAGAGACAGGCACGAGCCACAGCTGTAAGCACGGACACCAGAGATGGGCATGAAATGCTAAGGCACTGCTGCAGCCACCAAGAACCCTGTGTGCAAACACAGGTCACTACCCACACCTCCTCTCCTGAGAGTCTATGCAGCCTGCCACTGTCATGGTCCCATGATCCAGGGACAACTTCTCCAGGAGAACACACGGTACACCTCAGGCTGGTGCAATGTCACATTGGTCTCTGCTGCTGCAGGCTCAACCCACATTCTGTACCCCTCCCTCCCCATGGCCTGAGTGAGGCAGAGCCCCCTAATCAGCTGCTACTTTAACCCTCTCCTGTTTGAGTGAAGAACAGACGCCCTCAGGCAACCTACACTCAAAGGCGGGGCCAAATCCAAAGCTGAACCCCAGGAGCTGTGCAAACAAAGAAGAGAAAGGGAAATTTCTCCCGGCAGCCTCAGGAACAGTGGATTAAATCTCCACAATCAACTTGATGTACCCTGCAGCTGTGGAATACCTGAATAGACAACAAAATTGAGGCAGTAGACTTTGGGAGCAATGAAGACAGAGAAACACACAGCAGATGAAGGAGCAAGGTAAAAATCCACCAGACCAAACAAATGAAGAGGAAATAGGCAGTCTACCTGAAAAAGAATTCAGATTAATGATAATAAAGATGATCCAAAATCTTGGAAACTGAATGAAGAAAATACAAGAAACCTTTAACAAGGACCTAGAAGAACTAAAGAGCAAACAAACAATGATGAACAACACAATAAATGAAATTGAAAATTCTCTAGAAAGAATCAATAGCAGAATAACTGAGGCAGAAGAATGGATAAATGACCTTGAAGATAAAATAGTGGAAATAATTACTGCAGAGCAGAATAAACAAAAAGGAATGAAAAGAACTGAGGACAGTCTTAGAGACCTCTGGGATAACATTAAACACACCAACATTAGAATTATAGGGGGTCCCAGAAGAAGAAAAGAAAAAGAAAGGGACTGAGAAAATCTTCAAAGAGATTATAGTTGAAAACCTCCCTAATATGGGAAAGGAATTTGTCAATCAAGTCCAGGAAGTGCAGAGAGCCCCATACAGGATAAATCCAAGGAGAAACATTCCAAGACACATATTAATCAAACTATCAAAAATTAAATATAAAGAAAAAATATTAAAAGCAGCAAGGGAAAACAACAAATAACATACAAGGGAATCCCCATAAGGTTAACAGCTGATCTTTCAGCAGAAATTCTGCAAGTCAGAAGGGACTGGCAGGACATATTTAAAATGATGAAAGGGAAAAACCTACAATCAAGATTACCCAGCAAGGATCTCATTCAGATTCAACGGAGAAATTAAAACCTTTACAGACAAACAAAAGCTAAGAGAATTCAGTACCACCAAACCAGCTTTACAACAAATGCTAAAGAACTTCTCTAGGCAGGTAGCACAACAGAAGAAAAGCACCTACAATAACAAACCAAAAACAATTAAGAAATGGTAATAGGGACATACATACCGATAATTACCTTAAATGTAAATTGATTAAATGCTCCAACTAAAAGACATAGATTGGTTGAATGGATACAAAATCAAGGCCCGTATATATGCTGTCTACAAGAGACCCACTTCAGACCCAAGGACACATACAGACTAAAAGTGAGGGGATGGAAAAAGATACTCCATGCAAATGGAAATCAAAAGAAAGCTGGAGTAGCAATTCTCATGTCAGACAAAATAGACTTTAAAATAAAGACTATTACAAGAGACAAAGATGGACACTACATAATGATCAAGGGATCAATCCAAGAAGATATAACACTTGTAACTATTTATGCACCCAACATAGGAGCACCTCAATATACAAGGCAAACACTAACACAATCATAGTAGGGGATTTTAACACCCCACTTTCACCAATGGACAGATCATCCAAAGAGAAAATAAATAAGGAAACACAAGCTTTACTGACACAATAGAGACCAGATAGATTTAATTGATATTTATAGAACATTATACCCTAAAGTGGCAGAATACACTTTCTTCTCAAGTGCACACAGAACATTCTCCAGGATAGATCACATCTTGGGTCATGAATCAAGCCTCAGAAAATTTAAGAAAACTGAAATCATATCAAGCATCTTTTCTGAACATGATGCTATGAGATTGGAAATCAAATGAAGGAAAAAAAAACCTGTAAAAAACACAAATACATGGAGGCTAAACAGTGCACTACTAAATAACCAAGAGATCACTGAAGAAATCAAAGAAGAAATTTTAAAAACTACATAGAAACAAATGACAATGAAAACACAATGACCCAAAACCTATGGCATGCAGCAAAAGCAGTTCTAAGAGGGAAGTTTATAGCAATTCAATCTCACTTCAAGAAACAGTCTCAAATAAACAATCTAACCATACACTTAAAACAACTAAAGAAAGAAGAACAAAGAAAACCCAAAGTCAGTAGAAGGAAAGAAATCATAAAGGTCAGAGCTAAAAAAATGAAATAGAAATGAAGAAAACAATAGTAAAGATTAATAAAACTAAAAGCTGTTTCTTTGAGAAGGTAAACAAAATTGATAAACCCTTAGCCAGCCTCATCAAGAAAAAAAGGGAGAAGACTCAAATCAATAAAATGAGAAATGAAAAGGAGAAATCACAACTGACACTGAAGAAATACAAAGGAATATAAGAGACTACTACAAACCACTATAGGCCAATAAAATGGACAACCACAATGAAATGGACAAATTCTTGGAAAGGTACAATTTTCCAAGACTGAACCAGGGAGAATTAGAAAATATAAACAGACCTACCCCAAGTAATGAAATTGAAACCATAATTTAAAATCTTCCAACAAACAAAAGTCCAGGACCAGATGGCTTCACAGGTGAATTCTATCAAACATTTAGAGAAGAGCAAATACTGATACTTCTCAAGCTCTTCCAAAAATTTGCAGAGGGAGAAACACTCCCAAATTCATTCTACGAAGCCATCATCACCCTGATACCAAAACGAAAAAAAGACATCACAAAAAAACAATTGTAGACCAATATCACTGATGAACATAGATGCAAAAATCCTGAACAAAATACTAGCAAACAGAATCCAACAACACATTAAAAGGATCATACAGCATGATCAAATGGGATTTACCCCAGAGATGCAAGGATTCTTCAATATACACAAATCAATCAATGTGGTACACCACATGAACAAATTAAGGAATAAAAACCATATGATAATCTCAATAGATGCAGAGAAAGCTTTTGACAAAATTAAACATCAATTTATGACAAAAGCTCTCCAGAAAATGGGCATAGAGGGAACCTACCTCAACATAATAAAGGCCATGTATGACAAACCCACAGCTAGTATCATACTCAATGGTGAAAAACTGAAAGCATTTCCACTAAGATCAGGAAAAAGACAAGGATGTTCACTCTCAAACCTTTTATTCAACATAGATCTGGAACTCCTAGCCATAGCAATCAGAGAAGAGAAAGAAATAAAAGGAATACAAATTGGAAAAGAAGAAGTAAAACTGTAACTGTTTGCAGATGACATGATACTATACATAGAAAATCTTAAAGATGCCACCAGAAAACTACTAGAACTAATCAATGAATTTTGTAAGGTTGCAGGATACAAAATTAATTCACAGAAATCTCTGGCATTCCTATACACCAACAATGAAAAATCAGAAAGAGAAATTAAGGGAACACTCCCCTTTACTATTGCAACAAAAAGAATAAAATACCTAGGAATAAACATGCCTAAGGAGGCAAAAGACTTGTACTCAGAAAACTATAAAACACTGATGACAGAAATCAAAGATGACACAATCAGATGGAGAAATATACCACGTTCTTGGATTCAAAGAAGGAATATTGTGATAATGACTATATTACTGAAAGCAATCTACAGATTCAATGCAATCCCTATCAAACTACCAATGACATTCTTCACAGAATTAGAACAAAAAATTTTACAATTTGTATGTAATACAATCCAATTAAAAAACGGCTCCCTGATTTGAGACTATACTACAAAGATATAGCCATCAAGACGGTATGGTACTGGCACAAAAACAGAAATGTAGATCAATGCAACAGGATGGAAAGCCCAGAATAAACCCACACACCCATGGTCAATCTATGACAAAGGAGGCAAGACTTTAGAATAGAGGAAAGACAGTCTCTTCAATAAATGGTGCTGGGAAAACTGGACAGCTACATGTAAAAGAATGAAATTAGAACATTCTCTAACACCATACACAAAAGTAAACTCCAAATGGATTAAAGACCTAAATGTAAGACTAGACACTACAAAACTCTTAATGGAAAACATAGGCAGAACACTCTCTGACATAAATCGCAGCAATATCTTTGCAATCCATCTCCCATAGTAATGCAAGTAAAAACAAAAATTAAAAAATGAGACCTAATTAAATTATAAAGCTTTTGCATAGCAAAGGAAACCATAAACAAAATAAGAAGACAACCCACAGAGTGGGAGAAAATATTTACAAACAATGAGACTGACAAGGGATAAGTCTCCAGAATTTACAAACAGCTAATGTGGCTTAATACCATAAAAACAAACAAACCAATCAAAAAATAGGCAGAAGACCTAAAGAGACATTTCTCCAAAGAAGACATACAGATGGCCAAGAGCCACATGAAAAGATGCTAAAAGTTGCCAATTATTAGAGAAATGTAAATCAAGACTACACTGAGATATCTCACACCAGTAATAATGGCCATTATCAAAAAGTCTACAAACAATAAATGCTGGAGAGTGTGTGGAGAAAAGGGAACCCTCCTACACTGTTGGTGGGCATATAAATTGGTATAGCCACTATGGAGGACAGGATGGAGGTTCCTCAAGAAAGTAAAAATATAGCTACCATATTATCCAGCAATCCCACTCCTGGGCATATATGCAGAGAAAAACATGGTTCGAAAGGAAACATGCACCCTAATGTTCATTGCAGTGATGTTTACAATAGCCAAGACATGGTAGCAACCTAAATGTCCATTGACAGGTGAATAGATAAAGAAGATGTGGTACCTATATACAATGGTACTAAGCCATTAAAAACAATGAAATAGTGTCATTTGCAGCAACATGGATGGACCTGGAGATTATCATATTAAGTGAAGTAAGTCAGACAGAGACAAATATCATATGATATCACTTATATGCAGAATCCAAAAAAGTGATACCAATGAACTTATTTACAAAACAGAAACAGACTCACATATTTAGAGAATGAACTTAAGGTTACCAGTGGGGAAAGATGGCAGTGGGGGGATAGATTGGGAGTTTGGGATTAATATGTACACACTGCTATATTTAAAATAACCAACAAGGATCTACTGTATAGCACAGGGAACACTGCTCAGTATTATGTAACCACCTAAATGGAAAACGAATTTGAAAAAGAATAGATACATATATATGTAAAACTAAATCACTTTGCTGTACACTTGAAACCAACACAACATTGTTAATCACCTATACTCCTATAAAATAAAAAGTTTTAAAAAAGGGCAGAGGAACAAAATAGACATTTTTCCAAAGAAGACATCAAAATGGCTAACAGGTACATTCAGATGCTGAACGTCACTTATCAACAGGGAAAGGCAAATCAAAACCACCTCACATGTGTCAGAATGGCTGTCAAGAAAACGAGAAAACAAGAATTGGTAAGGATGTAGAAATAAGGGAATCCTTGTACATTGCTGGTGGTAATGTAAATTGGTTCAGTCACTGTGGAAAACAGCATGGAGGTTCCTCAAAAAATTAGAACTATCATATCATCCAGCAATTCTACTTCTGGGTATATATCCAAAGGAAATCAAAACAGGATATTGAAGAGAGATAAGCACTTCCATGTTTATTGCAGCGATATTCACACTAGCCAGATGTGGAAACAACCTAAGTGGTGTCTGTTAATGGATGAATGGATAAACAAGTAGTGGCATATACATATAAATTACTTGTTTATATACCATTACTTGTGTATCCATACACACACACACACACACACACACACACACACACACACACCCGTATATATACACACATACAATAGAAAATTATTCAGCCATGAGAAAGAAGGAAATCCTGCCATTTGCAACAACACTGATGGACCTTGAGGGCATTATACTAAGTGAGATGTCAGACAGAGAAAGACAAATACTGTATGATATCACTTATATGTAAAACCTAAAAAAATCCAAATTCATAAAAACATATTGCAGAATGGTGGCTACCAGGGTCTGGAGGGTGGTGGAACTGGGGATATGCTGTTTATGGTTACAAACTTGCAACAAGTAGTAAATAAGGTCTAGAGATCTAATGCACAGCACAGGATGGTAGACAACAATACTGTATTTTAAACTTCAAAGATGCTAAGAGACTAGAGCTTAATTGTTTCCACCACCAAAAAGAGATGATAATTATTTGACATGCTAGAGGTGTTAGCTAACACTATGGTGGAAATCATATTGCAATATATAAATGTATTAAATCAACAAATTGTACATCTTACACTTACCCAATGTTAAATGTCAGTTATATCTCAATAAAAATAAATGTCCACAGTTAATTTACAATTATCCAAAATTATGAAGAAAACAATAACTCATGTGAAATACAAAGATTTGTACTGAAAGATTATCCATATTATCTTTTAGTCAATAAAACTTGGAGGTAAAAATATAGATTCAAGGAATGTAGAATTTTAAGAAGCAGTGTTTGGAGACAGAGTGCACATGCCTGCATTCCCTCAGTAATTTCTTATCAAATATTTGCTTTGTCAACAGTTAAGAGATATAAATGTTAAACAGGAACATTCTTATGAATCTAGACAAAATATTTTTGTGTGCCTGTGAAGGGAGATGGGATTGATGAAATCAATCCATGGAGGTCAATGTCCTCCAATTTCTCATCTTTGTTTTTAAGTTGGAATGAATGCAAATTAATATTTTACAGGAAACAGAAGAAATCATGGGAACAGACCATTGTTGGACAGAGTGGTGGGAGAATAGCCCATGGAAGATGAGGATATGAATGAGGTGATTATTATAAACACAGAAGAACATGTCTGCTTGGAAAGATCACACCAAAAATAAACATAGTATGACTTTTCTCCTAATTATAGACACACTGCATTTATAAATATGTTTTCAGGAACTGTGTTAAGAAAACATGTTTATTCCTAACCATACTTCTTCAAAGAACAATGAAGAGAAATTTATATTGCCAGAAACAGGAACTAGAAAAAAAATCCCTAAATATAGAGTAGTGTACAAGCTACCTATAGATATATTCAGAGTACTGAAGAGGATTATATTCCCTAATGGGCTTAAATTACCAGAAATAATTTGTTTCTCCCTGTGACCATAGCGATATTGGTCAGAATGTTAGTCATGACACATTTAATTTTGTAATCTTTTGTTAATTCTGGATCTGAGTGAGTGGACCAAATAGCAGCTCAGGAGGCAAAGCTGCACTGTGTGGATGCACATTCAAGCACATCTACTTCCACAAGTTCTAGCACTTGTACCTGGATGGGAGAAAGGGTTTCAGAAAAAGCCTTTGTATATTAGTCAAGAGCGAAATGTCATTTTAAATGACTGTGTGTCTTGAAATCACAAAAGGAAGTATTAGCATTTTAATTGTAATCATACTTGGAATTTGAATTTTTTAACATGCAAGAGAAAAAAATAAGGCAACTCTGGCCTTCCTATGCTCTTAGGCAGACTCAAGATCTCTAAGGAGGCTAAGGGAGGAGCCCAGTTCCTGTTTCAGAAAGGTGCATCAATACCTGAACCCAGGAAGGAGGAATATAGAAAGTAGCTAATTCAATTTCCATATAGAGAGTGGTATTTCTGACTTCCTAGAAAAGTAGAACATTCTGAATTCCCCAAGAGACCTCCTTCCTGGAGCTGAGGGCTGGCAAGTCCAGGAAATTTTTACTGGTTTGTTTAGAGAGATTACCAGAGGACATGTCAAAGTTCAAAGGAGGTTGTTAAGAAAAGCAACCCAAGCCAACCATAATGAACTCATGCCACCTGGAAAGCCCCTGAATGGTATACCAGCAGGCTCAAGAAGAAAGGTTTGAGAATACTAACAAAGTCTTTTCTTTCCATCTCTTCAGTGAGTAGGCACAAACACAAAATTCTCAAGAGGATCTTAAGAGTACATAAGATCCATTTTACTGTAGAGAACAGGCTTTTAGAAAGCTTCTGCCAGAAAGGCTTGATCAATATTGAGCTATAAAACCAATTACATGTGCTGGGCAGTCCAGGGAAAACACAGGGTCACTCACCTCTCTTTTCAGAGCCCTTTCTCTGAGGCTCCCTGATCTACAGAAACCTGCTGGAAGATATGAGGGCTCAGTCAGATAAACTGAAAGATGCTTCATTTTATTTTGCAGATAATTCATATCATTTTCCAGCAAATGGTTAACATAATTTCCAATCATTAAAGTTTACAAATAAGCATCATCTCCCTGAAACTCTATGTATCTCAATATATATGTGTGCAAGATATTCAGTCTCAGTCGAATTCTAGATTATTATTATAGTATGTAGAAGAGTTGAAAAACAGAATGAGCTCAGTGTCAAAACTGTGGTCACATTTCAAATATGTGGAGTTTAGGCTTGCTTTCTCTAAATGCATAATTACAAATTCTGTTACAATGAAATTTTCTTAAAATTTGTTTCTGGTTTTAAAGTAATCCCAGCCTATGCCAAAAGGTTTTCAACACCTATGTTACAAGTTATTATTAGCTCTTCTCAGACTGCTAAAATAACTGAAAGTTATTTAAAAGCTGAGTAGTTTGAATTAAAAGCATTACTATTTAAGAATCACCAATTAAGTTTTCATAAGGTTATTCATTGACCTCATTTATTTCATTGAGGAGTGAATGATACATAATTAAATGCAAGGAGCCAATGAAATAAATGTAGGAAAGGTTTTCTGCAATAATAAAGCCAACCAAGGGTCAATACAATGGTGTAGGTGAGACAATTAGAGCCTAGAGTCAGTGCTATTCAATAGAAATTTCTGTGCTGATTGAAATGTTCTGTGCTGTTCAATACAGTAGCTAATCACCACTTTGGCAGTTGAACACTTGAAATGTGTCCCAGTGTGACTGAGGAACTGAATTTTAAATTTTATTTAATTTTAATTAATTTGAACGTCAATAGCCACATGTGGCTAGTGGCTATCGTACTGGATAGCACAGATGTTGATAAACTTGCATTTGAAAGAAATGCAGAATAATCAAAATGAGGACAATCAGGAGGATTTAAAGTATGAAAATACTCTGATTCAAAGTCAGGTCATCAAAGACACACACATGGGAGAAATGGACTTACTAAGAATAGTTACAATAATTTGGGCACAGTGATGGAAAAATCTCTAGATACAAATGAAGTTCCCACTATGTGCTGTAGAATATGCTTTGACAACTCAGTGAGGTTTACTGGAACTCTACTGATATATAATAACTGCATAACCCCAATCATGTTGACTTCAATTAGATCACACAATTGCCTTTCTTCACATACTATGTTATCATCATGTGGATCTTCCCCATTGTATAAAGGACATATGAATTACCCAGAGGGCATTGCTTAACTTCCGTGAACTACTTTAGGCTCTACTCTATAAAATCATCATCTACACAGTTTTACATAATAGATCTTATGTATTTTTCCTACTCGAAACACCCAGCTGGTCTCCTGGAGCAAGATGGTTTTCTCTCCATGCATTTGCACTCCTTGTTTCCACATGGCTAGTGAGCCAGAACACGTTATTAAGAAGGTAAGGTCAAAGTAAAAAGTATACCTTCCCAGTTCCCTACATAAGTATGTTAAACATTTCTTTCCTGAATCAGAGGACTTAAAATGAATACATTTTAAAACAGAACATACGTGGGTATTTCAAAATATTTGTTGCAAATATTTGATATGAAATACTTTTCTTCCATTATTGTGCTCTTTGGAGTATTAAGAGGAAAAAACAACAAACACTAAGAAGATATCCTCAACTTCAACTGATTTTCCTCATGCTCAATTAGATTTAATTAAGTTCTCTAAAGAGGCAGAATATTTTATTGAAATGATTTCTTTCACTGAGTCATTCACTTATCCATTTACTATTCATTGAGCCATAATATAAGATGGTTACGTACTGACACGGATATGATAGTCAGAAAAAGTTACCTTGCTTGCCCTCAGAATGTACGATCTAGTATAAAAAAGAGCACATAATAGCTTAAGAAAAAAAGAGGTATGCCTACAGTATCATGGGGACATAAAGGAAGTAAAGTTAATGGGTGAAGCAACCAGAAAATAATCATAGAGAAGGTAATAGCTGATACAGATCAGGTGCAGGGGAGGGCATTTCTGTGTGAGATAATCTCAGAAACAGACAATAATATCTCTGGGGGTGAAGAATTCACTCTTAAATAATTAAATATGAGGTTTCTTGGGATACCTGGATTAAGCTCTGTGGCAGACAACTGGATATAAAATCTGAAGCTCAAGGCAAAGCATGGGGGAGATTATGCAGCTTTTGGCACATTCTGAAGTTGAAACCATGAGAGCTAGTGGGCTCTCCTTTGAGCAGTGTGCAGAACAAGAGTATTAAACTGACGAGGGAAGGATGCTAGGAGAAACCCAGCAGGGAAGGGCATGGGTCGAGGGAAAGGTCTCAAGGCAGCAGGAGAAGAATTATCTGGTGATCAGGTGACATGGAAGCCAAGAGAGCGGATGTTTCAAGGCTCTAGTTATCGACAGATTCAAATATACCCAAGACATCTGGTAAGATCAAGGGCAAAAAGCATTTTTAGTTTGGCAATAAATGGAATCACTGATAGACTTAACCTGACCAGTTTCAGCCAAATGTTGGCATAAGCAAGTTACAGTGGATTGAAGAGTAAATGGTAGATGAGGAGTGAAGACAGTAAAGGAACAGAAGCACTCCTTTGAAAATTTCAGATGAGAAGTGATGTTTCAGAATGTTGATGCTGAGGGACAGCAATAGCCACATACCAAGCCAGTCACACTATTGTGAACCAGCTCTAGTGTGGTAGTGAATCTTATGGCCAAGCTCCTTTAGGCTCATAATTATAGGCTGTGGTCCAAAGCATCTTTACAGCTGACAATCCTCAATATTAGTTAGGAGCAAAGAAGATCACAGATATAAAGATTTGGGCAAACTAGAAATTGCTATACAAATGTTAGTTATTATGGTCATTACTACAATTTGGTCTTGTTAGATTGTGGTCTGTATATCAGCCCAGTTTACATGAGGGTTGAAAAACAAATTGAAAAGTCTGCCCGATGGGGTTTGTGGAGAGGAAACATCAGTAGTTAACTTATGCATTATGCATATAATGTAGACTCAACAGATCCAGTGGATGACTGCAGCGAACAATTGCCCTCTTTAGACAGCTCAATGTGAACTTCCTGATAGAAAGAAAGCATTCCAAAGTCCTATGTAATTGGATGTGATAATAATGGCAGGATTGGCTGCTTGCTTGCTTCTCATTTCAGTGGGATGATTTGAATAAGTTCTTTATAAAAACTGTAACTGCTGTCATTTTGATAACACTCCAACTTGAAAATTTGGATTGTTGGGTGCAGACCCTTGCCAGCTCTAAACAAATGGAGATTGGCTAACAAAGGATTTGAAGCGCACCCTTTCCATGCAATGAAGTCTCCAACATGGGCAAGCTTTTACTATTGCTACCATATTCCAACTTAAGCAGGAGTTTATAGAACTCTTTGGAGCCTTCCTCTTTCACCCACAGAATTGTCAACTTCAACCACTGAGCCCTTTGCTTTATCTAAGATAAACCCTTCACCCTGCCATCCAATATATATCAATAATTCTCTTTGTATTTTTTTTTGTGGACTTTGGCACTAGGTATTCTATTTTTAAAAATTTATTCACTCATTAAGCCAATATGATTGAGCACTTACTGTATTTCTGGCCTTATTCAAGGGATGAATAAGACAGAGTTCCTGCTTTCAAGGAGTGCACATCTATTTAGGGAAAAATATTTGAAAACACGTCATAATTCAGTGAGATAAGTGCTAGAATAAAGGTACATGCAGGAGAGTGATTAATCTTCCAAAGTGTGGAAGAGTGACTGGCAACGTACAGTAAGGTTTCACGGAGGAAGTATGATTTAAATCAGTCTTAAAGGATTTTGATGTTTAGACAAGAGGAGGAGGAATGTTTTATCTTTTTGATCTGTTAGTTTCTTAATGTCAGTGATTCTGCCTTATTCAACTTGTTTTCTCTTAATGCACCAGCTATAGACGGAATGTTTGCATCCCCCTCCCCTCACCAAATTCATTTGCTGAAATCTAATCTTCAGTGTGATGGTATTAGGCGGTAGGGCCTTTGGGAGGTGATTAGGTCATGAGGGTAGAGCCCTCATGAATGAGATTAGTGCCATTATAAGAAAGAGACTTCAGAGAGCTCCCTCATTCCTCCACTATGTGAAAGGGGCACAGTGAAAAGATGGTCCTCTATGGAACAGGAAGCAGACTCTCACCAGACAGCAAATCTGCCAGCACCTTAATCTTGGACTTCCCAGACTCCAGAACTGTGAAAAATTAAAAGTCTGTTGTTTAAGCCACCCAGTCTATGCTATTTTTGTTATAGCAGCCCGAACAGACTAAGAAAGTACTTATTACAGTGAATTGAACATGAGAAGCCCCAAATATTTGTTAAATTAAATCCAAATGTTTTTAAGGTATCCTTTTCCATTCTTCTGCCTTCACATTCTTCTTGAACGTAGTATAACCTGCAAAGTTCATGTTCTTATTACATTAGTTTAAAAGGTTCTGCAAATATTATATCTCCTTCAATCTTTGCCCTCCTGTTTATGCTACCACCTCAAATTACCTCCCAGTTTCTCCATTAATGGTCTGAATTCTGATTGTCTTCATCTGCTTTATAAATTACGTCAGATGTATAACTGATTCAACTTGGTCTCTTGAGAGTTGCTGCTCCTTTCCACACTTTTCAGAAGATCTCTACAAATTCTAAAATTAAGTATTTTCAAACTTAGATTAACTGTAGTTGTCAGCCATCAGATACGATGTTGGCATCTCATATCATGCTAATCTTCTGTTATGCCTTTTTAGCTCTCAAGATTTATGTATATGTATATAGTTTTTTTTTTCCCACAGCTCCAAATCTGCTATAGGGAATGACTATTCTGATGTTTTAAAAATGAAAAACTAAGCTAAAGATAATATCATGTTTAAAAGAATGTTTGGGGTTCCCAGAATTTATGAAGAAAGTCTCCAAATAAAGGGATTTGCAGGTCTGCTCAATCTAGGTGCCATCCTGTGGTTAAAAAAGCAAAAACTAAACAAAATCAAAACAGCAGGAGCCAATAGCAGTGTTACAGGTAGAATGTGTTTTTGAGAAGAAATGTTACTTAAAGCTCCTTCCCAACATGAAATTAACCATTTGCCTTGCTACCATTACTATAGCTAGAGTCCTTTCTCAAATGTGGGCTAGAGAAACGCTCTTGGGTTTAAGCCTAAAGTTGCTATTTGCTTAGACTAGTCTTTGCCTTTCTTTTTCTTTCTTTCTTTTTTATTTTTTCACTCAATTACACTCAGTCCAAGGCCATTGCTCAAAGAAAGCCATCTCATTTTAAATTTGCTGCATGCCATTCTGGTTATTCTCTTACTCCGGTTTCTTCTCAGCAATACACAATCTGAATTGCTCAAAGTTGTTCTTTGTTGTGTCTTTAAGAGATCTTTATCTCACCATACAAAAAGTCAGAAGACGCATTAACTAAACACCCAAAAAGTCAACCTGTGTGAGCAAGTCATCGAGTTTTCCTGGCCTGTTTCTTTCTTAATAGCCTTTAAAAAATAAAGACGTTGCTATCAAATTATTTTTCAAGTCCATTTAGATTCTATCATTCTATGGTGCTGAGGATTTTTGGTGGGGAGAATTATATACAAGGCAGACCTCATCACAGCACCATAGTACCTACATTCAAACGAGAAATTTATAAAAACTGTTTTCTAATAAAACTTTCTATAAAAACTGCTCATTTATATGGCTGCGTACCTGGAACCTATGCCAGATTTCCTATGTGGCTTTTGACCATCACTGAACAATACAACTGGGGACTGAATACCAGTGTATTGTGATTACATGTGTGTGGGTATGTGTATGTGCACTGTGGTACATGCTTCAAGGGACAAATTCGGGATGCTATTAGAGTTATGGCTATACCTGATCTAGACGTGGAGTTCAAGATTTAAAAATGAGCAATCAATGAGGGATGTAGGGTTAAAAAAGGATCAAAGAAAACTTCAGGAGGGACGACCCTGAGGCATGAAGATCTGGGTAATGTCATTTTTCTAAGAACAATGAGAGCCCATAGACGGGTTTTAGATAATGAAGTAATATGATCAGGTTTTCCTTTTCTTAAAGATTACCTTGGTTTCTCTGTGGAGAATGGATAGAAGGGCAAGCAAACTTTTGGAGCCCTGCTCATTAATCATAGCAACATTTTCTCTTTAATTTCCCTCTCAATTTTTACTCTTGATCGGAAGTTGCTCCAAAGTTCTCTCCTCTCTTCTCAAAAAAACTCTCTAAAAATATTCTCACTTCTGTGTTCAAGCTTTTCCCTCATTGTATATATTATCTTTCTCCTCACCAGTAGCTTCCTGCCTTTTTCATGAAAACACAACGCTTCCTCCAACTTGCTGAATAATTCAAAGGAGCAAAGTGGGCCATGAAATGTGCAGTCCCACAGGATTCTGCTCAGAAATGTCTCATGATTTGTTTAATGCTCTGTTGTCACCATCCTGAAATTCTTAACTCTTAAATAAGAGGCCCCACAGTTTTCATTTGGCATTGGGCTCACACAATTACTTAGCCATTTATGGCGTAGAGATAAATTATTTTGGTTGTGTTTGAGTAAAAATTTGTTCTATACTCTTTTACCTGTCATTTCCATGTCCAAAGCTTTGCCCAGTTCTCTTCACTTTTAGTATCAACATGATAACCTAAGTTACCATTGTCTTTTCCTGATCATGATATTACATAAATAATTAATATTAGGCAAGATAGACTTTAAAACAGTCTCTAGATATAAATAGGGATATTTTATAATGATAAAAGCATCAGTCGTCTGTCAAGAGGATATAACAATATAAACAATATGTGTACCTAATGACAGAGTGCCAAAAGGAATGAAACAGAGCTGTCAGAATTAAAGGCAAAAATAAATAATTCAACAACAGTAGTTGGAGATCCCATTACCCTTCTTACAACAATGGATATAAAAAACTAGGCAGATGATCAACAAGAATATAGAAGACTTGAACAACACTGTAAACCAACTAGGCCTAATACCATTTACAAAATACCCTACTACCAATGGCAGAATATACATACTTCTCAGGTACACGTGGGACATTCTCCAGGATAGACCATAATCCGGGTCATTAAACCAGCTTCAATAAATGTGAAAGGATTGAAATTATACAAAGCCACTGACAGAAGAAATTTGGGAAATTCACAAATACATGGCAATTAAACAACATACTACTAAATAATCAATGGACCAAAGAAGAAATGATACAGGAAATTAGAAAATACTTTGAGGTGAATGAAAGCAAAAATATAACATACCAAAAATGTAATGCAGATAAGGCAGTGCTTAGAAGGAAATTTATAGCTGTAAATGCCTGTATACAAAGAGAAAAAAAGACTTGGAATAAATGTCTTAACTTTTTAGGTTAAGACACTGGAAAATAAGAGAAAACTAAAATTAATGTAAGCAAAATGAAGGATATAATAAATATGGGAGTAGAAATCAATGAAATAGAGAATAGAAAAGCCATACAGAAAATCAATGAAACCAAATGCTTGCTCTTTGAAGAGATCAAGAAAACTGACAAACCTGTACCTAGAATCACCAAAGAAAGGGGAGAACACTCAAATAACTAGAATCAAAAATGACAATAGGAGCATCACTATTGACCTTACAAAAATAAAAAAAAAGATTATGAAGGAGCATTATGAACACTTGTATCAATAAATTAAATAACCCAGCTGAATGGAAAAATGCCTGGAAATACACAAACTGCCTACCTGACTCAAGAAGAAAGAGACAAAATATAAGTAGACCTCTAACAAGTAAATAGAGGTTGATATAGGAATCAAAAACCTCCCAGAAAAGCCCAGGCACAGATAATATCAGTCCTGAATTCTACCAAACACATAAAGAATACCACTAATTCACAAACTATTCCAAAAACTAGAAAAAATATAGAATAATGTTTTAAGGAAAACATTCCATCTACAATAGCATCACAAAGGGAAATATTTAGCAATAAAATTAACAAAAGAAGTGAAAAACTCATACTGTAAATACTGTAAGACTTGTTGAGAGAAATTTTTAAAGGTTGAAAGACAGCCCATGTTCAGTCTGTTATTTCCTCAAAATGTTAAACATAGAGTTATGACATACATGAACCAGCAATTCCACTCCCAGGTATATACCCCAAAGAATTGATAACACATATACAGGAACTTTTACATAAACATTTATAGCAGCATTATTCATAGTAACCCCAAAGTGGAAAAAACCAAGTGCCCATCAGTTAGTTGAGCTAAACAATTGATGAATTGCTAAATGAAGTATGACATATCCATAGAATGGAATATCATTTGGCAATAAAAAAAAATGAAGCATTGATACACGCTATAAGATAGATGAACCTTGAAAACATCATCTAAGTGAAAGAAGCCAGACACAAAAGACCACATATTGAATTATTCATTCATTTATATGAAATGTCCAGAATAGAAGAATTTCTGGAGACAGTAGATTAGTGCTTACCAGGGGCTATCACTTACTTCAGTACTCGCTTCCATTATATTCTATTACACAGATGGTCAGCTCATTGGTTGACAATGCAGCCTCTCATGTAAGAATGCTTGTGTCCAAATCCTGGCCCCTCCTTTTATTATTAAGGAGGGATTTCTGGCAAGTCACTCAACCCTCTGAGCCTCACAAAATAGGTTTCAATCATGTTAGAAAAAAAGAAAGTGGTAGCTAGGCATGATTTTTTCAAGTGGAGGCAAGTTTAGTTTTATAAAAAATTTCCACCAAATTGCAGAATATATCTCATAGGACTGTATAGGATTGAATGAAGACTACACTGAAACACCATAATGACACAAGAAGTGGTAGTTATTGTTATTAATGTTCAATAAATTAACTTCCTAAATGAGTAATTTTTCAAATCTAAAAAATTTGTGTCAATAAAATCTTTAGTGACGAAAGTTTTTTTCCCCCAATTTTTTGATTTGATGATTAAGTTCTGAATTACCTACCAGTTCTTACTTATATAAAATATTTAAAAAGAAGTGTTAGCATTTCCAGCTTTACGGGTTAAAAGAAGGCTTAGCTTTTGTTTATGTTTTCCTTTTCTGGTCTTGGACTTGCTCTTTCCTGCTGATTTGCTATTCAAATAAAAATAAGAGTTGAAAACAGCTGAGAAGGCTCACTAGCTGGCTTTTGAAAAACTGAATATACACTTGAAACTTAATTTTTTTTTCTGAAATAAGCTGCTTTGTTTTTCTCTTCCACTTCAGGCACCAGTCTTTTGAGCTGCAGGGCAATTGATATAGACTAAATCTCAGTGATCCTGTCCTTACAGGACCTTTAATTTTAAGGCAGACCAAAGAGCCCCAGCCTTCCAGCAGAATCACTCCTGAATACACTCGGAGCATGTTTCTAGTATTGTAAAGGTAAGTAATTTTCTAGAGTGTATACTCATTTGATACTAATAATGCAATTCCCTCCCCAATATATTAGAAGCTCATCAAGCCTAATTCAAATTTTCAAATTGGTCTTTTTTTCCAGGCATTTTCAGTGGAAAAAGATAGGAAGTATGTTTTTCTTTTAAAACAGAACTACACTGAGCTCTCAATGATACTACCTATTCAAATACAAGATTATGGAGTTTTTGCTTAAACTTATTGATTTCACATCTGTATTTACTTTGTCCTCTGCTGAAAATCCCAGCTTTCGCTGATACCAACATAACTACAAATTTGCTTTAAACTATAATACACAGACAACAGTTCCAAAAGAATAATATCATTACTGAAAAATAGTTTAAGCTTTTATCATAAGCTTTCATGCTGTGGTGTCAAATTATGACTTTCGAGATCACTTAGAAAAGTTCCTATCTATGGGGTTGTGCCAACCACTCATTAAACAGATAAAGTTCATTTTAATAATTTTTCTTTCAATATTAGGGATTCTTAAAATCAGGTTGTTTAATAATTATGTAAATATGCAAATTGTTTCAAAGTTAAATTTACAAAACAAAGTATGAAAACCAAGTATACTCAGAGAATTCTGGCTTGTATTCCTTTCTTCATACTGTTCCTCCCCCGTTCCTGTCTCTACGTAAATTTAAAAAAATTATATATATCCTTCTTTAATGAATGTTAGCATACTATAAGTACTTTTCACTATCTGGAGTATATAAAGATACCTTACTTTTTACAGCTTCAGGTTATTCTCTTATTTGGATGCACTATAATTGAATCAACTAGCCATCTCTTGATGGACATTTTTATTGGTAACCCTTTTTTTGTGCATTTATACATAACACTGTAACAAATAGCCTTCTGCATATGCCTTCTTGTATTTTTGCCAGTGTATCTTTGAGATAAACTGCTAACAAGAGATTCCTAAAGAGATTGCTAGGTCAAATGGTAAATGCATATTTAATTTTCCTAGATATTGTCAAATTTACTTTAAATTTCTGTATTTCTACAAGCAATGCATGAGAGTACTCACTTCCTCCATAGCATTGTCAAAGGAAAATTCTATAAATATTCAGACTTTTGTTAATCTGACAGAAGCTGCATTTCTCTTATTAGGAGTGGGTTTGAGTAGCTGTATTTAGGGGACATTTGCATTGCTTTCTATGAGAATTGTGTGTTCATATTTCTAGGCTTATTTTTTAAATATACAGTTTTGAGTATTTCTTTCTTTTTAGAAGACCTTCATGTATTGGCCCACTAACTCTTTGTAGTACGGGAAGCTAATAACTTTTTAGTTTATCACTTAATTTTTACTTTTTTTTTTTTTTGTCATGCAAAAGTTGTGTGTGTGTATGTGCATGTGTCTAATTAAACTTATTTTTCCCTGGATTTTAAGTATAGTTTAGGAAAGCTTTTCCTACAACCCAGTTATTAAAAGTTCACCCATGTACTGTATTCCTAATATACGTATGGCTTTAAATTACACATTTGGAATTTATTCTGGTATATAAGCTCAAGAAATTCCCCAAAATTTACCAAGCATGAGCCCGTACAAGCTGGTTCCAGTACACCACTCACTGCTGGTTGGGCATGCCATTGTCACTGACAAGCTGTTGGCTGAAGATCCATGGATTGTTTCTGTGTGTTGTTTCAGTTTGTATCTTCTTAGGTATAATGACTGTGTATGTTTCATCAAGTCAATAAAGTTCCTGGTGCCTCAAATTTTCCAAATTAAAAACCTCTTCGAACATTGAGAAAAGGTGTCATTATTTTTGATGAACAGTACCTTACAGCTTCAAGGAATGAATGTATAACTATTTGTTAAAAAATGTTCTATTCTCTAGTTGAGATTTTTTGAATATAAAACAGCAATCATTCAGTTGCATAATAGTGCTGCTACTTTTAGAAACAGCAACTGAATAGGGAGATGTCCTTGTAGGGAGATGGACATTATGTGTTAAATGGTCTTGTTTTTCACAGATTGGCACTGACTACTGCTTATAACACTTCATTCAATTTTTTTTTCTCAGGTCTAGGGAATTTAATAACCTCAAATGGACACAAAAACATAATATGTAATAAAAACTCACCACTACTAGAAGCATCATTCAGATTTAGCAGTCCCCCTCCGAGCCCTCTGTAACTATGGTAACTGTAGGTCCCATTTCCGTTGATGTACAACACCTCCTGGGAGCCTGAAACAGCTGAGGTTGAGTAAGTGCCCTGGGCCGCCTCTGGTTTACACTGTTTGTCAGCTGGAGCAGATTCATCCTGCAATGACAATAGCATTTCATTATTTATCAAATCACTGTGCTATTTCACCTTGAACAGGACTATCTTATTGTTATCTACATGTCTGCATTGAACAAGCAGAAAAATATAGTCAACGTTAAGTCAGTACATATGCACATTTTCAACAACTTTGCTGAGAACTAAAAAAAGGAAAGCAAAGTAACAATGTGAGACAGATTGGAGATGGAGCAATTTGCAATTTCCAACTGAATTTAAAATTACGTGAGGAGAGTTGTTCACAATAGCCAAGAGAAGGGAGTAACCTAAATGTCCATTGACAAATGAATAGATAAAGAAAATATGGTATATAAATACAATGCAATATTATTTAGCCTCAAGAAAAGAAGAAAATCCTGTCATCTCCTACAACATGGATGAACCTCAAGGACAATGCTAAGTGAAATTAGCCATCACAAAAAGATAAATATTGCATAATTCCACTTATTTTCGATAAATTAGTCAAGCACATAGAATCAGAAAGTAGAATGGTGGTTGCAACGGTCTGGGGGAGGGGTGGTGGGGAATTGTTCACTGTGTGATTCAGTCATGCAGAATCGGGGGAGTGTTTCTGGGGGAGAGCGATCCGTTGCACAAAAATGTGCATGTGGTTGACAATATTGGAAATTGTTGGGAGGGTGGACTTTACATTAAAAACTTTTTAAAAAATTTAAAAAATAACTAGTTAGGTTTTAAAAAATTACATGAAGAGAAATAACAATTTGCAAAAAAATTTGCAAAAATTGGCTTTCTTGAAATTCCTTTTTTTTTTTTTTTTTTGTAGTCTGCTCTCTCATGTGCTCTCTCTCTCTCTTTTATTTTATGGCTATAGGAAAATTTATTGTGTGCTGATTCCACACTAGGCCCATTACATGCATCACAACAGACTGACAAAGACTTGAGTAAACCCAGGGTTTTCAGCTTGTTTTTCTTTGCTTAAGTCGTGCTAGTGTCTACAAACCATGCTTCGAAACTTCTAATCAATGAAAGTTGTATGGACGCAAATTATAATTGGCAATAAATTGTATATATGTTCATAGCAAAACAGATTGAATGAATTTCCCTTCAGCTGTGAGTTCATAAAGTCTAAAATATATACAACATATATGACTTGTCTACTGCATTCTTCATCATTTCTCCATTTTTTAATAAGAAGGAATTAGAAACAGATTTCTAATAAATTCTTAAGAGTGTTTTTCATAATCAGAAGTATTTTTCAGCTTATAAATTTAGAGTGCATGTTTAGGGAAACAAACTTTCAAATATATTTTTTTTCTGTGGCATCAAGTACTTGAAACAGAGGAAAAGTGGAATAAGTTTGATATGTGGACCCAGTAGTATTGCTATAGCCAGAGATATTCTAATCTTTCATGTAGTGAAAGCTTTGCCATGACTATCAGAACTATGCAGTTATCAGTTTGCTCTTGTTCTTCCAATCTTTTCAACTATAACTGACCTATTCAACTCTATTACACTCAGCTGTAGATCTTAGACATGTGATTTATAAGCTTTTCATCTTTTCATTTCTAGGTAAGTAAGATTATGAAATAAACAGCAAAGTTCCTCAATGTAAATTAAACTGAAAATAAGAATTTTCCTGGCACTGCCTTTAAAAAAAAAACATGAACGGACGTAAATTGGTATATGAACTAGAAAGTCTAATTGTAATTCCTTGCATTTAAACCTTAGAAATCCCTGTGAAGGTAAATTACTTTAGAATAACACTCTTTCCTGGGAGAAACTGCATTAAAGAAGGGACCCATATACAATCAGATTTTATTGGTATCACTGGCTTTCCTATTTAGACTGGGAAGAGAGCAAGTTCCAGATTTTATTTTTTTCTTAATACTGAAAGTTGGTCTTTGCTAAATACCCAACGGTGGTGGGTTTTAGACTGTGGTTCTCTACCAAAGAAGATAGGGGGCCTTCACCAAATTTACCATTTGTAATATGGACTTTTTCTAAAGATATAACAATATATATGTTTTGGGGGGGTTTGTACTATGATGAAATTTTATATTACAAATAGTAAGGGAGCTTAAATACTCTAAGATATTGAAGATGATATTTCCAGGAATCTTTGGTTGCTGGAAGCATGTGCCATAATAAGTAGGTCTAACGTAAATAATTGTAATAATTACAGTGCTACTGTAAAAAATAACTATTAATAAAGCAACATTAGTGGTACAGAAACATAGCAACGATTCGAATTTTAGAATCTGTAACCAGCTGTCTTTTAAATGGCATGTTACAATGACCAGGTGAGTGGAAAATGGTCTAACCAATGATGATTACCCCTCATGCAGTATCCAAAAGTCTTTCATAAAGGTTCAGTGAAATGGTCTCCCATCTATGAGTGCTCATCTCCCCCCTACCTGGGGACAGAATAATATGTGTATTTATATATATATATATTCTTCCATACTAGAATACAGACATATTTTATATATTTATTGCTTGTGAAATTAGCAAAGTTCATCAGCAGATTGATAGATGAATCTGTGATATTTACATGGGTGAATTTTTTTTCACACATATAACTTCTATTTCCTATAAAGTAGTACATCTCAAACTACTCTCCATGGCTTCTGGGGAAATGCCTCAGAGTCTTCCCGATACTATGGGACAAGGGCATAGAGATATGCTTTCATATTATTTCCTCTTTACCCAGACAAGCAGCTCTGTCTGCTGTCTTCTACACTCATAAAATCACTGCATCTAAAGCATTATGAAAAACCACTGGGCTGTGCAGTATTCTTTCTGTAGAGGCATGTAGCCATTGCAACTCTGAAAGAAGGCAAATTATTCAATACTTCAAAGCAATTTTGAGGTTCTTGAGAAGGGGCTAGCCTCAAACCCTCAAACAATTCTACCACTAGTGTAACTTCCCAGTTTCCTGATAGAAAACAACTTGGGCAGCATGATAAAATTTGAGTCTCTTGTTTGAGAAAATTCATGGCTATTATGATACATACCCAGTTTATTTTCCTGTGTTTGGAAAATGACAACAGAATATACCCACATGAGAAGAGTTTCTTAATGATGAAGAAAAAGGGAGAAGGCATTGTCTCCACAATGTTTTCTCTCTGATTCTTTGTATGATAGAATTAATTTGTATTATTAAACGTGCTATTTTTTAAATGTGCCTCATTCTTTTCATTATTAACTGTTATTCCAAACCACAGTAACTGCACTGAGCAGGCAGATAATTAATCCTATTAATAATCAAAACAGGCCTTGTAGGGAGTCATTTGTAGTCAAACACAGATTTGCACTATTAATGTTTTGGCAGTCCACTATATGTTGAGAAATACAATGTATGAAAATCCCAGTAATATCTGTGCTGCAGTGTATTTTTGGGAGAAGTTTAATATAAAGTTAATTCATGTTTTTCTTGTGAATGATTACTATTATTGGTTTCAAAGAAAGCATAAAAAATAAGTAAATGACATAAAAAATAAATATCCCCTGGAGTCACACTTTATCTCTGTAAGCAACGTTTAATAAACATTAGTTCCTAAAGTTCTCAGATTTGACAGTTTGCCCCCAAGGTTGCTATGAAGATTATTTTCAAAAGAGAATAATATTAATATGCTACAAGACTGCATATCTAGGCAATGAAATATATTTTATTCATCAAAAACTAGAAAAAAATCCTATCCCATATTTTATTAGACATATTTCTAAGTTTCTTTTAAAAATTCCATTGAAAAAGGTAGCATCGATATGATGGAATGACCATCAGCATTGCACTAGATAACACAGAGTTGTTTTGATCCAGATTTCTTTGATTAAAAATATACAACAGTGCTTCCCTGGTGGCGCAGTGGTTGAGAGTCCACCTGCCGATGCAGGCGACACGGGTTCTTGCCCCGGTCCAGGAAGATCCCACAGGCCGCGGAGCAGCTGGGCCTGTGAGCCATGGCCACTGAGCCCGTGCGTCTGGAGCCTGTGCTCCGCAATGGGTGAGGCCACAGCAGTGAGAGGCCCACGTACCGCAAAAAAAAAAAAAAATATATATATATATGTGTATATATATATATATATAAATATATATATGTGTATATATATATACAACAGATGAAAGAAACAGTTATGGTGACTTATAATTAGGCTGTGGCCTTATCAATAGATATTTCCTTTATGTATATAAGTACGCATCTCAAATTTAGGAAAAAATTGGGCTTATAATAGGAAGGGGGATTACTTACAGATGGATGGCAAGCAAGATTGGAATGATTTAGAAGAGTAGGCATTGTCTACTCATTACCCTCTCATCCACACACTATTTGGGAAGATTGGTTTGTACTCCTTTGTACTCTATCTGTAGAAACTGGAAAGGACAAATTTGAGTTTGCTGAACCTGATCTGGTACTTGGACCATACAGATTGAATTCCTAACTTACTTCAGCTGCCTAAGGAATCATTTACTCTGGTACCTTACATAGACATGTTTTTCAAAATTAAATCAGACTGGTTCCACTCAACTTTTTGATAATAGGTTTCAAAACAAACATTGCTTTTCTATCTCCCAAGAATTCCACTTTTTCTTAGCTTTTATATTCTCTCCTATCTGTTAAATATGCTGTATATTTTCATTAACTTTTCTCTGCCTATAAAGATTATCAGAAAATTCCAGTAAAATTTTCTGCTTGATTCAATAATCCAGATACCTTTCTTCTGTTTGCCTTTTACCTTACATTGTTATAGCAATTGGAGTTTGCAAGGCATTTTTGCATTATTATGGAATTACATTTTTAGTTCATCACTGAGACGGTCAGGGTACCAGTGATGCACCTTTTTAAGGTAAAAAGAAAAACTTGCATAGACCTCAAACAAGCTTATCACTGCAAAATATTAAACATGTGGCTAATTCAGGCATCAATTTGCCTGAACTTTCTATTGTTACTGGACTTCTCCTATCTTTACATGTTCTTTGTAGTCTGTCTATAGAAGCATTTTTACTTTAAATTACTGCTCTAAATGTCCTCTTTGCTCTTTAAGTATGGATGAAGGGAGGGAGTGCAATTTATTTCACATATAAACTGCTGGAAAACATCTCTACCTTCTTCTTCCACTTGATAGCAAGTATTACAGAACTAAGCACATGTGGCTAAGAGTTTCCAGGGAAATTCATAAAAGATCTGAGAGAACCAGAGCTCTAATTTAAACTGCTTTCCTGCTAAGAAAAAAAAACCAGTCTGCACTAGAAGTAAATGTGATTATTACTTGGGATGAGGAGAAGTGATTTACGATGCCATCAACACACACACACAAACACTCACACATATAACACTCAGGGAGTAACTTCTTTCATATGGTTAAGAGCATGCATACAGTCTCCACTTGTTGGCCACACAAATGATTAAGATGCCAACACAGAAGACTGTTCTTTGCAAAGAGGCTCCCAAACTCACTGAGAAAGATAATAAAGGAAGACATGTT
The DNA here is from genome assembly GCF_026419965.1 of Kogia breviceps. Taxonomy (NCBI): domain Eukaryota; kingdom Metazoa; phylum Chordata; class Mammalia; order Artiodactyla; family Physeteridae; genus Kogia; species Kogia breviceps. The sequence goes on along the minus strand of NC_081324.1, from coordinate 42,165,630 downwards.
TTGACTAAATCTGAGTAGCCTGATAATAAGGTCTGAAATAACATAGAAAACAGATTTGGTTTCCGACTTAAGAAACCAAAATCATAGCAGGATAGCTTTCACCTAGAGTTTTATCAAAGTGTTCCTAGAGTAGGTTATGTTAACAAACTCTGTTTATAGCAATATTTACACACACACACACACACACACACACACACACACACTGACATGATTTTATAAACAATAAATGCTTCAGAACTATTGACTTAAAGAAAAATACAAAATAAATACAGTCTTCAACCTGATATGTAAGGATACATGGCTGGCAAGAAGTAACCCAGTAGCTTGCAAAGCCATCTACTCTAAAATTCTTCCTGATGGCCATAAAGTTTTGTTAGTAAAAACAAAAGTAGAGACTTAGCACTCTTAAATTACAACCTTAAATGTAACACTACCCTATTTAGTTATTGACCAAAAAAAATCAAATTTAAAAAACAGATGTCTTTTTTTCTATAGGTTTCTAACACTTAATTTTGAGTTCCGTTGCTAATATGACCAAAATGAAAATTTAAATATAATGTTCCTTTGAGGTCCTAAAATCTGATTGCAGATATAATTTTTTGGTCATCGGTTTCATATGTGTAGCATAATATTTTTCACCTCAGAAAACTCAGTTTTAACAAAGAGATACCAAATCGGTATTTTTCACATTAAATTGTAATAAATTTTATTAATAAAAAAGATTTTCTTCTAATCATAGTATCTTTGTTTCTCCTGAGTTCTCATCTTTTAGTTATTTTTTTAAATCTACATTTAAAACAACTCAAAACATCTTTGACAAAAATCCCTTTATTTGCAGTTGGGCTCTTTTGATTAAAAAAAAAAAACAAAACAACTTCCTTAAATCATTTTTTTCTTAATCCCCTTTAATACAATATTCCCTTTTGGTAGGATAGTTGCAATACTCTATCTGGTGATTCTATGGCAGACATGGTTTCTGATATTACCTATATAACTGTTACTCTCAATTTCTCATTTCCAGTTTCTGCCTTCCCTCTGAGGTTCACGCCTGCATTTCCTATTATTCAGTTATGTCCATTTAACACTTTGAAATTAAATTTCTCTTTCCTCCAGACACCCCTTGCAAAATTTTTAAATTAAAAATCAAAACAACACCTGTTCTATCACCAATGTTTCTTGTTCTAGTTACTGCATAATGCCAAGATTTTTTTCTTCTCTTATACAGGCTTCCCTCAGTCAAACAATAACCAAGCCCTCTCAGCTCCATCTTGGAAATGACCTTCATTGGCATGCATCTGAGAAACACTCATTGCTAATACATAATCCAGAGCACCATAATCCCTCATTTGGGCTATCATGATAACCCCCTGACCAGTGTTTGCCCCTACACATCTTGTCCACATCTTCTCAAATGTATCTTTTAAAAATCACTTATGTTGATTTCTCTTTAAAAGTTCCTGAGATTTCTTGTTTCCTAGAGAACAAAACCCAAAACTCCTGGCATCCAAACTCCTTCAGAGTTTGACAACAGTCTTTCCAGCCACATCTTCTGTCACTTCCTCTCTTGCACTCTATACTCTGGTCATACCTTAAACTGAAAAAAGAAATCTTACCAGTGTAATATTCTGAGTTACCTAAATTGCCACATATGTGCACTGACATACAGAAAGTTTCTCACCTAGAATTATTTTATGTGTCATAGCCTCTGATGATGGTTTGTCATCTAAATTTTAATCTTTTTCCCAAAATTTTCACATATGTATCTAACAATGAATAACAAACTAAAATGTGCTTAAAATTTTTTAGTACTTTTTAAAAACCTTTTGTGTGAAATCAAAAAGTGTTATGTAGGTACAGCAGACTTACGTATGCCCTTCATCAAAAGTAAGGAGGCAGAAGGATGGTATTTTCCTTATAATCTAAATTCCAGATTAACAACTATTCTCCCTGAATCTCTAATCTATCCCTCAGACACCCTCAAACAAAAGAAGTAGGACCTATTTATTTGAAATTATTGTATCTCTTCTACTGTATACAATTATCTTTATGAAAAAAATGCAAGGAAAGAAAAGAGAAAGTAAAAGATGTCATAGAAAGAGAACAAAGACTTCAATTGTACATATAAATTAGTTCTTTAGTTCTCAGATTGCTAGAGATCAAAGACCTTGAACCAAACATCCTACTGAAGATGAGGTCTAAAAAAAACACCAACACAATTATTCTAACAATTAAAAATTTCTCTAAAGCAAGATTCTAAACACTATAGCTATGTTAGAATCTTTAGTTATAAAAATATTACAGCTGAAATCAAATCCAGAACAAATAAGTATTACAGTTGTAATAAAAATTCAGAACAAATATTTTTAGCAGTTAAACTTTGAGAAGCACAACAGAGATCAATAAGATTTTTTTTTTTTTTTAGAGCAGTTAACCGTTAGTAATTACATAAGAATCCTATTAACATGGTGATGTCAGAAGATTAAGGCTAAAACCTGCATAATTGCTAACTAGCGTATGATGTTGGGCAGCCTGGAAAGGTGCATTATTTTATCAACAATGTGGTCAAATTTGATACATAAAGCAGAGTTTTAAAGGGATTTAATACGTTTCTGCTAGTTAATTTTAGTCTGATAATAAGATTATATTTTTATTTTATTTTGTCCACATATAATAACATGTATATATAGTATTGTTTAATGCTAAAATTATCTCATAAGTTTTAGCGCTGTTTTTGACTGTAACATTTTTGCTCAGATCAAATAAAAATAACACATGTCACTTCAGAAGATACATTAAGAGAAACAAACTGACTTTCTTTTCATTTCTGTGAATATCAGTTTTCCCAAAGTACAAGATCAGGCTACAATTTATGTTAAAAGTATGGTTGAATACGTTGTCACAAATGGCTACATAAAATGACAAAACTCAGGCCAAGCACTTTAAAAGTGACCTCTCAGATACGATTTATTTATCCCCAATGTCAGTTACCCCAAATCTTCTAGGTATGATTCTGGAAGTCTTTACTACCGGCTTAAGAAAATTAGGCTCAACTGGGAAAAAGAACTTTGAAAAATACAATGAAAGTTTTTTTTTTTTTTTTTTAAACTTGGCCATGGCAGACAATTTTCATCTTTTCCTATTTCTTTTTGAGTAAGTAGAAAAACTTGACTAATGATGCTATTGCAACAGGATGTTGGGAGGTAATCATATGTGGTTGCAAAATTAGAAACAGGTGTGCCAGCATGGTTGCATGAGCAGAAAAAAGAACACTCCCTTCCGAATGTCACTCTGCATAATAGATTCCTTCACAGCTACTTTTAATGAACATTATGTGCAGTCAGATAATAAACATAATTCCATCTGAATTATGTATCTTGAAGGAGCCATGTAATTGAGATCTTAATTCCTACACACATTGAAATAAAAGCTTACAGGTTATTATAATTTAATTTAAACTGGGTGCAAAAATTACCCATCCATTTTGATACTTCAAGTATATTCATTATGAAATAGTCAAACTAAGGTAATTAGAAAAGCCATCAAAATGGTGATGCCTCAATCACTGAGTGATAATGCTTTTACATTAATGTGAAAATAAGTTTTAAAGGGAACGTGTATGAAACAACATGAAATGATCTAAAAATAATCTAGTGATGAATTTAAAACGCATCACTTAAGTCTGACTACATGTTGGTGTTATATGTACACATAAGTAAAATATGTTTTTTTGTTAACTTTCCTCTCCTTAATAATACTGCTTCTGATTTACCATGGATAGTGTTATACGTATATAATGTTCTGATTTACCATGTTGACTGTGGGTGGAGAGTATCTAGTAAGAAGAGAAATATCATTGTTGACATATTTCTTCAAATATCAGATATAAAGTTTATAATTTTATTTCCAGCTACAATGAAAAACTAATTATTAAAGAAGTCAGTAATTTTTAGGAGTTCTGTACTCTAACTTCTCAAACATACACACAAGTAAATCCATTAGTGTTCTTGAACATACTTGTGTTTGAAGAGTAGTGGTAATATCTTCCTTAAGATATTGGACTACTTTACCCTACTCCATAATAAATTTTGGTAGAAACAATGTAACTCAGCTTCTTTTACCCTTCCATTTTTATTCTCTCGGAGTCTGTTAATTTCCCTGCAAGATTTCATCTGGTTTATGACTTCATCTACCTCTTTACACCAAAGACCTCTAAATCTAAGTCTGTAATTAAGACTTTTTCCCAGGTCCGCATTTTCAAATACCTACTGCACATAACTAACTGCATGCCCCACAAGTGCATCCCACTGAGTACGTATGTCAAAATTATACACTTTATCTTCTCCCACTCTTAATTTTCCAGCCATAATTTGCTCTGCCTTCTGAATTCTTGATTTCGATGAACGACACCTTCATCTATCTCTGTAGTCTCCTGAGATAGAGATTTGTGCCATATTCAACAGGCCCCTTTTTTATTATCTCATATGTACCATCCAGGACAAAATCTTATACAGCCATTTTATTTCTTAGTGAATTACTTAAACAATGTTCTATTGAATCCCTTCTATTTACTGGGCTACACATTCAGCAAAGTAGTGGAGATAGATTCTCAGATCCCTGCCCTCAAGGGACCTATAGAGGTATGAGGCAGGGGAGAGACTAGACAAGAAGAAGAAATAAAAAATATAAGTTATAATACTAAGTTCAATAGTGGTAACCATTAAAAATGAAATAAAATAGAGTTATGTAAAAGAATGATTGGTGATGGGTGTTCCAGAGGGTGTCTTTCTGAGAAAAATACGTATGCCAATCAGCCAAGAAATGGAACGATAAAGAAGAGGCAGTCATGTGAAGATACAGGGGAAGAGGGTGTGTCTCTGTGTGAGTGTGTCTGTGTGTGTGAACATTGCACTGAAATCCACTCTACACTTGATATGAAACATTCCTCATATCCAAAGATCTCTATGATCCCTGGGGTTTGGTTAAATTAGGTAATGTAAACATCATATAGCTTAGACTAGAATTTGCCTTACAACAAGAAATTGTAACAACACATGCTTTTGCTGGTACACTGAATATTCTCAATTTTCCCCTCTAGATGCACTCTCTAACACTGCTTCCTGGGTGTATAACCACCGTGAACTTAACAGCTGGGCTCACCTGCTCTCTGGCTGCTAGGGTTTCATCAACAGGAAGCCCTGACAGGAGTTTAGAGAGGAGAGTAGAGGGTATTTAACCCACAGTACCCTTTCCTGCCGTGCCATGGTCTGGGAGCTGCTGTGCTCCTGCATCCTATAAGACAGCCCCTCTTCCATGGCTTTGGTTCCCATCAGGTTCTGCTAATAGTTTCTTTCCATTGCTCCTCCAGGCTTGCTAGTCCTAGAGTACTTCACCATCTCTTCTTGATTCCCTTGGCCCATCTCACACCTATGTAAATACTCCCTTTATTAAACAGTCTCCAATTACTCTTTTGAACAGGTTACCTGCTGGGACTCAGAATGACACAGTTCTGTTCACTATTGAGCCAATCAGTGAACGACGAGTACACTTTCTTTATTCCCTCAGTATTAAAAATTTTTTGTGTGGTGTATGTATTCCAAAACACTATTTTTAATTGGCTAATATTCCAAGACACTATTACTAATTTCCCCCAAGTTTTCTATCACAAATATAAAACCTCTTGGAATATTTTCCATATCATCAAATCCATCAGGGGTTCCATCAGTTCCATATTCCCCCTCTCCTGGAACTCTTTATCCTTTCATTCCAATCTAGAAAGAGGATTCTCTAGGTCTATGACATAGTGTCATTCTCCATATCTTTTTCCCTCTTTCCCATTTTGTCTTTTCTCTTCTTGGACTCATTAACTTCTTCCTTGGGTTATGTTATTATTCCAGTGGACAATATTCTCCAGTAACCTTCTGAGAAAGGCTATACATAAGATAGACTCCAGAAAATTATTTTAAATTATTTTTACCTTCATGTATGATTGATAATTTGGCTGGATATAAAATTTTCTTCATAATTTTGCAGGTTTTGCTCCCATATTTTTTAGTGTTGAGAATGTTTTTGCTGGTTAACATCCTCTGGCTTTATGATTCTTTATACGTGACTTTTTTCTTCCCTCCTTGGAGCTTGGAGTTCAAATTTGTCTCTCTATCTCATGTGCTCTGGAACTTTCATGATGATGTGATTGATGTAGGTTTTTTTTGCATTTACTCTCCTGATAACTTTATGGGCTCTTTCATCCTGCTAATGCAGATTCTTCAGTTTTAGGAAAAAAAAATTATTTTTGATAATTCCTTCCTCTCTATTTTCTCTATAACTCGAATTATCCAGATGTTGGTTGTCTTAAATTGATCCTTCAAAAAAAAACCCTTTGTATTTCATTTTCCATTATTTGTCTATTTTTTAAAATTCCTGGGTAATTTCCCAAATGGCCTTCCAATTCTTAAAATGCTTTTTGACTATCATGTGTATTTTTTATATTCCAAGACTTTGATTTTGTTTATTGTTCCTTTTCATGCATTAATTTCACATTTTGAGAAAATATGTTTTATTTTTTTTAATCTTTCTGAGGATATGAACTGTTTTGCTTAACAATTTTCTTCTGTTCTTTGCTTTGCTTCTGATATTTGAGTGCCAGGATCTACAGTTCTTTCCCTCTCTGGCTCCTCAATTTTCAAGAGAAGAATTCTAGTCTCCTTAGTGAAGGGAATAACTAGGCTGTCTATTTTTGGAGCTAAAAAGTGAAAAAGACCTGTAGCAGAGATATGTCATCTTTAGGTTGAAGAATTTATTTTGCACATTTTCAGAATATTTCTCTTGCTGCTATAACTGGTATCCCTGGGTTTTGAGCTTTTTGCCTCTATTTCTCTACAGAATAAACCTCTTATCTCCTCCTTGGGTGGGAAGAAAAGGAGGTCTCCTGGTAATACAGAATTGAGGAGGGCATCTAGGGGGTCTAATAACTTCTCGGATACACTGAATCGATTATCTTATTTTCATATTCATGTAACTCCACTTTCTGAAATACCTGGTGCCCTCAGTTCTTAGACGTTCCAGGAGCTACAGGGATTGAATGGCTCCTTATCAGTATCTTCCTATAGTCACTTGGAGGTCAGATTTCCATTTTACAAAAATGAGGTGAATCTCTCATCCTTTCTTGAGTCCTCCCTCATTCTCTACCTCCGTGTAGATCTAAACTCTTTATTTTCACTTTCAATCACTTTAGTAGGGTTTTAGTGGGGTAGAGATAAAGGCAAGGATTCAATTTTCCATGTCAGAAGACATGTACACTTTAAAACTTTAATGTATTAGATTACTGGTAGGAAAAGTTTGTGAAGCAATGCAATATATTTAGCATTTGGAGAGTTACATTAAGTGTATCTTTTTATTTCAGATTCTTGCCTTTTGAAATGGTTTTAATATATGAGATGGCAAACTCTATCTGAAGTTCTCTTTGATAGAAAAAGAAAATTTAAGATATGTAAGCAGAAAAATCACAGTTTCTATTATAATGGCAGTGTAAGTCATTAATGTTTATAAATGAAACATTTTAAAACTCTGTTAATAGTGGTAAGAGACAACACCTAGTAAATTTATCTCATTTTCTTTGTGAAAGAACTATTAATAGAAAGGCAGATCATTGTGACTTTCTATACATAAAACAAGGCATGTGGCAAAATAAGGCAGAGTTGCTGAAAGTCAGTACCATGAGGATGATTCACATCTAATAGAATGACCACATCCAAAGACTAATGAACAAATTGGTGCAACAAGAAGAAAGATCTTTAGAAAGCATGCCACAGGGTTTTGACCTAAGCCCTATGCTATTCAATATTTAAATTGAGACACATAAGTACAATGACAAAATACTGAACATTCAGAAACAAGATGTGAAGAAGGAGGGAAAACACTAAACAATGGGGAGTCAACAGCAACAGGATATGAACAACTTCATTATAGGCTAATACTTTATAAGACAAATTTAACGGGGCTAAAAGTATAGCCTTACACGTAAATCTAAAACATGACCAATACACACAAAATGAGGAAGAAATATAACATTAGCACCTCTGCAAAAATGTACAGTTATAATTAACTAAAACATTTATTTAAATATTTATTGAGCACATACAATGTGCAAGACACTGCAGTTATAGTGAAAGATACAGACAGGAAGTTTGCTTCCAGTGAACTTACAGGTTAGCATGGGAAACAGGTAACACTTCAGATTTAATTATAATTGATTTAAGTCTAGCAATAGAGAACGTTTAATATTAGGAATGCATAATAGTAGACTTAACATACAGATGAATTAGACAAAAATATCTAATGTCATCTTAGGCTGCATTAATAAAAGTATATAATGCCTAGAATGTGGACCTACTGGCAATTAATTATTCCTTGAATAAAGAATGATGCTAACTCAAAAAAAGAGAGAAATATTATATTATCAGGTAATATTTATTGGGCATCTACTATATGCCAGGAACTGTGCTAATTGACTGTCATATTATCTTGATCCACCCATCCCAATGAATTGGATATTGTTAAACTCTCATTTTAACAATATGAGGCACAAAGGTTGCCAAGGGACTTATCCAAGTTCACATAGTGCTAAGTATAGTAACTGAGATCTAAATGTGGGAACTCTGTGTAGTGTGCAGACTTAACTGATGTGCTTGGCTGAGCAAGTCAAGGATTCCGGGGAGCCGCACTATAAGCCATCATAGGCCGAACATCATCCAGGTGGGAAAAACCAGGTTGCTGGAAGATCTCAACACTTTATAATGAAGTTAAAGGAACTGAAGGTATTTAACTAAAGAAGACAAAAAGTAGTATTTGTTTTTTCATCAGGGAATTATCATTATCAGGCTTACTCTGTCAAACACTGCTGGGAACTCTTTTACAGGTGTCTAGAACAGGTAGAGCGAAACTGGTAGCCAAAGCAGATCTTACCCACTCAGTGTTCCACAGTATAAGTTAATTTTATTAGGCACTTAAGACACAAAAGGCAGAAAAGAAAGATGGCTAGCTATATCATTTTAATATCCAATGCTTATGTATTTTAATGGGAACGAATGTGACAATAGAATTGAGAAATTTTTCGAATAAAAATATTCTATTTTCTGTTTACCTAATAAATAATACTATAATGGATGCTAAACATTAAGTTTTTTGGCGTGCTTAGTACTAAATATATCTATTTTTAGGTGTATCTTCACCTAAATTTAAAAGCTTGTTTTTTAATCTTTTAAAATTTCCCAACTGCCCTAAACTATAGCTTCAAATAAAAACATCATTCAATTATTAAGGATTGTTTTTATTCTAAAATAGCCTTTAAAAATAAAATTACACAAAGTGAAAAATAATGGAACTGCACAGGATATTTCTCCATGAATTCAGCCTTATCTTCACTTCAAAACTTCTCTTTGTTGGGATTTACTCCGTTTGTTTAACACAGGCACTGTGCAGGAGGCTGGATTTGCTGAGAAGCTTTTTTTTTTTTTTTTTTTTTAATTTCAGTATGAAATCACCAAGGTAATGAATAGTTTTTAATTTCCAGGAGCCTAAATTATGCAAATGAACTACAACTTTCTTTCCTCCTCCTTTACCTTTCATGTGCCCTTGCAAAGGGAACGATGGGATATAGTTCTGTGTATAAACCAGTGAACAGCATGTAAGAACATTCTAGTGCTCATCAGAGGCTCATCCAGAGTTTCAGTAAAATGCTGGGCCCTGCCCTCCACCCTTTTGGTCCTGGTGTCTTTGGGTGGACAAAGATGTAGAGTTCTATCTGCACTGCAGAGAACATATAAGTAAGGTTATATTAATCTTTGTAAAGCTCTTAGAGTACTACAGAGTAAAATGCTATATTAGTTGTGTATTTAGCAATATCCACCAGAAAAACCAATATAATCATCTTCAATTGCATAGAAGGCTAATTTAAAAATGAGGACCTCATTCTAAGATATATGTCTTTTCGGGGTTGCTCACTGAAGGCTGCCTTTTACTAATTGGGCTCACTCATTCCTTCCACTACATTTTTTTAAACATGTTTATTGGAGTATAATTGTTTTACAATGGTGTGTTAGTTTCTGCTTTATAATAAAGTGAATCAGCTATATATATATATACATATATCCCCATATCCCCTGCCTCTTGTATCTCCCTCCCACTCTCCCTATCCCACCCCACAGATGGTAACAAAGCACCGAGCTGATCTCTCTGTGCTATGCAGCTGATACCAAGAGCTATCTATTTTACATTTGGTAGTGTATATATGTCCATGCCACTCTCTCACTTCGTCCCAGCTTACCCTTCCCCCTCCCCTTGTCCTCAAGTCCATTCTCTATGTCTGCGTCTTTATTCTTCACAATTTTTTTAAGATTCCATATACATGTGTTAGCATATGGTATTTGTTTTTCTCTTTCTGACTTACTTAACTCTGTATGAAAGACTCTAAGTCCATCCATCTCACTACAAATAACTCAATTTTGTTTCTTTTTATGGCTGAGTAATATTCCATTGTATATATGTGCCACATCTTCCTTATCCATTCATCTGTTGATGGACACTTAGGTTGCTTCCATGTGCTGGCTGTTGTAAATAGAGCTGCAATGAACACTGTGGCACAAGACTCTTTCTGAATTATGGTTTTCTCAAGGTATATGCCCAGTAGTGGGACTGCTGGGTCATATGGTAGTTCTATTTTTAGTTTTTTTAGAAACCTCCATACTGTTCTCCATAGTGGCTGGATCATTTTACATTCCCACCAACAGTGCAAGAAGGTTCCCTTTTCTCCACACCCTCTCCAACATTTATTGTTTGTAGATTTTTTGATGATGACCATTCTGACAGGTGTGAAGTGATACCTCATTGAAGTTTCGATTTGCAATTCTCTAATGATTAGTGATGTTGAGCATCCTTTCATGTGTTTGTTGGCAATCTGTATATCTTCTTTGGAGAAATGTGTATTTAATTCTTCTGCCCATTTTTGGATTGGGTTGTTTGTTTTCTGGGAATTGAGCTAACGAACTGCTTGTAAAATTCGGAGATTAATCTTCTCTCAGTTGCTTCATTTGCAAATATTTTCTCCCATTCTGAGGGTTATCTTTTTGTCTTGTTTATGTTTTTCCTATGCTGTGCAAAATCTTTTACGTTTCGTTAGGTCCCATTTGTTTATTTTTGTTTTTATTTCCATTTCTCTAGAAGATGGGTCAAAAAGGATCTTGCTGTGATGTATGTCATAGAGTGTTCTGCCTATGTTTTCCTCTAAGAGTTTGATAGTGTCTGGTGTTACATTTAGGTCTTTAATCCATTTTGAGTTTATTTTTGTGTATGGTGTTAGGGAGTGTTCTAATTTCATTCTTTTACAAGCTGTCCCGTTTTCCCAGCACCACTTATTGAAGAGGCTGTCTTTTCTCCATTGTATATTCTTGCCTCCTTTATAAAAAGTAAGGTAGTCATATGAGTGTGGGTATATTTCTGGCTTTTCTATCATGTTCCATTGATCTATATTTCTGCTTTTGTGCCTGTACCATACTGTCTTGATTACTGTAGCTTTGTAGTATAGTCTGAAGTCAGGGAGCCTGATGCTTCCAGCTCTGTTTTTCTTTCTCAAGATTGCTTTGGCTATTCAGCGTCTTTGGTGTTTCCATACAAATTGTGAAATTTTTTGTTCTAGTTCTGTGAAAAATGCCATTGGTAGTTTGATAGGAATTGCACTGAATCTGTAGATTGCTTTGGGGAGTATAGTCATTTTGACAATGTTGATTCTTCCAATCCATGAACATGGTATATCTCTCCATTTGATTAAATCATCTTTAAGTACTTTCATCACAGTCTTATAGTTTTCTGCATACAGGTCTTTTGTATCCTTAGGTAGGTTTATTCCTAGGTATTTTATTCTTTTTGTTGCAATGGTGAATGGGAGTGTTTCCTTAATTTCTCTTTCAAGTCTTTCATCATTATTGTATAGGAATGCAAGAGATTTCTGTACATTAATTTTGTATCCTGCTACCTTACCAAATTCATTGATTAGCTGTAGTGGTTTTCTGGTAGAGTCTTTAGGATTCTCTATGTATATTATCATGTCATCTGCAAACAGTGACAGCTTTACTTCTTCTTTTCCAATTTGGATTCCTTTTATTTCTTTTTCTTCTCTGATTGCTGTGGCTAAAACTTCCAAAACTGTGTTGAATAAGAGTGGTGGGAGTGGGCAACCTTGTCTTGTTCCTGATCTTAGAGGAATGGTTTCAGGTTTTCACCATTGAGAATGATGTTGGCTATGGGTTTGTCATATATGGCCTTTATTATGTTGAGGTAAGTTCCCTCTATGCCTACTTTCTGGAGGGTTTTTATCATAAATCGGTGTTGAATTTTGTTGAAAGCTTTTTCTACGTCTATTGAGATGATCAAATGGTTTTTCTCCTTCAATTTGTTAATATGGTGTATCACATGGATTGAGTATATTGAAGAATATTTGCATTCTGGGATAAATCTCTCTTGATCACGGTGTATGATCCTTTAATGTGCTATTGGATTCTGTTTGCTAGTATTTTGTTGAGGATTTTTGAATCTATGTTCATCAGTGACATTGGCCTATAGTTTTCTTTCTTTGTGACAACTTTTTCTAGTTTTGGTATCAGAGTGATGATGACCTCACAGAATGAGTTCGGGAGTGTTCTTCACTCTGCTATATTTTGGAAGAGTTTGAGAAGGATAAGTGTTAACTCTTCTCTAAATGTTTGATAGAATTCACCTGTGAAGCCATCTGGTCCTGTGCTTTTCTTGTTAGAAGACCTTAAATCACAGTCTCAATTTCAGTGCTTGTGATTGGTTTATTTATGTTTTCTATTTCTTTCTGGTTCATTCTCAGAAGTTTGTGCTTTTCTAAGAATTTGTCCATTTCTTCCAGGTTGTCCATTTTATTGGATTAGTTGCTCGTAGTAATCTCTCATGACCCTTTGTATTTCTGCAGTGTCAGTTGTTATTTCTCTTTCTTCATTTCTAATTGATTTGAGTCTTCTCCCTTTTTTTCTTGATGTTGAGTCTTCTCCCTTTTTTTCTTGATGAGTCTGGCTAATGGTTTATCAATTTTTTTTGTCTTCTTAAAGAACCAGCTTGTAGTTTTATTGATCTTTGCTATTGTTTCCTTCATTTCTTTTTCATTTATTTCTAATCTGATCTTTATGATTTCTTTCCTTCTGCTAACTTTGGGGTTTTTTTGTTCTTCTTTCTCTAATTGCTTTAGGTGTCAGGTTAGGTGGTTTATTTGAGATGTTTCTTGTTTCTTGAGGTAGGACTGTATTGCTATAAACTTCCCTCCTGGAACTGCTTTTGCTGCATCCCATAGGTTTTGGGCTATCGTGTTTTCATTGTCATTTGTTTCTAGGTATTTTTTGATTTCCTCTTTGATTTCTTCAGTGATCTCTTGGTTATTTAGTAATGTATTGTTTAGCCTCCATGTGTTTGTATTTTTTACAGATTTTTTCCTGTAATTGATAACTAGTCTCATAGCATTGTGGTCAGAAAAGATACTTGATATGATTTCAATTTTCTTGAATTTACCGAGGCTTGATTTGTGACCAAAGATATGCTCTTTCCTGGAGAATGTTCCATGAGCACTTGATAAGAAAGTGTATTCTGCTGTTCTGGGATGGAATGTCCTATAAATATCAATTAAGTCCATCTTATTTAATGTATCATTTAAAGTTTGTTTTTCCTTATTGATTTTCATTTTGGATGATCTGTAGATTGGATGTACCTGGTAGACCAATGTCCTGAACTAGGCTCTCCTACCTCAGAGGCACAGGCCTGCTACTTGGCCAGAGCACCAAGACCCTGTCAGCCACACGGCTCATAAGAAAATGGAGAAGAAAAAAAAGAAAGAAAGAGAAAGAAAGAAAAAGAAAGATAGAAAGAAAGGAAGGAAGGAAGGAAGGAAGAAAGAAAGAAAGAAAGGAAGAAAAATAAAGTTATTTAAATAAAAAATTTCAAAAAATTATTAAAAATTAAAAAATTAAATAGTTATGATAAAAGGAAAAAAAAGAAAATAAAAGAAAGAAGAGAGTAACCAAATCAAAAAACAAATCCACCCATGATAACAAGTGCTAAAAACTGTATAAAAAAAAAGGACAGACAGAACCGTTGGACAAATGGTAAAAGGAAAGCTATACAGACAAAATCTCACAAGAAGCATGCACATACCACTCACAAAAACAGCAAAAGGAAAAATATATGTATATCTATATATAAAAAAAAGGAAGAGAGCAACCAAATCAATAAAGAAATCTACCAATGATAATAAACTCTAAATACTAAAGTAAGATAAACATAAAACTAGAAACAAATTAAATGCAGAAAGCAAACACCAATTCTACAGTTGCTCCCAAAGTCCACTGCCTCAATTTTGGTATGATTTGTTGTCTATTCAGGTATTCCAGAGATGCAGGGTACATCAGGTTTATTGTGGAGATTTAATCCACTGCTCCTGAGGCTCCTGGGAGAGATTTCCCTTTCTTTTCTTTGTTCGCACAGCTCCTGGGGTTCAGGTTCAGGTTTGGACCCGCCTCTGTGTGTAGGTCGCCTGAGGGCATCTGTTTTTTGCTCAGACAGGAGGGGGTTAAAGGGGGCTCTGGCTCACTCAGGCCGGTGGGGAGGGAGGGGCACAGAATGCAGGGCGAGCCTGTGGCAGCAGAGGCTGGCATGACGTTGCCACAGCCTAAGTTGCACCGTGTGTTCTCCAGGGGAAGTTGTCCCTGGATCACAGGACCCTGGCAGTGGTGGGCTGTACAGGCTCCTGGGAGGGGAGGTGTGGATAGTGACCTGTGCTTGCACACAGGCTTGTTAGTGGCTGCAGCAGCAGCCTTAGCATTTCGGGCCCATCTCTGGGGTCCATGTTGATAGCCACAGCTCGCTCCCATCTCTGGAGCCCTTTTAGGTGGTGCTCTGAATCCTCTCTCCTCCCACACGCCGAAATAATGGTCTCTTGCCTCTTAGGCAGCTCCAGACTTTTTCCCGGACTCCCTCCAGGCTAGCCGTGGAGCACTAGCTCCTTTCAGGCTGTCTTCACGCAGCCAACCCCAGTCTTCTCCCTGGGATCTGACCTCCAGAGCCCGAGCCTCAGCTCCCAGCCCCCACCCATCCCGGCGGGTGAGCAGACAAGCCTCTAGGGCTGCTGAGTGCTGGTCGGCACCGATCCTCTTTGCAGGAATCTCTCCGCTTTGCCCTCCGCACCCCGTTGCTGCTCTCTCCTCCATGGCTCCAAAGCTTCCCCACCACCACCCCCGTTTCCACTAGTGAAGGGGCTTCCTAGTGTGTGGAAACTTTTCCTCCTTCACAGTTCCCTCTCAGAGGTGCAGGTCCCGTCCCTATTCTTTTGTCTCTGTGTTTTTCTTTTTTCTTTTGTCCTACCCAAGTATGTGGGCAGTTTCTTGCCTTTTGGGAAGTCTGAGGTCTTCTGCCAGCGTTCAGTAGGTGTTCTGTAGGAGTTGTTCCATATGTAGATGTATTTTTGATGTATTTGTGGGGAGGAAGGTGATCTCCGTGTCTTACTTCTCTGCCATCCTGAAGGTCTCCTCCCCTTCCGCTACTTTAAAGTATTTTATGAGCTGTGGGCTTTCAGGATGCTTAATGCCAGGCATCCTTCATTTTAAATGACTTTTTAATTTTTTTTTTTTTTTTTCTTTATAAATGTGTTATAATCCTAGCTTAGAGACTCTGGTCCCATTTTTAAACTAAACATATCTTTGCTATGACCAAACATAAATAATATATTTACTTATTTGGGGACTCAGAGGCTTATCTTCCCTCGGAACTTGCCAGGAATAACAGACAACTCTGTTTAAAACCAAAATTGATAGACTCATGTCAAGGTGGTAAGAAATATCTGCCCAGTTATTTCCCTTTCATATTTTGTGCCAAGCAAGGCTGCTCGTTTCAAGTAGCTAATGGAAATCAAGCAAAAAAAGTTAGGATTTTAAGGAAGTAAACCTTAATTCAGTGGTTGGTTAAGGACAAAATTTGTAAGTCAGCTTGAGTTTGATTTATATTCGTATATTCTGACTGATGTATATTCATATACTCATAAAATCTGACTGATATATGTATTACTTCTAACATAGCAAGTATTCTCTCAAGGGCAAAACCATATATTCATCCATGCTAAAATATAGAGAAGAGTCAAATTTAAATAGCTTTCTTATTCCTATTTCTTATTCTTTAATCATAAATTTCTATACTGCCATAGAAATGTGTGGAGGAGGTAGTATCTTTGCATTCATATAAGTTGGAGTGGATAAGCATCTCAAGACTATCTTATTTCTCAACCTAATTATTTTTTTCAAAGGATTAGTAAAGCTTTATTTTTTTAAAGCAAAAATATTGGCACATATGTTTCAATGATAAAAGATGCAGCTAATACTAGGTATTTCAAAAGTCTTGATCTATTACAAAGCGTCAAATTCAACTGTCTCTAGGGACCGGGCAAGGTATATATCTGGTGAAGAGGTCTGGCTATGGGACAATGGGAAGATGTGGGGACAGTGGAAAATTCAAGAGCACATGCCTCATTGAAAATCCTTCAAATGCAAACATTTTACAGCGATGTTCAGGCCAAATAAAAAACGTCTGCCTTCTGCCATCCCTCCTATATACTTTTGAAATGTATAGGTTTAATGTACTGGGAAACGAATGATTCAATTCCGTTTTATTTTTATTTATTTATTTATCTTCAAAATACTGCAGCAGTGCTTTTCTGACTTGTTGAAGGAAGTCACATGTTACAAGGCAGGGGAACTGAATTATTCCTGGAAATACTCATAAGACCTAATGAGTGTGATCCATCTTTGCATTGGACCCTGTGGCCACAGCTATAGCCCAGCCCCAGGTTCCTCATCTGTGTCTCATGAACAGGGGCTCCTGAGTTACTTAATACAAAAGCATCCATTATATTGACTTCACATCTGAGGTTCGAAGAACACAGGGCCCTGACATGTTACAAAAGCAGAGATGCAGGCCCTTTCTTTCTCCTGACTGGGTTGTTCGGGAAGGGATTAAGGGAAGGAATTTGCAGCCAAGCAGCCCTGATGTTTATCCCCTCAGCCTTGCACAGGGATGCATCTGGGCTGTTAATGTACTTGCCTTCGTGCTAAGATACACACAGTTTTTCAGACCTGCCTTGAGTGGCACCTCCATAATTAATAAATCACTGTCAAATTTTCTATAGTGCTTTCATATTCACGGAAAAGCAAAAGGTAAACAAACAAAAGACAGCAATATATACAGAGAGGTTAATTTTAGTTGGATTTTACAACAGAATATACACATTTAAACCTTGGTCAGCACTGTAAAGCTAATAAATGGCCAGTATTTTTCAAGAAGCAGCTCATTAATAATTTGTTTCCTCCTCATCATTAAGAAGCACTTATTATTAGTCTAATTACAAATGGCCTTGATCAGGGATATATATATATATATACAGGGTTTGCATGCATGAATCACTGGGTTCTGTAAGAGCTTTGTCTCTAAGGCAGAAAACAAACCATTTAAAATCTTTGTAATATTCCTATTTTATACATAATATTTATTAAAAAATTTTTTTCACATCTATATTGGAGTAAAATTGCTTTACAATGGTGTGTTAGTTTCTGCTTTATAACAAAGTGAATCAGTTATACATATACATATGTCCCCATATCCCCTCCGTCTTGCGTCTCCCTCCCACCCGCCCCTCTAGGTGGTCACAAAGCACTGAGCTGATCTCCCTGTGCTATGCGGCTGCTTCCCACTAGCTAGTTATTTTACATTTGGTAGGGTATATATGTCCATGCCACTTATATGTAACATTTATTAAGGAAAAATAAAATATTAAGATGTTTTAAAAAAAGAACAGATTTTGTGGATGTGAGGGTGTGGAGGTGTGTAAAGTATTTACTATGTTTGACAGTAACAACATAAATATTTGTTACATTTGTCAATAGGCAATAGGGCTAATATTTACCTTCTTTTTTAAAAATTGTACTTCCAATATTTGTACTCTCCATTTCTATCATTGATTTCAGATAACTAGCATTCCTTCACATTTTCCTGTGAAATTTCATTTTGTATAAGAGTTTATCTACACTATGCATGAGAGAAAGAGAAAGATTATATATAACTGTCTCCTATGATAAAACTCATGTAATTTTAAAAAACAAATAAATGAATACAGATATTAGCTCTACCTCAAATACTTAAGTAAATAAAACTCAGTTTATAATTTTTTTCCATTTAAACAGCATTGGAAGTAGTTATATATTTTGCATTTATAGACACACTTTAAATTCTATGCCTTCACTAGTTCTGTTGGTAAACTCTCATTAGGTGTAACACATGGGCATAAAGACATACACACATCCTTTAAAAAATGGAATGCAAAAATTGGAATTAGCCTATGTTATGGGTTGAATTACTAACACAAAGGACCCGGCACTTGATGATTTGGAATATTTTCCAGATAGCGTGCTTTAGAAACAGGGTGTGGCTGGACAGCTCTATGCCAAAGAGATTAGGTGTGTGACTTATGGGTCCAGGCAACAATCTCAGCAAAAGCTAGGGATAGAGACAAAGTTATCCAGGAAGGATATGTCAACTAGTGTGGATCACCTTGACATCCATGGAAGACTGATAAAGGTTTTGAGAATTTTATACCAGCAGAAAAACTGCAAGCCTGAACTGAAAGGGACAGAAGTAGGATGGAATGAAAGAAGAATGACTCCTAGGGCAAAGCCAAAGATGCAGAGATCAGAGAAGGCACAGCTGACTGAGGCCAGCCAACTAGATGTCTCAGGCTGAGAGGGCAGGGCCACCGTCCATATCGGCCAGGAGGATGGGGCTGCTGCCCAGGTGTGGTAGGAGGACAGAGCATGGAGACATAAACAATTATTCTCACGCCTTGAAATCTAATAGAATTTACTCTGTTGAGTTTTAGATTTGTTTGGGATCTGTGACCCCTTTTTTCCTTCCCACTTCTCCCTTTTGGAACGGGAATGTCTATCCTATGCCTCTCCCATCATTGTATTTCAGAAGATATAACTTGTTTTCTAGGTTTCAGGGTCCATAGATAGGAATTTTGCCCCAGGATGGCCCATACTCAGAGTCTCACCCATAATGGATTTAGATGATTTAGAAGATAGGATTTGAGACTTTTAGGGTTGATTATATTTAGGTGAGATTTTAGATTTAGAGTTGATGCTGGAATGGGTAAAGACTTCTGATGAAGTTGGGATGGGTGAATGTATTTTGCAAGTGGGAAATACATGAATTTGGCAAGGATGGGAGAGGGTAGACATTACAAGTTGAATTGTGTCATCAAAAACATATGTTGAAGTCCTAACCCCTAATACCTACAAATGTGACCTTGTTTAGAAATAGGGTCTTTGCAGATGTAATCTAGTTAAGAGGAGACCATAGTGAATTAGGGTGGGCCCTGATCCAATATGACTGGTATCCTTATAAGAATAGAAGAGATGTAGACACAGATGGTCATGTGAAAATGGAGGCAGTGATGGCTGCTACAAGCCAAGGGATGACTAAGGGTACCAGAAGCTGGAAGAGGTAAGGAAGTATCCTTCCCGAGATGCTTTGGAGGCAGCATGGCCCTTCCAATGCCTCGATTTTGGACTTTTAGACTCTAGAATTGGGAAATAATAAATTTCTGTTGTTTTAAGCCACTGAGTTAGTGGTACTTTGTCATGGGATCGCTAGGAAACTAATAGAGCCTACTAGAGCAAACACTGTTTTCCTTTGATCTTTCAGCATTCATCTCCTCCCATCCCTCTTTTAATAACTGTACCTGATTTTCCTTTCCCACTCTTATTCCATGTACTGTGTATAGCTGACTACATACATAAATTCAAAACTGAGCATGCAACCTATTCTGTTCTCCTGGCCCCAGCAGTTGCTTCAGGGTTGAATGTGTAACCCAATCATAGTCAGTCAATAGGGAAGATGGAAAACTGGAGCTTCTGCAGCCATATTGCTACCATGAGGGAGAACCTGTCAGAGAATAGAAACAACAAAGATGGTATAGAGCCAAGAGACCTCTGAGAGAGATCCTATTTATCTATAAGACAATCAACCACATGCATATAAAGCTGGACTACTGCTAGAATTTTTAGTTACCTGAGCTTATAATTTCCCTTTTGCTTAAACCATTTTTGACTAACTTTTCTAACACTTTCAAGTAAGAGATTTCCATGAGTTAGATCTCCTAATTCTTGGCACTGCTCTCCTGACGTTGCTTTCAATAGTCACTGAATGCCAGATCATGCTCTCCTGGGTCACTTCTAAGTTTAAAATAAAAACAAGGTTAAGATTTTGGTGTGGTGTTTCACTGATTACTTAATGAATGAAATGATTTGAAAATTCCTAAGTCAAGTTATCTCTGAGAAGAAAAGTAAGCCAGGTTTCCTCATCTATAAATGTGAACTCATTGGATACTTTCCTATCTAGCCCTCATTCTTGCGGGCTGCAGATTGCAATATAGAGACAGTTAGTCAGCTCTATTTCAATGGCCTGAGAGAGCAGACAAATGTTGCTTAACCTTTTCCCAGTGGAATAATACAGGAGAGTATCTCTTTTCATATATAATATATGGATTTAGATTCGATTGGATATACTCTCAATTTTTGTGCCATTGAGGTGAATATATTTTATGTTTTTAAATGCATTCTTAAAAGTAAGTTCATTATAATACACTAAATTTTGATATTTACATATTCTCATGACCAAACAAATTGTGCTTCCAGGCTTTTTGGAAAACTCCCCTAATTTTTAACCTGAGTCATAACAGAGACAAAATTCAATTTTAATTTGATATCTTAAATTTAGGTTATCATGTATTCAGATTATTCTATATGCATCCTTTTGTAATTTGTGAAATGCTGGTTTGAAATTACTATAGCATCAATATGTAATATTAATTTTCCTCAAGCGTTAAGCAAAAGTAAATTATTGCTATTCAGATTATACTTAATATTTAGAAATTTTCTTTTTAAACTTTTTATTTTATATTGGGGTATAGCCGATTAACAACATTGTGATAGTTTCAGGTGCACAGCAAAGCAATTCAGCCATACATATACATGTATCCATTAGAAATTCTTTAAGGTCATGATTTAGAATATACAGGTTCTCTGCTGATTATATGGAATATTAGGATTTTTTTTCTTTTTTTTTGTTTTAGGCAGAAGATTTTCATATATTTTATCATTGGAATAGAAATAATATTTTAGTTAAAAAGTTATGCAGTTAACAGTTTATCTGAGTGTTTAGAGATTATACATGCATTAATAATTATAACTTTATAAAATATGACTATATAATGATATATAATTTAACATTGCTATTAAGGCTTCAGTTTTGGGAGAAAATGTCCACATTAACACCAAATTTAGCCTAGTAAACTAAAGCAATATTTTAAAAACTCAAATGAGTACCCCAGTAATGATCCCAAAGCCTTTTTTTAAACATATTGACAGATACTCTCTCCTTTTTGTGGACATACTGTGTTTACCTAGATACACATCTTTTTATAGATAACTTTAAATAGCTATCTTTTGATTATAAGACACAGATCTAGAGGTGCATGCATATAGTTGGGAATAAGCAAAGAGTAAATAAGGACAAAAATTATTTATTCGATGAGAATAGACAGCATACATAGCTTTTAAAAAAAGTGCTAAATCCAGTTTACAGCATCTAAACCTTTCTTTTGTTAGCAACACTGTTTAAAATAACTTTTCCCCAAGGAACAATACCCCAGATACATCACTGCAAATCCTCCAAACGCATGTAGCTGTTGTTGCCTTTAAACATGGACTTCTTATGAAATGAGTACTTAAAATTAGATGAGTGCTGAGTAAAGGAGAGAGATGGCCACCACTAAGGAAGAATTAATATCCATACTTGTATATTAATGTTCAAATGTGCTGCATTTAGGGCGCAACTTCTGTCCAGAGCCTGAAGTAGTAATTGTATCAAGCTGTACTCTTCAGCCTGCTGCTATGACAACCACCCAAGGGCAAATGTCAGGTCAGCTCCCAGCTCCTGGGTCTCGCCATAATTGCTTTGTCAGGAACCTAAAAGCTTCCTTCTTTTTCTCACTGAAAAGTGGAAAGCAATAGTGCTCAAAGAACTAAATGTTGTGACTTCCTTTCCCCAGCCTACATCCTTCCTCCCTATCATATTGTATTTGTGACTTTCCCCATTTGGTGTTAAAACTGTGTTTACCAAGTTGTCAGACAATATTTTAAATTGCAGTATTAATTCCAATGATTCCTGCTCTATTTGGCCACATAACACCATTCTTGGGCTTGAACATTTCCTATTGTGTTGGCAGGCATCTCATTAAAAGGTTCTTTCCTTCTTTAAAACTTTTTGCCGTGTTACATCAAGCCATGAATGGATGTTTATTTAATGCTTACCCTTTTCCCAGTACATAACTAGGTATCTTTGGAGCTCAAAGTGATGCAGGCCAAAGCTGTTTTAATCCCACAGAATGATAAAAATTTATAGAGTCAATATTCCAAGAGACACCTGGAGGCCATTACAATGTTACCTGGGAATATAATCAAGTCCTCAGATATGCTGTGCTGATAGTCATTGCTACACAGAGAAGGAGGAAAGGGACTTAGCTTTGTGGGCTGCGAGTTGATCCAAGGGGTGCTTCTTAAAGCAGGTGTGCTTTGAGATGGGCATACAAATAAACACAGGAGTGGGACTGGAGCTGCCAGACTGCCTGAGCAAAGGTGTACTGCTGGAAGGAGGGTGTGCTTGGAGCATTAAAGATTCTGCTCCACATTCACATATCTCTAAATCCCCCAAATATCCTTTCTATAGAAAGAAAATAGGAGCAACAATGAGGCACTGCATTTCCTCTTTGTGTAATTTTTAGTCATGAACAAGAGCAGTAATGATGTAGACCTCACCGAGTTTTGGGAAACAAATTAAATGAGAAAATGTATGTGCATTCAAATTAAGGTGTAAGAGGACACACAAACAGTAGTATAATTATGTATGTGTTTCCCCTACATGTCCTGATTCATTTCTCCAGTCTAGCTGAGATACTATGAACGGTGAAGAACTTGGCATTTAAACCTGAATCTGGGTATTTGAAATGATTTCAACAAATTTTGTTCTTAGAATATGAATGATCAAATACATGGTAGTTCAAGAAGTTCACTTAATGTAAAAAACTACAGAAAGGATTCTGTATTTTTAGAATGACCTCAAATGAAGGATCTTAAATAAAGAATTAAAGAAGATACATGGATAGCTGAGCAGTTCCCTGGAAAGGAAATTTTCCTCACACTTATGGAGACATTTGAAGCTTGAACAGCTTCATTGGACTTCTCAAACTTGCTTCACAGGCAATAATAAATGATAGAAAAATGCAATTGAATAAAATAATGTGACCTTCTGAGTTCTGCATCTAAAATAGTATTCAAATTCTTGCATGCTATGAATGTATTATGGCCTTAAGATTTGAAATTTATGAAGCATTCTGATTTTCATTACTCAGAACATTACTCTGAAATCTAAAGGGAGCTAAACTCTTTGTATGTACTGGTCTGTTTTCCTTCTTTTTAAAGAGAAATTCTGTTTCTAGTGAAATATGAAAAAAAAATCACTGAAGAAAGAAAGAAAGAGAGAGAGAGGGAGGGAGGGAGGGAGGAAGAAAGGAAGGAGGGAAGGAAGGAAGGAAGGAAGGAGGGAAGGAGGGAAGGAAGGAAAGGAAATCTAAACTAAAAATGAAATTTTCCAGGCCTGTTTCTTTTATAAAATAAACCTATTGAACTAAGTGGTCTGTGAGGTTCTTGGAAGCTCTAACGGTTTTTGAGTCCAGTATGTCCTATAGTAAAAATGATCATTTAAAAATCTGAAAAAGAGGCTTTTTTGTAAAGTTATGTATGTATTAGCAATCCCCAAGTATAGCAACTCTGTATATATGCCCACATATGTAGTTCAGACATGCCACTGCTTCTGAGTTTTCAGACTCTATTTTCCAAACGCCCAAATCAAAGGCTATGTTCTTTCTCTAAACTTCTCAGGTCCCCCCACCAGAAAAAAATCATGTAGCAAAAAAAAAAAAAAAAAAAAAAAAAAAAAAATGAATAGGAGAGATTGACATATAGTAGAAGGCTTTACTTTAGTTGCCATTTATTGATGGAAATCATAATGCCTATGAGATTCAGATAAACTTTCACTTATATCTACCTATTTTATAACTTAAGTTCACAGTAGCAAGTATGGCCTCTCTTTGTACTTTTTCTCTTTGCCCTCTTTCAAGAACTCAGAACCTTGACTTCTGTGAAATCTCACTTATATTTTCATAGAGGATTTGGGAATAGGAGGCTAGTCTCAAACCTCAGAGATGAAAAAAAGCGAAGGTTACTACCGGGCACTGGGAGTTCCCTGAGGGTCCTTGAATATCAGACCCAGAATGCATTATTATGTTTTCTTAAATAACAGAACTAGCACCAAAACCAAGAAAAATAAGAACACAGAATGTTACCATAGAAGTGATTTAATGAGAAGTTTGATCTTAATGTAGGAATGTCACTGGACTTTCAACGTAATTGTTTCATTGAAAAGGCTATTTTGATCTTGCTTGTGTTCAAGGCAAAACATTAAAGGGAGCTTAAAAATAAATGTGACTTGGTTTTTGACCTATGTACGTATCACTTTGCTCTTGATGAATGAGTGCAGGTAAGAGCTCTTCAAAAATAGCTTTGCATAAACTCCTAGAACAGTGAGAGGTAGTTTTCCTTATATTCTTTTAACAGGGTGTAAATAAGGACAAATACACACTGTCCAGTAGACCTTGAGAAGCCATTGGATTGTTGAAGCAAGAAAGAAGTAACATTGTTGAGCAGGCAAAGAACACTGATAGCATGGGAAAGATGGGGCTTCTTCCTGAGGATGAGAGATAACATGAGAGATTGATCCATTTCAGCAAAGTTAATAGGTAAAGATCAATTTTGCTGTCAAGCCTGTCAGAAAGTCAGGCTCCCTTCACCATTATGAGAAAGAGGTAAGTTACCAATAAAGTGAGTTGGCCTGACTCAAGGAGTTTTCTCTAGGACAGACTTTACAAGGTCACCTGTTCCATCACCTGCTCTGTGGTATCTGTGTCTGTAGCTAAAGCTGATGATGTCAGCACCACACAATTCTTAGTAAAGATTAATATTAATAACTAAATCCATCTTTAAATGTTGTGATCCAAAGAGTTATGGCATGAAATGAAGATGCATTGAGATTTTAGGAATATTTCCACTACAAATGAAAGTATAATCATTTGTAAGGCTAACCCACAGCTATCTAGAAAACCTAGCTCTGAAGAAACCATGCTTTCCCAAAGTGCTGAGTAACTGAGAGAACAATGTGTATAACTTGAGGCCACTGGGCTTGTGGTATTTACCACCTGAGTCATGTTAAACATCATAAATCTCTTTAGGAAGCATAGCCCAATTTGTCAAGCTATTATATTATCTAATTTCATAATAAACTTGTGACTGTGGCTACATTTCCCCAATACACATAAAATTATTGTTTCAGAGTAACTAGTGGGTTTTAAACTGGCTAGATTAAAGAGAAAAGACAGGACAAGGAATGGACAGATTATGAGAAATAAATTATAAAAATGAATATATTTGGTATAAAACAAATAAGTCAGACTCTTCATCTGCTAAGCCTAAAATAACTGGTTTTAAAAGAAATTAACAAAAATGCAGTCTTCATGGAGAACTCAGTAAACCATATGTTCCCCTGACATTGGCACCAAAAAGTGTATTAACATATTATGATGAATTTCTCTCTCTGAATTCAAACCACCTACTCATATCCTGACGTTGATCCACTTGAAATTAATAATGTCCTAAGCCAAAGATTCACCTAAAATTTTAAAAAGAATCATTTCTATACAAATGTGGGAGAATTCTCAATGAAGCCAGAAAACCAAATAGTAAAGCAAAATGAGTAACAGAAAGACAAAAAATGAAATCAGAAATTGAGGCTGTTCCCAGTTTCCCACCCCCTTCAAAACCCCATAGATGTATCCAAAAGAAAGTTTCTTAGATTCAGATTCCCCATCCATAGAAAAGGGAAACCATTTGATCTACATGCTTCATAGTACTACTGAGAGACCAAGAGAATCATGCACTGTATATCACTACTCAGATATACATTGACATAGCATTACATAAGGAAAATACATACACTAAGGAAAAATTTTATACAGAAGTAACCTTACTCTCAATTTAAGAAAAAAAAGATTAAAAGTCACTGTTTGAGGAAAACCATAATGTCAGTTTTTTGAGAGATCATAAAAAGAGAAAAAGATGAAAAATATTTATGATAGAAAGGATAATAATCTATATATACAGTTATATAAGTTGAAACTATAGGA
Source organism: Kogia breviceps (assembly GCF_026419965.1). Classification (NCBI taxonomy): domain Eukaryota; kingdom Metazoa; phylum Chordata; class Mammalia; order Artiodactyla; family Physeteridae; genus Kogia; species Kogia breviceps. The sequence continues at coordinate 42,139,175 of NC_081324.1, read as the reverse complement.
GAAAATTAAACTTTGATTCCTCATTAGCTGAGCTAACACTGCAGCATGGAAGAGTAGGTATTCCAAAATCACTCATTTATAACTTCAAAATACCTTATAGCAGATTAATCTTCATAATTACTTTCCGGCATTAGCTCAAATTTAACTACTGTTACAATTAAATAGAAAATCTGAAATGTAGGTGGTAGAGAAAGGAATTCTTGCTGAATTGGGACCTCACCTTTGCCCCTGTACATCTACGTTTTGTTGACCCTAGGGTTCTGAAGCTTCCTAAAAATTGGAGATGTCACTCTCCTTCCCACTCATCTCTGGCATGTACTTAAAGTCCAAATAACTTAACAGAGCATATAAAATGCCCACAATCTAATTTAAACCCTCATGTCCAATCCCCTCTCCTTTTATTTCTTCCCAAGAATCTCAAGTTTCACTCAAAGAGATGACTGTTTTTGATAATCAGGAAACTTTCATGTTTCAAAAGGCTCCATGTGTCTGGACTATGATCTGCTAGCTCTCATAATCTCCTTCATTTCTCATGGTCCGGCTCAAATAGTGCCTCCTCTGGGAAGCCCTCCTGGGTTTCCCAGGCAGAATTAGAAGAACTCTCCTCTGGCTTTTGCAACAATCTGATCACACCCTTATAATTTCATTTACCATACTAATTTCACTTGTCTTTAACAGAACATGAGTTTCTAGAGGAAAGATGTTATGTTTCATCCCTCTGCAAAGCAAGAATAAAAATACCTGCACAGTAGCAAGAGATTTTAAGTAAATCTAGTACCTGGTAAATCCTCAGTAAAGGTTCTCTATCCTTGTTTTGTAGCCTCTGTATCGAGCAAAATATCTTCCATATAATGATTATTTGCCAAATAAACTACTTTAAGACTACTTAGAGCTAATTTTCTCCTATTAATCATATCCCTTGCTGATTCAGATACATGAAATATTTAAGGAACTCCCTAGAGCAGTTCAAACACCTTGGAAAAATAAGAATTTTAAACTTCTGCCATTAAAAAGTTATCTTGCAAGACCTCAAGTTGGAAATAATACATATTTGAAGTCCAGCCACATTATTAAGTTAATGCTGAAAGAATACAGATTCGTAAAGCAATTATCTTGCTCACAAAATACTAACAGAATACAGGTCAAATATGCTTTCCTACAGAGCAAATAAATATTCCAGTAAAACTATTAACCGTATTTCTCAAATATTATATAATGTGCACAATGAACTAAAAATTTTAAATTAGAATAGTAAATATTTATTGTAGTTATCCATAAGTGATATTTTATGTATCTGTAAAACATTTTAATTTGGTATATATAGTTACTTTTCCTTAGTTTTTATGTTTATAAAGTTTCTATGTTCACAAGAATATAATGGAAATACATAATATTTCCCTATTTTTATTATTTAAAAATGTGATTATAACCATTCTGAGAGTCTGTTCTGGTATTATATAGGTATGATGGTTGGTTGGCAGTAGTGAGAATGTATTCAAGTCTCTCTGGATTGCTTTACTAATTTGTCCACCCCTTGGTGCTCATGAATTTAAGGTCATGGTTCAATATCCACTTGTTAGCTATTTCCCAGATGGAAAAAACCTCTCTTCCTGTGGACTATGATTACTTACTAAACACTGCCAGGCATTTTAGAGACCAAGTGAGTGAATAGATGGTTCAGTGTACACCTAGTCACACCCTCCAATGGTGAGTGTGCAAACAGCATATTTATGAATGATTGAAACTGATGAAAACATGCATTTTTTTTTTTTTTTGCGGTATACAGGCCTCTCACTGTTGTGGCCTCTCCCGTTGCGGAGCACAGGCTCCGGATGCACAGGCCTAGCGGCCATGGCTCACGGGCTTAGTTGCTCTGCGGCATGTGGGATCTTCCCGGACCAGGGCACGAACCCGTGTCCCCTGCATCGGCAGGCGGATTCTCAACCACTGCGCCACCAGGGAAGCCCGAAAACATGCATTTTTGAAGATTATTGAGCCTTGTCTTTTTGTGGTATTATATTTGTAGCAAACTGTTGGATGTTGTGGTGTCTCTATTGTAAATGTTAAACATGGTAATTTAATTGATGGTGACTTCCAAATTAGAAAAGGATGTAACTGTTAACTCAGGAGATATTGACAATAGCTAAACGATGAATACAAAATAGAATTATACTTTAGAAATACAACTGGAATTAGTAATCATATGTGGCTTAGTTTTTCGACTGGGGGCATAACTGTTATAGCCATTGACACTTAATTGCTTCCTTCTTGCAAAGAAATAAAATTAAACCGAAGGGCCTGGTTAAGTTATTTTTATCTTATAGCATCCAATTTTTACTTTTAGGCTCTGGCGAAACAAAAAAGTAAACAGAAGGTAGAAAAAAGGATGGAGGGAGAATTCATTTGACATAATGAGTGCAAATCTATGGAAAATTGTGGGTTTTGAACCTCAAGGCCAGTCTTCAAAATGGGAGGAACTGAGCTATGAATTCATTATCAAGGAATAGATCTGAGAATGTATTATTCTCATTCCTGTATTCAAATTCCAGACTAGTTGTCCATAGCAGTGCTTCTCAGAAACATCGCTACCACTTCTAGGGGACATCTGGAAAATATATAGCAGGTGAAATAGGCATGAAGTGGGAGGACCAGCTTACGGAAAGCTCAGACATTCTCCAGGCAGTACCAATCAACTAAGAACTGTCCCTGGTCCCAGGTGAATTTTAAAAAGTCATGCTGGATATTTTTGTAGGTGAAAGCCTGAATATGGTTTCCTGAGCCAAAAGTTTAATTTCATTTTAGGTATAAAAACAAAGTTGTTGTGCATGTTTTAAAATATATGTTGAATTGTCTCAGGAATACACTACCTTGTAAATCGAGGGACTATTGTGCTATTTTGTTTGGAACTGTACCACTAGTTTTTCACCGTTTGTAAAGTTCATGTCACTGAATTCTGTGAGCTGCCACAGTACACCTGTATCAGAGGACAGTTGTAGCTGCAGCTTCTTCATTGATTTGAGGGACAGGCAGAAGCAGCTGATGACTTTATTGTATCTTCTAGTGATGTGGAATCCCAATATTTCCACACCAAATACGTGTTATTTGATTATATATTACTTTTAAAATAAATAATATATTATTTATATTAAAATCAAGACATTATCCATACATATTTAAATTGTGAGCATAATTTATATTAACTATAAATTGCATTTCAGGCTATAAAAGTGGGGCATTTCGAGGTGTTTACTGTAAAAAAGACATGCTATGTTTGAAAGGTTTAGGAACCACTGGTTAAGAATCAAAGATTCTTAGAAGTTATAAAAAGCCTTTAATAGGCATATGTTTATAAAACAAGCAAAAAGGCTTATTTTTATAGGAATAAGGTAGAAATTAAGAGCATGGACCTTATATATATCAAGAGCTTAAAAAGCCTTGCTGGTTTTTGACCCAGGTCTCATAATTTATCCTAAAAAAATAACTGGCAAGGTATCCTTTTCACAGGCAAATTATGGTAGGAAAAACAAAATCAGCGTTTGATAATTTAGAAAATACTACATGATGGAGTATTAAGGGCCTTCTAAAAATAATTGATAAACTTACATAGTGATACCATAAATATTCACAATATTAAGCTAAATGGAAGGACACAATGTGATACTATTTTGCTTTTTAAAACAGGAAGTTTTGCATAGAGTAGTAGAAAGAATTATGTTATAAAACTGAATAGTGGAATTTACTAGTCAATTATATTTCTTCTCTATACATTACTCTATTTCCTAAATTATCAAAAATAAGCCTGCATGTCTGAAAGTATTTTTTTTTAATGTTACTATCAGCATGATTTAAAAAAGCACAAGGATTGGATCCAAGCAGGGATTCATCCTGAGCCGCTCTGCGCTAAGAGCTCTAAGCCTCAATGTCTCCACTTCATGAAAAGCAATGACAGTTACATAAAATAGGCTTGCAACCCACCTCAAACAGTGCTTCATCCATACGTGTTCCCGCTGTTCTGTTGTTATTAATATTATTACTAATGAAGAAAATAAGGCCTATTACAGTTAGATGACTTGTGAAGTATATTCTATTTCAATTGTTTAAAATTACATGTGTTACAGAGGATATACAATATATTCAAGGAACTACTCTAGGTGGTACTTTGTTTCTCTTATATTTTTTCTCCTTTGGATGGGAGGGCCATACTGAAACACATGTTGGAACACTCAAAGATAGAGTTTTCTTTCTCCAAAATACTGTATATAAGAAAGACAAATGCTAGAAGTAGAATGAAAGCCGAGGATGACTGAGAGTAGGGGTATGGGAGTGTGGGCTGGAAGGCCACAGAAATAGGTTTCAAACCCTATCTCAGTTACTATCACAATGTTACATTTAAGCATAAAATCCTACTGAAAAATATTTCTTTCAATTATGCATTTGTGAAATTTTATAAACGTTACCAAAAGTACGTGCAAATACAGAAGGAAACATGAAAGGAGATCTGCCTGACTCAAAAACAGCTTGACCATGATGTTTTTGATAGGCTTCAAATACATCCATGACAAAATGAAATGTCTGTATTAAAATTGCCATTGTGCTTATGTGGCTATATTTTCAACCTTGATACCTACCATTATGTTTCTTTTAATAACATGCCCACTCATTAGCACCCTAGCAGAACAAAGGAAAAATCAGGAAGAGGTACAGGTCACAGAGAATTCACCAGTACTATAGAAAACAGAGTAGCAGGAACTGTGGGCTTACTAAATATTTTTTGGTCTTGGGCCGATGGTTTTCTGTTGGTTTACTAATAGCAATTTTCTTCTTTAACTCAGCGATACATCAGTTTTCAGCATTTTTCCCCCTGTTTTCTCACCTTTCATTATGTCACAAGCAACTAACATGCCAGTTCCCCTTTTCCCCTATGGTGTTCTTTTCAGTAGAGTCAAAGGTGTCACATCACAGCCTACCATTGATTTTCCATCTGTCCCACTCACCACAAAAACTGTCACCCAGCACATTCGTGCTGCATTGTTCTTCGTGAGGGCTGGATCTGCCGAGGAAGCCCTTGACCATTGGTTTTACGTGATCCCTTCTATAAAACTAAAAGCTAATTTAACTGAAAGAACTTAAATAGAGAAAAGAAGCCAAAGGAACCCTCACATTACTCAGCAATTTCAACAAGCCTAGGAATGGAATGTATGTCATTCCTCAAAAAGAGCAAGTACAAAACGATGGGGGATAAATGACCAGCAAGTGGCTGGTTCTAATCTTTCTCACTTTCTGCCTCTGTCTCTCTGGAGAGATGAACTGTAGCCAAAAACATTGAGATAGATTTGTTTTTAAGTAAATAGTAGTGAAATAATATCTAAATAACAAAGATAAAGACAATTTGAGCTATGTCATAGAAATACAAATGTGAAGTCTGACTCTGCCCATCTTTTTGAATTGCCAAAGTAAAAAAGGATTTCCCAGGTAACATAAAAATTCCAGGGCTTCCCTGGTGGCGCAGTGGTTGAGAGTCCGCCTGCCGATGCAGGGGATACGGGTTCGTGCCCTGGTCCAGGAGGATCCCACGTGCCATGGAGTGGCTGGGCCTGTGAGCCATGGCCGCTGAGCCTGTGCGTCCGGAGTCTTTGCTCCGCAACGGGAGAGGCCACAACAGTGAGAGGCCCACATATCGCAAAAAAAAAAAAAAAAAAAAAAAAAAAAACAGATTTTCATGTTAAAAGAAAAGAAATGCTGGGACTTCCCTGGTGGCACAGTGGTTGAGAATCTACCTTCCAATGCAGAGGACACGGATTCGAGCCCTGGTCCCGGAAGATCCCACATGCCGTGGAGCAACTGAGCCCATGCGCCGCAACTAATAAGCCTGCCGCTCTAGAGCCCGCGAGCCACAACTACGGAAGCCCGCATACCTAGAGCCCATGCTCCCCAATAATGAGAAGCCCGTGCACCACAACTAAGAGTAGCCCCCGTTCTCTGCAACTAGAGAAAGTCCACGAGCAGCAACAAAGACCCAGAGCAGCCAAAAATAAATAAATAAATAAATTTATTTAAGAAAAGAAAAGAAATGCTGAGTATATTCTATAATGCATTGGGGATTGACCTCAGCCCTGAGTCATCTGATTCCCAATGAGGCAGTAGGCTCCTGCCCTTGCCTACTTGCTTCAGGGCTGAGGCTGCCTCCTCTAGACTCCAGGGCAAGGTGGACATATGAAATAAAGTATTTAACACATCTATAGTACCTTTCATGTTCATAGCTTTATTAAGCCCAATTAATTTATCAAGTTTCATAAACTCTGAAGGACACGTATAATTACAGCCCTACATATGGGTAACCAGGGGCAGCACGCAGTCATGTGTGCAGCTGAACAGAATTTAGATTTTAACTGTCTCATTTCTGAACTTTTCATGCACCCACAGAAAGGCAGGGGCACAGTGAAGAATCTTTGAGTCACTGGAAAATTCTAAGAGTTGTGAGTTGGGTTAAGAATGTGCCTAGGAAAGGATGATACCATTGCCAACACCAAAAAGAACTCTGCTTGTCTCTACTTAGGCAAAGAGTGTTTAGACCCAATTAGGGGAGCTCCCGCTCCCACATCTCCATGCTTTGATGAAAGTGTAAAATCCACTTGGTAGAAGCCTTTGTGCTTCATGCCAAGTGAAATCTATATAATTCACAGAAAGAAGAAATAACTATATATTTGTATCCTCCATTTTGCAGATTAGGTCACCAGTGGTTAAGTGATTGGACAAAATATTGTGGACGACCAGCTTTGGGGATCTTGTAGAAGGAGACTGTAGGCAGTACATAACATGAATCAGTCATTTAATTTTCATAACAACTGCACATATGATTGAGTCTATGATTCAGGGATATTCTAGAGTGTAGATTGGAAGAGGTATGTAGCAAACTGACAACCAGGAGATTCCTTTCAATCCCAGAATTCTACCATTCTAATTTCTAGAATAATGATCTTTTCTCAGATGGACTTAGTCTGAATTCAAAACTCCTATATCTGAGATAGTACTATAAATGCTTCTTTATAGTCTTACTGATACCAATGCAATGACAGAAAAGCTAGAACATCAATTAAAATAACTTTTTCTAGGCTGAATTTTCTTGATGCTTACCATGTGCCAGGCAAATTGCTAAATACCTAACATAAATCTATTATTCAGGGTTCTCACACACCCCTATAAGATTAGTACTGTTATTATTGTTGTTTTACATATGAGGAAACTAGGCACAGAGAATTGGAATAATTTCCTGAAGGTCACACAGTTAGTAAGGGTAGAGCTGAGAATCAAAATCAGTTGTATTTAACTCCAGAATATGCAGTCTTAATCACTATGCTAAATACGGTACTATATATTGGCCTGTAACTTATTTTAAGCAAGATAAATTTTAGAGATATAATAATGACAAAAGTCTCGGGCTTCCCTGGTGGCACAGTGGTTAAGAACCCGCCTGCCAATGCAGGGGACACGGGTTCGATCCCTGGTCCAGGAAGATCCCACATACCGCGGAGCAACTAAGCCCGTGCCACAACTCTGAAGCCCGGGCGCCTAGAGCCCATGCTCCGCAACAAGAGAAGCCACCGCGATGAGAAGTCCGCACACCACAAGAGTACATCTACATCACATGGATATACAGCCTTAGAAAAGAGATGTAGAAAGATGATACTTAATGGTTATATAGTAAATGATTTGTTAATGTGAAAGTAAGCCAAGGACATAGATTTTCCTTATTTTATACCCCCATTTTATGGCTTTCTGGTCTTCATGGTTATGTCGTGTTTTCCCCATATCTAGCATAATCTATTGATATTTGGCAATGGACCAGAGGAAATTAAAGAGAGGTTCATTTTCATTCGAAAAGACCATAATCAGGTCACTATCATAAACGATCAGGTAAATTTACAAAATTATTGTAAATGATCAGTTAGAGCCTCTTATTTAAATAAGTCATTAGCCTTCAAATTGGATACTAAACAGAATTTTAACTCATTAGTTTTACAATTGTCCATTTTTCATTGCAGAAAATTTTTGTCATTGCATCTCCACTGATCTCATGGACATGCCTTTTCCAAGTTTAAATTCATATCACAAAGACAGAAAAACGATATCTCTGTGGACTTTAAATCCATTCCAGAGATTCTTCCCTTCTCCATAAATCAGATTAACTTAACCATATTTGCTATAGCTGGTGGTCACCAGACCCCAAGACTCCTCAGTACCTGTTGTCTATCCAGACGCATCCTCTTGGCGGCATTTCTACTCTCACTCTCACAGGCTGAAGCCAAGATACTCTCTGCAACTGCTGAAGTAAGGTGGGAAGGAATAGGTCGAGACTAAAAAAAAAGAGAGAAAAAAACATGAAAAAATTATTAACAGTATCATTAACAGTCCAATGCTATGATCAGAAGATCTCATAGGATGTGCAGGAATATCCATGTATTTCAACTCAACTGATTTCAATAGAAAGAGGAAATGGAAATTGCAAACATGAATAATGAAAGCTAGTTAGAGGTTAAAGCTAGAGTTGCTACAGATCCATCGTCCATTCCCACAGCTCCTTTGTCACAAGTGTTTAGTCTGGGCCATTAAGCTGGAGTTTGAACAGGCAGTGGTAAAACTGCTGACTGGGGTTTGCAAGTAAAACAAGTCCTTTAATTCTCTTATAACATGACAATGCACAACAAAACAAAACAAAAACAAGTGACAGGGCTGAAACAGTTGGAAAAACTGACAGACACTCAGACCGTGTCAAACAATCTTAATATGAAATATTATGACTATTTACAGTCTGAGTTGCGACACAATTGATGTGATTAAAATTCTTATTTAAAACACCTTACTTTAGCTTAAAAACAAACTAAAAATTCAGTCCTAGAACAATTATGCTATAACAAAAATTCAGTGTTCTAGATGTGAGATGTGCATGTGTGCTTACATGCTTTGTTTTATTTATAAAATATGTGTCAATATTGTTAGTCTAACAGGTACCTGTTGGATATACATCTTCTGTGTAGCCCATGTAGAAATTCATTAACCCCCTGACTAAGCGCCTAATTAACTACAAATTGATTGTGATTCTCCATATCATTTGTGATAATCAGAAAAGTTTTCCATTTTTTCCCATAATTACATGAAAAATCATCTAACTGAAAGATGAAGTACTTAATTATACCAGTTTTTTAAAAAATATATGATAAGAAAATGATAGATCAGTAATGTAAAAATTAAATGAGATGAGATAGCAAAATATGAAATGACAAAATAAGCATCTTTTAGCAATCTAGCATATATAATGGTATGCCATCTTAGGGTTTTCAAAGCCTGAGTCCAAAATATGTATGGATGCCATACATATTTCTTCGAGGCCTCCCAACTAATAAAGATCTTTTAATTAATTTTTGTAAGTGAATGTGAGCATGCCTTTATTGTACTTGATTCATTGTGCTGACTCTGGCATGTATGATGTGCATTAGCACAATGAACCATAGCATTTCTATCTCAAACAATATTCTAGAAGAGCTAAATTCAGACCACAGTGTTTTAATAGCTACTCTTCAGTAGAATTTGTTCAGTGTAGAAAGAGACCAAGCTTTGACTTTATTTGAACTAGGAAGCAATTTCTGCTGCCGCCTCACCTGACTCCCCCATGTTTCCACCTCCAAAGTAGCCTCTGTAGGCAAAAGGTAGGAAGGATATGGGGTGCAGTCTCCACCTGCTAACCCTGTGAGATGATGGAAATGATAGCTAGACAACTTTGACAATAAAGCATTAGGATATTTGGAATGTCATTTTTGCAAAAGGAAGAAAAGAAAGACGCCCCCTGAGGTAGCAGGAAGAATAGTTTTGAGAAGGAAATTACAAAGCCAGGACTGTGTGTTGGAAACAGAGAGGGTCAAATGAGGTAAAGATTAAAAAATATTTAAATTATCATAAAGGTGTATATATAATTTCCCAAAGCATATTGCTTCATTTCATTCTGTACTTCATTGAATATGGATAAGATAGTCTAGCTCAGAACTGAAAATATACTAAGCTACAAAAATCAGTGTTTCGTTAAAAGATGGCCATAACATGCCTTAAAATTATACTCTAAACCTCATGGGAATTGGCTACACAATGTTGTTCTTCTCAACTGAATTACGTTTTGGGGCAACAGTGTTATAGGAAAAATGGGAATAAGAACATTCCATTATAAAAATATCATTTATTTCATTGCAGCTAGCATTATTCAAATAAAAGTGAGAGTTCACACCTTTATAAACTACATCTTTAGACACTTCATTTAGTTCAAGGTACTGAATTAACAGAAGCTAAATAAAATATCAGCAGTCTCTATTTTCCTGATCCAATTATTGATAGGCACATGAAATTCAGAGACCTATTTCTGTCCTTCATTCCTTTTACTTTTTCTCTTTACCTGGTACCTCTATTCAAAATTAGGAATATGTAAGGCTATGGAGCTTCATTAAGCTGACTAAATTGTAGTAATAAACACACGCATTCCTTAAACAACTAATAGTTTGCTGAACAGAGAGAATACAAGGTAAAATATCTCTTTAATTAAAATTATTTGGTAGCATTTCCTTTCAAATTCTTTTTTAATATTTAAAAACAAAATGGGAAATGACTTTTACAAGAACAGTATAAGTTACTGTGTCTAATAATTTATATACTTTCCTTTTTGGAGAAAATGATAGAGTTGGGTTTTTCCCAAATATATATAATTGATCTTCTCAGAAACTAGAATAATGTCCCAGCTGAGTGGAACTAGGTATTTTTTAAGGTCACTGGATAACCTCATTATTTCAAGGTTTTGGGAAAAAAGTCAACTTCAAGATAAAGCAATCATGTACTCTTTCCTATTAAGTGAAAAAAATCAGTAGACGCAAAGATACGTGATTAGACATGGCCAGAAGTTAAACAATATAATTTTGAAAATAGAGTTGTTCTGAGTTTACTGTAGAAACATAATCTGATAACTGTAAATGGCCACAGAAATCATTCAGTACAAGTTTCTTCCTTAAAGTTTGAAGAAACTTTTTTGCCTAAGGACAAATTGAGCTAGAAATAGAAGTCAGGTTTCATGTCTCCCAATTCTCAACTCTTCCACTCTCCTAAATTCTGTTATATACTTAGTACTTTTACAAAATTTATTATTAATAACATAAAATATTTTAGGAAAACTCCTTATATGTAAAATGTTGGCTCAACTAAAAATAAGCAGACCAAAGTTAGTCCTTTACATGTCTGTATTACCATTATAACTGACTCAAGCTCATTGGACAGAAGGGCAGAATGAATGAATAAAATCTATATTACAGTTTAATAGAGACATATGTGTTTTTCAAGGAATTTATAATATCCTAAATACATGATAAAATACGTACCTCCAAGGAGAAAACCAGTACTATTCATTCTAAATTAATCTTAAGATAAATATTAATAATACCTAACTCATATTGAGTGCTTAGATGTGGAAGCATTAATACAAAAATCTTTGATTCATTATCTAATTTCTTCCAAACAACCCTTGAGAGAAAGTACTTATATCACCTGTTTTAAAGAAACCCAAATTAAAGTCCTATATAACTTGTCCAAGATCACATAGTTATGATGTGGAAACACGTGAATTCATCTTTAAATCTGATGATAAACTGGGAATAATAATCCCTAGTAAAGTTTATTATCATTTTACAATGAAGGCCTCAGTGAGTTTAAAGAAAGCTAGAGCTCTTAAACACTACACATTCCTCCAGAGGAGTTCATGTACAGCTAACTCCATTATGCATTGAAATGAAGAATATATTAGGGTCTTCCTAAAATTCTTCTCTTAAAGTCATCAAAATCCTCCTAAAAGCTTCCTATTAATTCTTTAAAACTCTTCTTCATTAATGGCATGATAAAATGGAACTTATCTAAATTCCATCACATGTTCTAAACTGATGCAATCTAAATTCACAAGATTTTCACGTTGGAGCAACCAGAAGTGCCAAGAAATTACTGTACATGAAACATAATAAAGCTCAGTTTCATGCCCAGAATGAGAATCAGGAGCCAGGCAGAGAAGTTCTTTCTCTCCTGTGAGACAATCCTGGTAAAAATCCCCTTGGTTCTAATATTGATGAGCCAGTAATAAATGCCAATGCTCGTCAATACACAAAGAGCTCAATTACGCTATGCCCCGTTATATGATACTAAATATGAAAATCTTCTACTTATTTTTCCTCCATGGTGTGGCTATTATCTATCTCACAACTCCAAAGTACTTAGACCAAGAGAGTGAGAAGGAAATTAATCAGTTGTGCTCCTTATAAAAGCAGTTATTATAGAGAAATTTAAAACTATTATTTATGAATTCTCAGAACCATATTCATGGGGACTCCCTTTTCCTTCGTGACATTTACTAGTGGAGAGCTTATTCTAAAATCATCTCTTTAGTGTTTTCCTGTCAGTGTGTTAAGGGCTGTAGTCATGGGATCTACCAGGGATAAATGCTGAAGATTCCTTGTTACACCAGTAAGAGTGGCCATAAAACACAAAAGCTTCCACTGTAATATTTTGAAATAATATTTCACCAAAATGTCAAATGCAAAGAGTTCAATAGATAACTTATGGAAAACAACACTGCTCCTTCCAGTTGAATATAGCTCAATAAATCTACTATTTAGTACACATCTTAGATATTTAAAAATAATTATTCAAAGATGTATATAATCATATATTTTACATGATCTATACCTAGATTGAGATTTGTTATCTATTTCTTTCCTGGATATGAGATAAATCTAACTAGCCTTCACTAATTATCTCTTCATAATTAACTGTCATACTCAACTGGGACGAGTTGATCTTTCCCCAGCACTGTTCTTATTGTAATAATTATCTATGCCCAAATTAATGGTGGTTGTTTCATTAAACAGATGGCTAAACAGTCACACGGGGTTTTGGAGTTTAAAAAGTCACATTTTAATTGGGGACTTAAGATATGATTGCTGTTGGCACAGTGTAAATGTGTCTTTCCTTATATATGCATGTAAAAACCTACTACCACACCAACAAACTCTTCCATTTTTTGGTCTTAAAACTAAACAATGTTAGAGTCCTCTGAACTTCTGCTGTACACTTAGGATGCTGTAGAGTTTTGGGGGTTTTTGCAATTATAAAAAGTAAAAAGAAATCAAGAATACAAGCGCTGTTCTTGGGTTACTGTGGCGATGCTTTTGACTCCATTGTTCAAGCACAGCTTAATCAAGTATTAGACAAGCCAGATTGGGAGCAACGGTGACATCAACCTGAGATTTTAAGTAGAATGAGCTCTTTTAAAATAATTAAAGCAAATAATTCGGTAGTCAGAATTTAGGTAGAGTTTTAAATTAAGATGATTTCTGCTAACCTTGTTACTTTATAAGATACATAATTTGAAAATTCTGCAGCTTGGATGACATCTTGTCACCCCAAAGTGGTATACCCATGCCTGAACACATAACTGTTACAGTGTAAAAAGATGCAGCTCCTCAGAGATCCCTTCTTCTGACCAGGTAGCTTCATTTGCCAGCATCAGTGGACTAAAGTAACAGTTTAGCAACTAAGTCAGACAGACCTGGATATTATTATGCAATCAGTTCCTTGCAATCTGCCTGACTGCTTTTGCTATATAATCTCTCTGAGCCTCACTCATTCTGCCAAGTATCATTATTTATATTTTTATAAATGACAAAACTGAGGTTCAGTCAATAAGCTATGAATAGGAAAAATAATCTCTGTATCAGGGGGCAGTTGTTAGAATTCCATGAAGTAAGGTACATAAAATAACTGATATCTGTACTAGTTTATTCAACAAATATACTTAATGAGCACTTTCTATATGACAGGAACTGTGCCAAGTCCAAAGATATGGAGATAAACAAAATCAATACTGTCTCTGTTATCATAGAGTTTACTTTGCAAGTTAGTACAAAGCCTAGTACATAGGGTATAATATACACAGAACAAAGAGTGTTTATTATAGACTCACAGCCTTATATCAGCAATTCTAAGATCCTAATATTGTATAAGCTGAAATATTTCAAAAACTTAGGGCAAACCCAGTTGGCAGAAGAAACTGATATGAGAATATTTAGAAACTTTTTTTCTTCTTTCTGTGAATATTCCTAGGTTTTGTGGCAGAAAGACTAATATATTTGTGCATGGGATGTTTGTTCAGGCCCCAATGTGAGTGTTATGCAATAAACAGAATATGCACTTTATCATGTCCCCCAAATCAGAAAAGTTCTGAATTCTGGACCACTGATGATCCAAGACCTTAGATAAGTGTAGTGGATGCAGACTAAAATAGCAAATCAACTGCCTTCACCCCATCCTAAAAGGTTTTGGTGGATGTGATAAGCAAAGTCCCTTACTGACCTGACTGGCCACATGACTTAGTCCTGGACAATCACGGGAGCCCATCCCTTTGTTCCCAGTGACTGATCCAAGACATGGACATATGATCCAAATAGGGCCAATCCAAGTCCTTTCATGGAAATGGGGACCTGGAGCTGGAAGATTGCTCTTGGATTGGGAGTTTTAAGAAAAGAAGCTTAGAGCTGCTGATGGCAACATTTCCCAACAGGTAGCAAGACCGAGAGTTAAAGCAATACACAGAGAAGCATTAGGAGAGTGGCAAATCCCTGGCACTTGAGCCCAGCTATGTGAGAATCCTTGGACTTTTCAGTTTTCTTGAGAAAAATATCTTGACTAATTTAAAAGGAGTTTAAAAACAAAGATGATAATTAACCCCTATCTAGGCTTTGATTATAAATATTTCATTATGAATTAATAGTCTATGCTTTGGCCTTAATTTTAGAACATTATTGGCCTTTAGTAATGATCTTTCACAAACACATGGGGAATTGTTAAGTTTTATAGTTGATACTAAAGCCCAATTTAGCTAATGTCATCTGACATATACATCTTATCAAGACGAGATCAACTAAATTTTCAACTAAAATGACATGTTTTCATTTTAACTGATAACTTATTCAAGTCTCCACTAGGAAACATCTTTTAATTCTGAAAATAAATGATTACACTTACTTATGATTATTTTGGATCATGACATCTTTTCTTTTAATAGTTTACTTATGAAGCCTAAAACTATACACAAATTCTATTCATACAATTCATATTCACACTAATTACCAAATAGATAAACATCTTTTAAAAATAGTGTTTCAAGAGAGTTAAAATTAAACATTATATGACTGTCTTCTTTAGGAAAAAAAAACTCCCTAAGATTTAAAATACATTAGGCTAGATTTTCAGTTATCAGTAGCTTTTAAAATTGAAATGCCAATTGCAGGATACTGTGAAAGACAGAGCACACAATAAACACTAGCTTATCTCCCCACTAATTTTACTACAAAGTAACTCATTAGTATGAATGTCCACTCATTCACTCATCCTTCATTCAACAATTTTAATTCCACTGAATCGAACATGGACTGAGCAGCTTTCACGAGCAACTAATTGTACTGTATAAGACATAGTGGATGATACAGAAATGAACAAGTGAAGAAGCAGAGTAGTCAAGGAACGTAACTTCTTATTAGGGAGCTAAGGCCCATATATAAATAACAGGAATATAAGACAGGATAAAATAAAACTACAAAAGTACCACAAAGTACAATTTGCACATGGAAGAAAAGAGAGATTTAAGGCTGCTGTTAGCTAGAGGTGATGATTAAATAGATAAAGGCGTATTGGATTTAGTCCTCCAAGGAGTTCAACAGATTGAGACAGCAAGGGTTTCCCAGTAAAGGGAGCAGTGGAATGCAATTTCAAATTCGACTTCATTTTATCCTGTTCCTCAGAGACCAGGTACCATGCTATGCAGAAGTTTTTATATTTGTTATTTCAAGTGTTGTTGGTTTTCATGTAGAAGTGCTATTTGTTTCCATTTTTCCCATGAGGAATCTGAACTACAAGATACAAGGTCCACAAGTAACAGCTGATAAAACATGGCTAAGAACCAAGATCCACTGACTAAATTCAGGGAGCTTTCCTTCAGATTTGCTCACCAATGCTGCTAATTTTCCAGTGTCTCCTTCTGGGTTGTTTCCTTTTTCTTAGAGTACATTTTAGTTCCTCCCAGAAACAGCTTGTCAGTGGTAATTTCAGTAGTTGTCTGAAGTATTTTTCTTCCTCACTCTGGAGGTAGAGTTGAGCTAGGCATTGATTTGTAGATTAAAAGTAGCTTCTCTAAAAAATTTTGAAGACATTTTTTCTCAGTATTTTGAAGATTGTCTTCCGACATCTATTTTGAGGACAAGTATTATGTTCAGTCTACTTTCCTGTTTTAGATAATTTCGTGTTTCTTCCTGGTGACATTTAAGAATTTCGTGGGTCTGCTGCAGTTTTGCCTTGATATACGTCGGTGTGACTTTGTGCTGCTCAGGGATATGGTCTGTTTCTCTGTTCTTAGTATTCACGGTCTAATCCATTCTGAAAAATTCTTCCTCCTTTTTGGCTTGAATGTTGCCCTCATCCTCTCTAATTTCTCCTTTGGGATGTCTATTAGATCTATATCACCTTAGTCCTCAAGTTAACTTCTTTATCAAATTCTACTTCTCTTTTTCCTGTCTGGGAGTAATTTCCACAGTTCCAGTATATCAATCTTCTCTTTGGTTGAATCATCTTATCTGCTATTTAACCCATATAGTAATGTTTTAGTTTCAATGTTTATAATGCCTGTCATTTCACTTTTTGAAGTTGTAATTTGATGCTTCTATTTCCCCTTTAATGGAAGAATAGTCCTTTCCAGGGTCGCAGCTTTTTATACAGTTCTCAGTTCATGTTCCTGCCTAGTCACAAACCCAAATCCACATCTCCTGAACTTGAATTGGCATTCAAATCCCAGCCCTGATCTGTTTGGGCTTAAATTCACTTTTTCTATCTTCCTACTCTGGTACACTGTCAAATTAAGGGTTTACAACTCTGGCTATGAGTTTTCTATTCATTTCAAGGCTTTGGAATTTCCTTTTCTTTCTTTTGAGCTTAAATAGTATTTTTAAATTGTTATATTTTACTCAGGGTTTTCATGTATTTGTAGAGGGAAGGTGAGTGGGGTGTGTGAGGGGGTATTCCATGAGACTCAGGTCAACATTTTGCTTAAACTAAAAGATCCATTGATGAGTAACTCTGAAAACAATGATGGTTATATTCTTTACACTTTAGTTACTCTTCAATTTTAGTAAATAAAATAATTTAGTAGATAAAGAGAGAATAGTACCCATGAACCCTGAGTCAGGAAAAATCAGTGAACCAAGAGAGCACACACTGAGAGAAAGAGTAGCAGTTCCCTGTGATAACTGAAACATTAAAGGAAATAATTGAGCATATTAGAAGAAAGGGTAGAAAGGGGCCAGATTATATGCTAAACATTTTATTTACATTATCACATGTAATACCTCAAGAGCCCTCTCCTTTAGAAAAATAGAGACTCAGAAACATCACATAAAATTGTACAGGAATTGAACCTAGGTGTCTCAGTTTCAAAAGGGCATACTGTAACACACTATAGTAAGAAATTTAGAATTTGTCCTGAGATGACAAAAGTTTGACAGTATCAAATCCAGAATTGAGGTAGACTACTCCAGGAGCAAAGGTAGATTTTATCAAAAAGCCAATGAAGTCCAGGTACCAGGGTTCTTCAACTGGATGGGACTACTGAAGTTTCTGGATGTTTTAAGTATTCTAGTATTTCTTCTTTTTCTGAAGAGAAAGATTTGAATCTTTAAGATTTCTCTTTTTTAAAAAAAAATTATTATGTGTGGCTTTTTTCTAACTGCAGATAAATATTCATCCTTCTACCTAACTTTGTGCTCATAATTTTATATTACTTTCCTTTTGAAAAAAAGGTCCCAAATTTCATAATTTTCAGGTGCAAATCCTAGTTCTGTCTCTGCTTATGAGTTAGAGGGTAGTATAAGATGGAAGTAGGTAGTTCAGTTAGAAGGATTATGCAAGAGTATAGGTATGAGATTTGAAAGGTTAGAACTAAAATGATACCTGATAAAATTCAAAATTATGGGACTGATTTGGGAAAGACAGCAAAGGAAAAATAAACAGAATTTAGCCAGTGGTAGAATGCAAGTCAGAAGTATAAAGAGAGTCAAATCTCATTCCAAGTTTATGAACACTGGTGTACATGACAACAGTGGTGAGATTGCTGGAAATAGATAAGTCAAGAGGAATTTACTGTTGATTTGGTAGATGAGGTGGAAGATCAGTGGAGAGAATGGGTGATAGAGAATACAGAGAATTCAGTGAGGATATAACAACACACTTGCCTAGCATCTGACTAGAATGTGGAATGAAATACCAAGGTTTTGTATATGACTGGGATCTACTTTGAGAGTAGAGTACTGTGTACAGGGGTAGATATCTGCAGCTGTGGAGAGGGTAATATGTGGTACATGGCCAAGCACAGAATCTTAAGAAAAGCCCCAAATCAAGAAAAAGGTACATGAATAGAAATAGAAAATAGAGTCTTAAGAAATCGGGTGATTTATAGTTGAGGATGCAATTTTTGGATTTGGTGCAAAGGTAGTCATGTGATCTTCTTAAGAACTAATTCAATATAGTGGTAAGAACCAGAGCCTGAATTTAAGGGAT
Organism: Kogia breviceps; assembly: GCF_026419965.1. Classification (NCBI taxonomy): domain Eukaryota; kingdom Metazoa; phylum Chordata; class Mammalia; order Artiodactyla; family Physeteridae; genus Kogia; species Kogia breviceps. The sequence goes on along the minus strand of NC_081324.1, from coordinate 42,120,500 downwards.
TTGGTGGGATTTGGTGGTAACAGGTGTAATCTGTGAGTATAAAATATTTCACTAAACAAGGCAAAGAAAGATGGATGTATTGAGTCCTCAAAGAAAGATTACAGAAGTTATAAGATTAATTTTTTTTGAATTTGGACACTTTTTATAAGGCAGAAGAGAAGAAAAGGGAAAAGTCAGTGAAAAGGGAAAACTGAAAATATGACCATTGGGATGGTCAAAGAAGCCATGTTCTGAAGGAGGTGAAATGACAGGGGAGCAGAAGTGAAGTGTTATCCAGAGCAATAAGACCAGGACACTTCCTCTGTAAAGGCAGCAGGGGATACTTGAAAAATTGTAGAAGATTGTGAAAATTTTTAATATAGCTGTGCAGGCTCTTTGAGTGAAAGCAAAGACTAAGGAATATCCATGATAATAATGGCTAGAGTGATACAGATCACTGAAACTGAGAAAGCTAAAGAACTGTGAGTGCAGATTAGCTATCAAAATTATTAAGAAAGGTATTATAGGATGTAATTTAAAAGAAATACTATGAATAAAGAACTTAGAGGATGGTATGAAAGTATCCTGGGGGATGGTAGATGACATTTATAAAAGGGCAAAAATTGGTACAAATAGCAGGTGGGGAATTCAAACTAATTAGCATCAATTAAGTTAACTGGTCACAAAGAGAGAAGCCTGTACAGTTGTGCTCACGATGCATGAAGAATATTGTGAATAATAATGGTCACGCAGGTATAAAGTTTTAAACCAAGATCTTGTATGAAGGGCTCAGTATATTTCTGATCAAATTTTTAGTTTAAAGAAGCACTTTAATTCATTTTTTCTAATAGCTCTATTTGCTAAAGAATGAATAGTGTCACTGTAGCTTTTGCAATGCCTATTATATCTATGAAAGCTGTGAATTGAAGACGAATTCTGATCTCTCTACTTTAGCCTACCTCAGACAAGTAGAGGCAAAGGATGTTAAGTAGTCAAATATCCTCAAAAATGTACCATTTCCTAAACATTAAATATTTATTTTCTAATGAAAGAACTGTGAAATAAGGAGGTCAGATATCGAAATTACTGAGGAGGGTATTATAGGCTGTAATTAAAAAGAAATACTATGAATAAAGAACTTAGAAGGTTGTCTGAAAGTATGGTGTTTCCATAATTAATTAGATTATTTACATATTTGTTTTTAAATTTATATCTCTTTTTCCCCAAAATAGATATCAGAGCTACCAAGGAAATATGTAAGCTAAAACAAATTTAAAAAACAGATAATTGGGACCTTAGAAAGTTTTTTGGCTCTGAACTTCCTGACAGGCACAAAAGTGAACGTAGTAAGTTAATGATGAGAAAATATAAAAGCACTCTATTTCTGCAGAAGAAACACATTTTTTTTCATTACATGCTAAAAGAGGGTTCCAAAATGAGATCATTTATAGTGGACATTAAGAAGCCTAGTGGACAATGTTCCTGGCAAAATTTTACAAAAAATAGCATGAGATTTAATTCTTCAAATAAATAATATTAAAAAGCAAATTAATAGGTAATTTTTCAAGTGGCTGAGTTTATTGAATTCAAAAATCTAGGCCACTTGATCTAACTTGATATAGTGTCAAGATATGAGATACAGGAGGAAGGATGAACTGAAAGTCTCTTAGACTACCTCCCCCAAATATTTTCATTTGACTTCTATTAAAAATACATCTACATATATGCAGCATGGTGAAAGAGTCTCTAAACAATGAAAACTCAGAAAATTAAAAGAGAAATCATATCACATAACACAAATAATACTTAGGTATGGGGTAACATCACATTGTTTATAAGGCTTTCCTTTTATGGCTTTATCTATTATAGGTCTTCTTGAATTTAAGATCAGGACACCTTGGAGAAATACATTTCTTTTCTGAAACAATCAACAAATATTCTTCAGAAAATTAGCTGAAGTAATTTGAGAGTCAAAGCTGCATAATAGAATCAATAATGATTTGATATATTTGTCTAAGGATTAATATAAGGGCTGCTTAACTCATTGGTTCTTAAAATCTAATGAAAACTAAGACAGTACTCTGTATCAAACTTATTGGATTTATTTCTCATAAAACATATCCTTTTATATTCAACACTGAAGAATTTATGATTTGAGATGACTGCGAACGCTGAATTAGTGAAAGTATGTAGAAAAATATCATAATATGGTTATTTAACTTCATGCATTATAGAGACTGTTTGGAGCAATGACATAGACATTTCGGCTACTTCAGCATTAAGACTTTTGGGGCTTAATAATTTCAGTGAAATAAGAATGCATAAATATATACTCTAATATTTGTATGCATTCAGTGAAGTCAATGAAAATTACTTTGTGTTGTAAATTCTTAAGGGATAGTGTAGACTAATTAAACATGAATAGATTTTGTATTAGCAGCAGAAAATTAGAGTGAATGTCAAGATTCTCAAATATAATACTAATATAAGTTGTGATAAACCACTTCTATGGGAATATCTCTTTGAATTTCTCAATCAAAGTTAGTAGGGAACATATAATTCAATATTTTGTGTTTTGCTTTACTTAAAGAGTCTGCTGGCTTAGAGATCCTAAGTAACTGGATGAGCTCAGCTTGCTGAATGCCACTTTCATTTTATAATACCGAGTCCCCTATCAAATACTCCTACAATTCTACTTTACAAATATATTAAAAACTTCTTTAGGTTGCTTTGTTGACTTACTAAGTACTACAAAATAATTGGCATGTAAAGATAATCATATATTAAAAATGATACATTTTCTTCATGTCTACCTACAGCAAAAACAATTTAAGAAAATATTTTTAATGTTTCAATTTTTAAAAACCGTGGATATTATCTTATATTAAAATTTAAAATTATGAAGGCAAAAAAAATTAATGTACAATATTTAGTTGTAATTACTATCTTCCCTAGTCATGCCTTTTCCTATTTGTTCCAGGTAAGGATGAGTGTTCAAAATGATGACATGCTCCATGACAATGAAGTGACATAAAGCCAATCAAAATTCCAAGTGTTAACTAGATGGCAAATTTAATTTTTATTCCCATAGTGCATTACTGAGCAATGTATTTTTAAAAAATGGGCTAAACTACAATATCAATTTTCATTTGTGTTGTTCATTTAACATTTATTTATATTATGCCTTATATTATTACTTAAGCACTTCACTTCCCACAACTTGTAATCTCAAAGAATCATGATGATCAGGGAACATGTTAAAATTTCTTAATTAACAAGTCAGGCATCTTTTGTATTTCTCATTACTTTGCATGATGTTATGCACATTATACATATATTGAATAAATGAACAAAAAATGAACAAATTAAAATTATTAAATATGAAATACAATAGCATTTCTTTACAGCATTATTTCCTTCAAGATTAGTTTGTAAACCTACTTGATTTTATATTAACTTTTTGTCTTTCTTTATGCATAGCACAAAGTTTACATCAAATAGATGTTAATATTTGGTAAATAAATACAACTAATAAAAAAACTGTGATTATCTCAAATACACCTTTGAAAAATTAAGAATTCTACATGACAATGATTTTTTTCTTTTAAAGAATTATTAATAAATGGAAAATAAGATAAATTTTACCAAAGAAAAGAATCTCTAAATAACATTAAAAGAGTTAGAAGAAATAGTAGTGCCAGATGCTGGTAAAATAAAATCTTGGTATATAACATTATTATCTTTATTGTTACTGAAAGAGGAAAGTATATATTGTGCATTGTGCACTGAATGAGACATACTTAGTTTCTATTGGAATTTTATATCAACTGCCAATTTGATGATGAACCGATGTCAAAGCCAAGATTCTGGGCTTTTATTCCTGGTTAGATATCCTTTTTGTCTGTCATCTTTCTCCTACTGGGTGACAATAACTTTTAAAGAATTCAATAATGGGGGAAGTAGCTGTATTTTCTTCAAGCAATCTCTCCTCTCTTATACCATACCACCTCGACTTCATAATTTAATTTCATCAGGCACAGCTCTGCTAATTTATTTTAAAATAATTAAGGCACTGCAAACTCCAACTTCAATATAGTTATTCTAAGAAGTAAGCAAATTCTTAAACGTAGTATTCTGTGATTTTATAATACATATATTTTGGGTAGCTTTTTTCAGATGATGGATTAAATAATATTTGGTTGATTATATTTTCAGAGTTCAGATTTATTGAGTGGTTACTATGTGTCAAAAATGGCCCAGCTTTACATGACAATTTATATAATCCTGTCAGCACTATAAGTTAGGAATTATTCTCATTTCCAGAGGAGGGACCTGAGCTCAGAAAGTTGAAGTACCTTGCCTGGGTCACAGAGCTACAAACTGGTGGATCCAGAACTCCAGACCAAGCTCTCCAGGGACCGAGCCTTGTATTAGTGACCATCTTGGCAGACTACCTCTCTATAAGAAACAGTCGTTTTTCTTTTAAAAATATCAAAGATATTTTTAGAAGCCATTGTAGAAAAATAGATAATATAGGAGGTATTACTTGTTATTTATTTCATTTATATCTGGAAAACTATTTCCCCTATTGGCATACTCTGAAACCTCTCCTATATCTATACCAACTCCTGTTCCATCACACCTCATAAACTGGAGTCACTGATCACAAGCACCAAGAGTCTTGGCTTTTATGGAGCCTTCTCAAAAGTACAATGAAAATAGTTTCAGAAAATTTCTAATACATGTCCACTCAAATACATAAAAATATAAATAAATTTTAAAAATACACTGTAAAAACTACTTCTAGGTATAACAATTCCATCAAGGTGAGATAGAATAAAGGTCAAATAACACTGATATCTAATTTCCACCTGTAAATATCTAACACTAGCATAATATCATCCATCTATAAAAAGCCCGGCTGAATCTAAACGCTCATGTTAACCATCCACAAGACAAGCACACAAATATACCGAGTACACAAAAGCCTTCTTTTTCACATAAGGATTTTCATTCCCTGACCTTTATCTTCCAGGCCTGCTATTTGTTAACTGTTGGTATGAAAATAGTATTACTTAGATGGATCCATCCATTTCCTTTTGTTCCAGAGAAAGCCATTCTCACAGGCCGTCTAAAGCAACCACTGGTGCTTCAGTTCAAGACTTGAATAACCTTAGATCTGCTTTAGCAGTAACAGAAAGGAAACACACAAGAATGAGACACTGGCTCTCACTGCTGTTCACTCACATGACCCTCATTTCCTAGGACATGGTACCTAGGCTTGTGAGCACTGGTCTCACAAGGTATGTCTTATTGAATCAACAAAGGGGATAAATACTTCAGGAAGATGAAAAGGAGAAAAAACAAACAAGCAAACAAAAACCCCTTGGACCTGACGTTATGGAAAAAATTAAAAAGACACTAAGATGAAAAAAAAAATTGTGTCATGGTTACATGTGGGATTTGGATGGAATCTAGGGCTGTGTTTTAATTCAAAACTCACCATCTCAAAACCACTTCTTTTCATCCGCCTGCAGGACTTGAGGTAAGTACGTATGCGTTTTCGGGCACGCTCTTGATACTCAGGGAATTGTCGCCTGCATGAGTCAATGATAGCCTGGATCTTTTCTTTGGGCTGCTTAGAGATTGGGACCATTCGGTCCAAGTTTTCATCTACAAACAGCCTGACAAACATCTGTTGGCAAGAGGGAGACAGAGGAGAAGGGTTTGGAGGGCTGCTCTCTGCTGTTCCTAGCTTCCTGTCTTGATAACTGATAGGAAAATACTCTTGTCTGGTTTATGCACTGGAGAACTTTGTAATGGAAAGCCAGAAATTTTAAGCAAACACCCTTTACAGACTTTCTAAATGGTTGGGTTAAAAAACAGAGAGAGAAAGAGAGAGAGAAAGGCAGACAGACAGACAGACAGAAAAGTATAGACTACTGCGTAGAAAAAAATCAAGAAATAACAGTAGACTGTGACGATTAAGCACCCCATAAAATTCTCTGTTAATAATATGACTGTTTACATTGCTACACTGCACAGTATACTAATCTCAGAAAACAAACAATTGACTCTTTTTTCATGCATAATTAGATAAGCTGGGAAAGCAAACAAAATAACGGATGACGGACAGACGCTTCCGAGGGATAAGCTGAGGCTCCCTTCATCCGCTAGGTAAACATGCATACTCACACAGCACAAGTGCAGTTTTCAGCTCACATTTGGCTTTAAAATTCTAAACAAAACACAGCAATTCTGGTGTCTGGTTGGCTAAGAGTGTTTCATGTACTTTTTAAATCCTTCTGTAAATTAAACAAACATGTCTCTAAAATAGCCACAGTTACCAACAAGTAACAACATGAAAGTGAAGTGGTAAAAATTCAGCCATAATGGTCGGGTGGCAGGACTCACATTAAAAGCTTTCAGCCGCTCGGCCTCAACGCCATCTGTCTCGTTAACTTTCTCAGAATCCTCGTGGTCATCGTGGTCATCTTCATCCTCATCTCCCCTGTTTAGGGACAGGTCCTCAGCACCTCGGTCTACACTCTCATTTTTGCCCGAGTCGTAGCTTGAATAGCTATGTGCAGGGGACTGAAAAGAAAATGGGAAATTGCTGCTTTGAAATTCCTTGCACAAGCTTATAAATTTTGTTTTATTTTTAATGTCAATCATTTCTCAAAAATCTGTTTTAAATAAGTTGATAATTCTAGAGCTGTGGCTATTTTAATTTAAATCAAAATTAGCTTAAATGAAATCAAATTAAAAATTCATCTTCTAGTCACATCAGTCACATTTCAAGTGCTTAATAGCCACATAGTACATTTCCATAACTGCAGAAAGATTTATTGAATTTAGCTTTTTGAGAGCAATTACTGTTTCCATTCAATATACATATTCCAAAAAAAACCCCCAACCTGTAATCAGTTTTGTAAAAGAATCACTGAATCACATATTCTTTGAAATAGAAATGACCTCAGAGCTTAGTCAGTCTAACTACATTAGTATTCTTGAAACAGATAAGGAAACTGAGGGGTAGGTATATTTAATTGATTTGCCCAACAAGGACTATAGAAAATACTGATACTAGGACTGCTAGGAAAACATGCTTTAAAATCAGTTTATAATTTGTCTATGAGTCAAAAGATGGCATCTGATTTTGGTTTAGAAAAAAGCAACTAGGTTTCCTCCTAGCCATTTGTTAAGCTTAGTGCTTTGTAATGTACAGAAGAGGATGAATGCCAGCCAAGACAATTTTCACAAATGTTGGTAATTGTGTCCAAGACCAACCATTGGTCCTGCTGTGGTAGCTTTTACTTGTTTGTTAGCCCAGCACTTGTTCCCTTCAGAATCAGTCCCTGCTTTGCTGGGTCAAAGTGCCAATCCTATGGGCAACAACCTCCTCTCCCCTAGGCATGAGTGCCTTGACTTCACCTCCAAGTGAAGAAAGTGTGCCTGTAACTAAAATGAAGTTGAATCCAGCAGAGCTAAGCAGAATAGAAATATACCTGATAACAACAGTTGAGCATCTAGATTCAACTGTGCCTGAAATTAAATTAACCCATGGACCTTTCAGCTGTGTGATACTATATCCTCTCCGTCCCCCCGACTTATATTTTTGCTTAAATCTGAATTTAGATCATTTGCAATGGAGCCTGGACTAGTACAGAAATCAATCATTACAAGGCCAATAATGCCCCAAATTTCACTTATGATGACTTAGATACCTAGGTGGCTCCAGCTAAATAGAAAATAATTCTGTAAACAACAGCAGCTATCTTCAAATCTATCAACATAGTCAAATGCTTTTGAAAGCATTTACAATGGGAAATTTTAAATCATCAGCGTTCAAAAATGCCTCCATACAATGATAACATATGTGTTGCATGCTTTGAGGATTGCACTAATATATTATTACTGTATAATCAGAGGAGGGGTAACAAAACTAGAATAGGTCACTGACATTAAAAGTGAAAAAAAGGCATATTTTTATAGTTCAGATCATTAACAAGGTGGAATTACCTAATCAAACATAAGGCAAATATTCCATAAGTTTGAAAAATATACTATATATATGCTTTTTAAATGGCAATGTGCAATATTGTAAAAGTGTTATAATACACTTATCTGGATGCAAATATGCTGGGCTAATCTATTCTTTTTAGATATGATGTGAGACACAGAAGCCAGCCATCTGCTACTAACAGTACCACTTGGAACTACGAAGGATTTATAGTCCTAGTCACTCAAGGTAAAGAAAACCCATCACAGATCTGAGAATATTCAGGATCTAAATCTAGAGCATAATCAAAGTTTGTTTCTTCTATAATATAAACTGAAAGTTTTGTAACACTGAATTATGTTTCTCAGATGAAATGTCATTTCTCACCTATCTTACTGTTGAAGAACTAACTAGCTTTCAAGGTCAATCAGATTAAGTTCAATTTCCACAAAGATTCCCACTTCTACCACAGTCAACTTCAATCTTTCCCTCCGTGAACTCTTAATAGCCAATTGCACTGGACACAAAATTAAACACCACAATTGCTCTCTACTTTTCTTTTCATGTTAATATGCATTTTCTTTCAAGCTAGATTGAAATAGGAATCGACATATAGCCTTCCACCTTTTCTTTCACAGCATCTAAGAAAGGTTCTCTACAGAGTTGGCACTTCAGACTGTAGTTTTCCTTTTACTACAAAGTCTTTGGTCTTAAAATATTGGGGAGTGAAGATAAGGCACAAAAAGAAAATCTTTGCAAAAGACACATCTGTAAAAGGACAGTTGTCCAAAATCTACAAAGAACACTAAAGCTCAACAATAAGAAAAACACCACCCTGATTAAAATATGGGCCAGAGACCTTAAGAGACACCTCACCTAAGGAGATATACAGATGGCAAATAGGCATATGAAAAGATGCTCCACATCGTACATCATTGGGGAAATGCCAATTAAAGCAACAATATCACTACACACCTATTAAAATGGTCAAAATCTGGAACACTGACAACACTAAATGCTGGAGAGGATGTGAAGCAACAGAAATTCTCCTGCATTGCTGGTAGGATGCAAAACAGTACTGCCACTTTGGAAGATAGTTTTGCTTTTTCTTCCGAAACTAAACATATTCATTGTATGATCCAGCAATTGGGCTCCTTGGTATTTACCCAAGGAATTACAATTTTATCTCTACACAAAACCTGCACATTAATGTTTCTAGCAGCTTTATTCATAATTGCCAAAACCTGGAAACAACCAAGACGTGCTTCAGTAGGTGAATGGGTAAATAAACTGTGGTTGACCAGATAATGAAATAATATTTAATACTAAAAGAAATGAGCTATCAAACCATGAAAAGACACAGAAGAACCTTAAATACAAGTTACTAAGTGAAAGAAGCCAATGGAAAAGACTATTTATTGTATGTTTCCAACTATATGACATTCTAGAAAAGGCAAAACTAGGCACAGTAAAAAGATCAGAGGTTGCCAGAATTTAGGGGGTGGGGAGGGATGAAGATATGGAGCACGGAAGATTTTTAGGGTGATGAAAATACTATGTATGATACTCTAGTGGTGTATACATGTCATTATGCATTTGTACAAATCCATAAATGTACAATACCATGAGTGAAACTTAATATAAACTATGGGCTTTGGGTAATTATAATTCATCAGTTTAGGTTCATCAATTGTAACATGTGTACCACTCTGGTCAGTGATGCTGATAACAGAGAAACTATGCATGTGTAAATGGAAGTGGGAATATGGGAAATCTCTGTACCTTCCTCTCAATTTTGCTGTGAATCTATAACTGCTCTAAAAAAAGTCCTTTTTAACAAATGGGGGAATATGGGTATTGGGGTGATAATACAGAATCAGCCAATAATAATTACTAGAGGTGTCCTAATAACCCACATAAAATATGGCAGTCATTGCCTCATAAACCTGTGCCACCTCAATAAAATCTTTGGATGATCATACCCTAAACAAGCCTCCCATTCAGGAACAATTATTTTCATATTCCATGTGTAAATCCAAAATATCCGAATTAGATCTTAAAAAATACAAAGATAAAGAATCACAACTTATGCCCTATGGAAAATATATACCTGCTTATCCTCAAAACACAGGTGTCGGTTTATGGGGACAAGATTAGATTTTTGCCCTAGTTATATATTCCACTCATTCCTCTTGAGATAACATGTGACCGTCCTTAGCAAAGACCTTCTTGGAAATATATTTGCACTTTCCTTTTCTTACATTTCCCACCTGAACAGAACTGCCAACTCCAGACCTAGAAAAATTCCCACAGATAGGAAGCTTACCTTTACTTTTAAAGAAAGTTTGCTTACTCTGTGGTCAGAGAATTTCACCTCTTTGGTTAAATTTATTCATAATTATTTTATTCTTTTTGATGCAATTGTAAATGGGACTGTTTTCTTAATTTCTCTTTCTGATAGTTCATTACTAATGCATAGAAATGCAAAAGATTTCTGTACATTGATTTTGCATCCTGCAACTTCACTGAATTCAGCAAGTTATTTTTTTAAATATCAGTTATTCATTACTGAATCTACTGGGCATTCTTAGCATCATTAAAAGTGTGATTACCAGACACTGTGTGCCATCTGATGTGATACAAAATGATGCAAAATGAAGCATACAGCATAACTTAAGAAGCAAGCTCGTGAAAAAAAAGAAAAATGAATTTGAATTGAATCAAACCTAAGTCTAGAAACAGTGGTTCTCAAAGTGTGCCTGTTAGATCTGCATCTCCTGGGAACTTATTAGAAATGCAAATTATTGGCCTCCATCCCAGATCACCTGAATCAGACACTTTGGGGTGGACCCATAATCTGTGTTTTAACACAGTGGTCCCCAACCTTTTTGGCATCAGGGACCGGTTTCGTGGAAGACAATTTTTCCATGGAAACTGGGGTTGGGGAGGGGATGGTTCAGGTGGTAATTTGAGTGATGGGGAGAGGCAGATGAAGCTTCACTTGCTTGCCCGCCACTCACCTCCTGCTGTGTGGCCAGTTCCTAACAGGCTGTGGACTGGTACTGGTCTGCAGCCCGGGGGTTGGGGACCCCTGTTTTAACTTACCTTCCAGGGGGATTCTGATGCAGCTCAAGTTTGAGAACCACTATTCTGAAGCTAACTTCCATTTATAGGAAATAAGGCAGATAAAATAAAAAGTTAAAAGACACAAGAGAAAGCAGACAGACAAATCCAAACTAGGAGACATCATGCAGGACAATTGACTTTGGTTCAGCAATATGTTAGTGACACAGAAAAAAAACATGATATATTAGAAGAGATTTAAAAGGTTTAATAAAATGAAATGTGTTGGTTTTGTATCATGATCCAAATAAACCCAATGCAAAAAGATAATTTTGAGAGAACTGGGAATATTTGACTATCGATGAGGTTATTAGGTAATAACACTGAATATTTTTTAACATATTAGATTAGATATAATAACCTAACATTTGGTTAAGTAAATGTTTATGTAAGAAAATGTCCACATTTGTTAGAGGCAGAAATTGAGGAATGAAGGGATGAAATGATGTGGATATCTGGGATTTACTTTTAAATACTGCAGGAAAGAAAAGGAAAAAAGTGGAAAAAAATGTGGAAAATAAAGAAATGTAGAAAGTCTTAACCACTGTTGAATTTGGGTGACGGGTATTAGTGGTTCTATGTATTATATTCTCTATTTTTAAATGACTTTAAACTTTCAAAATGAATTTTAAGATGTATAAATTTTGTAATTAGTTTTATATCTCCTCCATTTTGAATATTTTTACATGACAGTCATTTATTCAGAAACATTTAAAGAAGCACTACTTAACACTTAGAGCATTGTTCTAGGCTCATAGGATTGAATGGATCCAAATTTTTTGAGGTCTGAAAGTTATAAAGTTTGGAGAGGCGGTGCATTTGAAAAATTAGTTAGAAAAGTGAATATTTAATTAAAATGACAAAAACCACAATAAATTACAAGATTCTAAAAAGGTTATAAATGCTACAACCATCACAAAATGTAGAAAAATAATATTTTAAAAATTAAATAACGCCCTGGCCCATCTCTATAATACTGTTTCCTTTCCACAATTCTTGGCTGCATGCTCTTTGATTGCTTCTTCATATGACAATGATTTTATATTACCATATTCTATAGAGAGAATAGAAAAATAATTCAGTCTTTATTCAGCATATCTGATGGAAATGTGTCTTTTATTATTGATAGTTTCAAAACTTTCCTTTGCTCTTCAAATTAAATATTGCTAATATCATGCAAATTGTTACATTGTTTTCAGTTGGAGAAACCTTAATCAAGTTCCTTTAATATTTAGGGCATCTAAAGTTTTCTTGGGAAGTGACTGATGTCTTCATTAAAGTGACATTCATGAGTTTTATGTTTTCTTCATTGATATCAGTATCTTTTGTCAAATCCAATGTGAAATTTAAATCTTCTTCCAACTTGTTAATATAATTCATTTCTCTTCATTAACTGTATTTTTCTTCCTCCCAAGGAAATACTGTCTTTAGTAAGACCTGGACATTTTCATTACAACTGACTTACTTCTCAGTGTCAAAATGTCAATCGATTTCAGTTCTTATTTTTGTTGATTTTTTTACATTCCATTACTATTTTTTTAAACGTCTTTATTGGAGTATAATTGCTTTACAATAGTGTGTTAGTTTCTGCTTTATAACAAAGTGAATCAATATAAAGACAACAAAGCCTTTATATATTTCAAATTAAGGGTCTGTAATTTCTCACATATTTTATTTGAAAGGTCCAAAAGACCTTTCCACATGGCAATTGAAATGTCATAATTCCACTGTGTGAAGTGTACACAACATATCTCTATTATTACTTATGCATGTGAATTTGCAATTACACATTTGTATAACCAAGGATTGGTATTTGTTATTTTGTTTACTGGTTTACCATTATGTATATGCTTTCCCAAGATTGAGATTAATTCTTCGTAAGCAGTTTTGGATAAAGAAGTTACATTTGATACTTCATTTTGACATTTGCCAAGTGTTTATCCAAAAATTAATAATTACTTTGGAGATTCTCATGAAATTTTAGTTATATGAAAGTCACTCCATTTCATAACATCTGAAAGGAAATCTCTCTCACTTAATAATTTAAAAAACTATAGCTACCTTTTTGGCACTTCAAAATGATATTAAACATTTTTTTCAAGCTTGTTCTTCAAGGTATTAGTTGGCTAGCAGGTGGTTCTCTCATTTGGCATGCACCAGAATCATCCAAAGGATCTTTTCAAATATAGAGCACTGGACCCCATTCAGTAGGTCTGGAGTGGGGCCCAAGAATTTTGATTTCTAACAACTGCCCAGGTGATGCAGATGCTGCTAGTCTTCATCCATTTGAGCTGCTATAACAAAAATGCTACAGATTTGGGTGGCTTAAACAAAAACACTTATTTCTCACAATTTTGGAGGCTGGGAAGTCCAAGATCAAGCAGCCATCAGATTTGATGACTGATGAGAACCTACTTCCTGGTTCACAGGTTACAAAATTTGTCAACAAGAAAAATAAGATAATGGTTAACTGTTTAATGTCTAATCAAAGCATAATTGTTTAAAAATTTTTAAATAAATAAGATCAAATATTATACTATTAAACTAAATAATGGATATTCATTAAATATCTAAATCATTTCTAATTAAGATAATATAATGAAACATTAAATGCTAAACATAAGTTTATCTAATTTTGGTTTTCAAATTTTTACAGAGAGACAAAAAATAATTGGGTTTATTAACAAAATGGCCTGTCACATTAAAAACTGTACTATAAAAACATCTCTAAAAACTGTAAGTTTTTATAATTATGTATTAATAAATTTGCTAACCCACAATGTAATGTTAATATATAATAGTTCACAATTGCCTACTACCTAGCTTTCACTGGAAAATAAAGATTACTAATAGTAAAAAGTTTATTGTGCACACACCAAAAAGACAGTTCTTGAACTGGGAACACTCAAACTAAAGCATGGAATGAGGCTCAGGGGGATATGTTACAAAGCATCTTATATCGTGGGGAGGCAGTGATTATTTATTCTTCACAGTGGTTATAATATTAGAATTTTCTTCTTTAAAAAAATTTTTTTTGGCCACACCACATGACATGTGGGATCTTAGTTGCCTGACCAGGGGTCAAACACATGCCCCCTGTGGTGGAAGCACGGAGTTCTAACCACTGGGCTGCCAGGGAAGTCCCTAGAATTTTCTTAAATGATAATGGTAGGGAATCAGTTAATTGTTACCTCATTTCAATTTTGGGTAACAGCTTAAGTTTTGCTTATGGTTTTTCAGAGACACGAGCAAGAAATGACCCAGGTCAAGTCAGTCTCAAAAAATGAGCTAAATTAAGTTTTGCTTGTATGACTAAACTGGTCTTGTCTGCTCAGGAAATTTTCAAGGTTGGTTCCATTTGGTTTTATTTTTTTTATATTAATGAGATAGTGTGCATTCTTTTTTTATAATTTATCTTTGAAATCTAGCACGTTTTACACTTACAGCCCACCTCAGACTAGTCATATTTCAAGTGTTCAATAGTCACATATTCTCCATTTGTATATACTGTAAAATGATCACCAAACACTACCAACTACATAGGAACTATTTTCATGAGACACAGAATCTTTGTTTCCTAGGCAGATTACATTAAAGGTAAAGATAAACCTTTTATAAACTTTTATTAAAAGCAGACCAATAATCTAAGAATTTTTGTGCTTTTTAACGGACAGAAAATTAAATCCTAGTTTTGAAACTCTTTTTAAAAACACTTATAAATAAATCTATTCAATTTTAGCCAGCTTTGAACTCACACATAAAACTTCTTTTCCACAAATCTCTGTACCTTTCTATATCCATTCAGCTTTTGTCCTATCATTTTTTTTGGGGGGGTTCTTATTCTGGAACAATCATTTTAGTTAGGAAAAAATTACTTTTTCTCCCTTACCAAAACAAACAAAAAACCCCCCCAAAACCCAATAAACAACAACAAAAAACCCACCAAAAACCCAAAACCAAGCAAAAAAATGGCCTTCTTACCTTTCCTTATCCAAAAAACACATTCTATCTTCTTTTTCATATACAGTTGTTTTCTTTTATCCTTATTATTACTATTAGTTTTATTTTACATATTGATTATAAATTTTAATTACTAGTACCACTTAAATGGTGAGTCAGAAGTAGAAAAGGCAGCTATCTCTCTTGCTATTCTAAACATAAAACCTTTTATTCTGATGAATATAATTTAATTTATTCATGATAGGAAGTCATCTATAAGAAGCAATTTTTCTGAGGATGGAGGGTCTTAGAAACATGCATTGAAATCATACTGAGAGATTCAACACTAAACAGATAACAAATTATCTTAGGTTTTAATGCACATTTCCAAGCAAAAAAAGAAGAGAAATATTGGTCAGACTACACAAAATCTGATGGAGTGGGGGTAGGTAAGAGAGTATAAGCCATCATTCTAAAACGGGTTTGGAACAACTGATTTTCATAATTTTTTCCTGGAACATGTGCCTAGGGTGCCAATGGTTACTGAAGTTTCTCTAACTGAAAAAATAATTGCACCACCATTCTGCTTATTCCACTTAGAAAGAGAAGCTGTAAGTCAAAAGTAGCACATTTTACTTGAAGTTACTATATACTTCAATGTGAAGGAATTGCTTCTGAGAGAATTTGATATGTATTTTAACCAATTTGTCAAGGCTTTTATTTTTATTTACAAATGATGACAGAAATATGTGCTAGGAATGACATTTCAGGTTTCTTTCAACCTGAGCTTAAATGATTATACCACTTTTAAGAGGAAGAAACCAACAAACTGTATGCTCTTGAAGCTTCTAGAGATAGATGTCAGGGATACTGCTTTTATCTTTCATTACAAGGTGAGAATATAATCATATTACAGAAGTCTTTTGACCTGATAAGTAAAGATGTGAATCCCTGGATTAACTCTTCTTTTAAAGGTTCAAACACAACTACTTAAATTA